>NC_029780.3:15375660-15393118 GCF_000817695.3 Arachis duranensis | reverse complement strand
GTTGAGAAAAAAAAAAAAAGCAATGGTATATCATTCATCAGCAAATTCATGCAACTTCCGATGATTGCAAATTAAGGGGGAAATTAAAGAACTGAAGAAGAGTATCCATGATTGCTGATCAAATAATTTGACGATACCCCTCAATAATTCTATTAATGCTAGCTGATCATCAAAATTAAAAAAACAGTCGGTAATTGGTAAAATTAGTTTGCAATATATAAAATAAAATTAGTGTATGTATTAATTATTAACCATGTTATATATAGAACAAAAATTAACTAACAAATTAGTTATTTATATAGAATATAATATATATTAAAATATAAAATTACTTTGTTGGTCTCTATAGTTTTACATAGGTTTTTAACTAAATATTTCTTTGCAAATTGAAATATCTACAATTAAAAACCTAATTAAAACTTTGATTGTATGTTTTTTGAGAAAAATATTCATTTAATTTTAACATTTTTGACGTAAAAAATATCTAATTACAAACTTAAAAGTAGTGTAAGGACCCAATTGAAAAGAAAAAGTATAGAGACTTAATTACAAATTTGATAAACCTATAGGAACCAACATAGTAATTAAACCTATAAAATATATATTGTCCCGAGGGTTACCTGAAACTGGATTGCTTTTGCGCTTATATGTGAGGCCCGAATCCTCAATGGAGCAGATTCCGACTTTGCTCATGTTCTGTGACCATCGTCCGACTTATGTGTGGGAAGGTGGGGGGTGGTACCTGCAAAATACTCCAATGCTTAAGTCAGTAAGGGTCTTACCAGGCTTAAATGTATGGAACTTCAATTTTTCTGAGTGTATCAGTGTATTTATAGGGGATGAACAAATAACCACCGCTGAAGTAGTTCTTCTTCTGATGGTGGATAACCGTCCCATTATCTTAGAGTTGTTGAGATCTCTCTTCTAGAAGTGGGTGAGAGATTCCGGGAGGCAGTTACTCACATAGTTAAGTGTGAGCTGCCTGTTTTAATCTGTTCCGACCTCTTAGAAGTGGTCAGATACGTGGACGAGGCCGTCCTACTGGATTGGGCCTTTTAACTGTATTGGGCCTGGCTTATAGTTTGGGTCAGGGTATGAACAATGCCCCTACTCGAGTTCGATCTCTTTATCTAAGTCAGATTCGAGTATTAGATAAGGTCGGAGATGCGTAAATTAGCAGCTCCTTTTTCAAGTCTATTGAAAGTCGATGTGATCTCAGGTTGCCAACCATCGTGTCCGTTGGCTTTTCAATTTCGACACGTGGAGGGCGGTTACATTGGTAACGGCGCACCTCTTCAATGAGTGGACTATTTTACAATTGTGCCCCTGGTATTTTATAAATACTTTCCCCTCTTTCTCTTTCTTCTTTTCCGTCTTCTCTTCGAACTTTCTCTCACGCTTTCTTTTTTATCCACACATCTTAGTGCTTTGGTGTTTTGCTCACCCCATTTCTGCTAACAGTTTTCTTTTCTCCAGAAAGGTTAGTTTCTCGCTGCATTCTTCCTTTCTTGGCTTTTACAGCATTTTTTTGTTTCTGTTAAGTGAACTGAATGATTGAGAGGGAGATTCTGAGTAGGTTTAGTTGCACCTTCATTGTTCACAGTAGAGAACTTTGAGATTTTCCTTTACAAAAATCGTTTCTTTTGTGGTTGTTGACGGTTCTTTTGCTTTATTTGAAGAGAACTGCTTCGTTTTAAATTTATTTTTTATCATCGTTTCTTTTTTTGTGTAATGTAGGTATTCCTTCTTATATTTTCAGCTTTTATTTTCCAAAATGTCTTCCCAGATTTCTGAAGAGTTGTTGTGATGGGTAGATTCCTCTGTTCTCGTATCCAACCCTTTTGTTGATAGTGTTTTCGTAGAAGAACTTCGTAAGCATCATAGAATCTGTAATTCTATTGAGGACGAAGCTAAATACGAAATAATTGCCCCTGACCCTGAGGATCGGGTTTGCTGTGGGAGTGACCGAGTTGAAATCCCACTTTATTTTCATGTATGACTGCTTGTTTACTCGTCTAGGAATTACTTTCCCTTTTTCCGCCTTTGAAATGGAGGTGTGTTCTCATGTAGGGTGGCTCCTTCCTAGCTCCATCCCAATTCTTGGGGGTTTCTCAAAATTTACCAACTTGTTAGCCATGAACTCAATTTTCCAATCTCTTTGAGAGACTTTTTCTATCTTTTTTATTTGACCAGACCTTTTAGTGCTCAAAACAAACAGCAGTGGATCTCCTTTTGAGCTATTCAATGTTGGAAGGTATTTACCATTTTTGATGAGTCGTTCCATGATTAAAAAAATTCTTTTTCAAAGTCCGAACCGTTGAAAGTCATCACCCATTTTTTCTAAATGAAAATAATAAGCCCCGCTTCCAACTATACTGGGCAGAGGCAGCCCGTGTAGAGAAGTACAATTTAATAGATTTGAAAGAAGTAGAGGAGGTTGTGGTTGACTTTTTTCGAGAGGCTTGGGGATGGGCTCCAAATCTCGACACCAAAAAATTTCTTCTCAGAACTTCGAGCTATGTCCGAATCGAGGTAAGTAGCTTTTGTTTTTGATTTTATAGGTACGTTTGTTTTTCTTTCGATTTGTTCTTCTGACTTATATGCTAATTCTTTCCAATTTTCCTTTTAAGATAAGATGAAAGGTAGTTCTAAGGCATACCAGAAAGTGCAAGAGGCTAAGAGGAACGCCCGAGCCTGAGCTGCTCAGCTGCAGGAAGGCGGGACATCGGCTACTCCTTCTCCACAGAAGTCGGATGCAGGGATGACCTCTTCTGGTTTGGCCAAGTCAATAAATCTTCCTACCCCCTCCTCCTCTTTTTGTCCCTACCCCTCCAGTTCTTCCCTCCTCGGAGCCTATTTCAAAAAAGCACAAGACCTCGGAGGCTAGTGTTTCTAATGTTAGCAACACTAGCTTTGACGGGGTGAAGTTCAGTGAGAGGCACATTCTTCCCCGTAGCTCTATTGCTGTGGATGATGCTTCCTTCTGAACTCACCTTCATGTCTTGATTCGGGGGGGAATTCATACTGTTGGGGTTTGTACCTCTCTCCTCAAGGAATTGGAGAAAACTCCTTTGGGTGCTACTCAGCATTCTTTGGAGTCTCTTCAAGGCCAATTGGTTATGTTCTGAGAGGATGAGAAGAGGTTGAAAGAGGAGAGGGACCGGCTGAAAGATGAGCTCTCTAAATCTCGTGAGAGGGAGAGGCAGCTGATGGCCTCTTGTGCTATGGTTGAAAGCTTAAAGAAGAAGGTCGAGCAGAACTACGTTCATTTATTTTCCGATAAAATGGAGCCGAGGGAGGAACTAAAGTGACTCAGGAAGGGGTACCAGGATTTGGAGGAATCTGTTGCTGAACGTACAGAGGCGGTGTTCGAGGTGTTGAAGGAACAAGTCCGAGTTTTGGCTCCTGAGTTGAACCTGCCACCTCTTCACCCTGACAAATTGTCATTAATGGTGAAATTGTATTTCCTCCTCGCCCTCCTACCGATTCCGAGCTGAAGACGGCCGGACAACGCTTGGTGGAATCTCCTTCTCATGAGGTCAGATCAGCCGAGGGATTACTACCGAGCTCTTCTGCTCCTCCCGAGGTTGCTCCAACTTCTGATACCAAAGAGGTTCCTCTGACTCCTTTGACTCCCATGCTTGACCTGATCCCTTCTCCTGTTGATGACCCTAATCCTCTCTTAGGCCCTAAGTAATATTTCCTGTTAAGGCCAGATCTGTGAGACCTTTTTTATGAACAGTTTTTATGTATGTTCTAAATATTTTTTGCTTATGTTTTCTGACTTTTGATACTTTTAAAGGGATCTTTAACAACTGCTTTTTCTGGATGTTTAGTCCTTTTCATGGGACTCTTAACAAAGTAGTTTGATGAGTTTGGAAAACTCTTATTTAATTTTGATGATGAACAAACATTATTAAATCGTTTAATTACAAAATTATTAATTTGATCTTAATTTATATTTGCCTAATTAATAATTTTGTTGTGCAGATTTTATATTGGGCCGAAAAATGAATTTCTGGTTTAAGCCCAATAATCAGCCTTGCTACATGTTTCTCATACCATGAGGCTGAATTATTAAATGGGCCAGAATAAATATTGTTGTTGCAAGCCCAAACAAATGCTTTCTTATGTGTTCTATGATTGATCCGAAATCAATTTCATCAGGAAAGCAAATGTTAACCAAATGGGCCAGTTTTAATCTCAATGTTACAAGCCCAAATTCTATTAGTGATAAATGGTTCCAATCTTGGTCCGAAACCAAGGAAAAATGAAAGCAAAGTGCTTCCAACGGAACCAAGCCTTTAACCATGTGATGGATCTCAAAATCTATTACATTGTTAATTAATGCATGGGGAACATGAGAGAGAAAAATTCAGCTGAATTGATTGATGGCTATTATGACAAACACGCCACTCTAAGCTAGGGAAGTAAAAGCAAGCTATTCTCAATTAATTTGTTTAACCACTTTGTATTGCTTTTCTTCAGATTCTTTTCATTCTCTCTCATCTCTTTCTTCTTCTTTCTTCGGTCTTTGTCCAGTAAACCATGGACGCCGTGCTCATCAACAAAGAAAAAGAAGGAGTTGCATGCATCAAGACCATCAAGCTAATGATGGCAAGAAAACATACCAAAATAAAAATGAGCTGTGGCTGAGATATTCACCAAATATGATTAGATTTGGTGAGGTAATCTCGAGTTCTTCATGCTCAGAAAAGGAAGATGAAGATTCGGCCAGTAAGGGAGATTCTTGAAGCATGGCTTGTCTTTGATTCTGCTCAACCACCACAGGGAGTAGCTAGAGTGGCGAAGTGATGGTTGAAGGCAGAGATTGAAGCAGATAAAGTCATCATCATCATGAAGCATCAAGGGCCAGAAATCCATCTTGGAGAGGAAGCCAAGGATGGAGAGCTCGGATTGATGAAGGGTGATGATCAAGAAAGGACTAGAGGTAATTGCATGTTGGGTTTTACATGGTTATCTCTTCTCTCTCTAAGTGGCCGAACCGGTTCTGTTCATTGAAGGAGGAAGAAGTTGGTTTGGTTTTGGCTTCAAGTGTGGAGGCTTTCCTCTTCTTTAAAAAGGGGGAACAACCACTGTTTGAAGCAAGGAGAAAATTTGAGAGTGCAAGGCACAGATTTCTCAAAGCTACCTGAGCTAACAGTTTTCTCTTCTCCTTCAATGTATTCTGTTTTGTAATTTTTCTGTTTAATTTTGTCATGTCTTAAGTCTCATGGAAAAAGGTAAACAAGTGAGGTTTGTATGAAAAAGCCATAGAGCGAAAAAAGGCAGAGAGTGCAAAATTAAAAGAAAAAGCCATAGATGTCTTAGAGTTCCTTTGTTCATCTATGTTGTGTATCATGATTCTGTGGGAATCCCCTTGTAAGTTGGGTTAGCACTTTACAAGTTGTAATCAGATTGATTATAGTGAAATTCCATCATGTTTGTGATGGAGACTGGATGTAGGCTGCACTGCACTTAGCAGCCGAACCAGGATATATCTGGGTGCAATCTTCTTCTCCTTTCTACTCCATTTCTGTTTTCTACTACACAGGAGCAAAAGCTGATATTATCTCGTGCCAAGTGACGAGACAAAAAGAAAAGTCTCGTGGCAAGGGACGAGACAAAACAAAGTTGCTCGTGTCCAGTGACGAGCAAAAATAGAAAAGTCTTCTCTGAAGGTCAGCAAGTGTTAGCATCGAAAAAGGGGGCTAAGATTCAACCCCCCTTCTCTTAGCCACTGAAACCATCATAGCTGTTTCTTATATTTGTGAATGCTGGTATGATAGATATTTTGCTATTTCGCAAAGCCTTTTGGTGGGAGCAATGCTTCTTCTTGATATCCCTTAGTTTTGTAAGACTTTTATGAAAGCCTTTTGCAAAACTTTTAGCCAAATAGCTTCTAAGGGCTTTTTGTTTCACAAAGTTTTTATGAAAACTTTTATGTAGCTACCTTCCAAGGACTTTCCGTTTTCTATTAATTGGGCATAAAATTTTAATTTGTTTTCCCTTTGAATCGTTTTCATAACTTAGGTTATTTTTGCAATGCATTTTACTCTGCTCAAGGGCTTTTCGACTCGTAAGCCATTTGCCTTTTCATGATCGAGTTGTTATGATCGGTTTTTTATAACCTCTTTACATCGACTTGTACCTCGTCGCTTTATCTTGTCGGTCACCTAGGTCAGATTTTTGCACTTTTTCGAGCTTAAGTTAGTGCGTATCGTAGTAATAATAATGGAAATTTTAAGAAAGAGAGGTATTATCATTAATGAAATGTAACTTTACAAAGACACTTTGGCTACTAAGGAAATAATTTTTGTGCCCCTAGCCCCCGCTTGGATGCCTCGTTAAAACCCCCTTCAAGAAAACCCACCTCTTGAAAAAACCATGAAGTCGGGAAAGAGAGTACATCAGGGAACGGAGTATGCTTCTAGCTATAATATATTTTCAAATTGCAAGCATGTCACGACCTCAGGAACTTAGCTCCGTTTAAGTCAGACACTTTATAGTAACCCTTTCCCAAGACTCTAGTTATCTTGAAATGTCCTTTCCAGTTTGCAGCGAGCTTCCCTTCTCCCAACATGTTTACTCCGATGTCATTTCGAATGAGAACCAAGTCATTTGTGGTAAGGTTGCGAGAATCGGACCGGTTATCAAACCGGTTAAGTGACTAGTTCAATGGTTCAATGGTTCAACCGGGGTTAAATCATGGTTGAACCGGTTTAATTAAATATAGAGTAAAATTATAAAAAATTCAATACATAATTTTAAAAGGTTAAATTCAATAATTTTTAAACTAATAAGATTTAAAATTTAACAATTTCACAAAATGAACAATACATAATTTATCATTAAAAGGTCATAAACAACTTCAAATATCAAAGTTTATAACTAAAGAAATCAAAATATACATAAATGACAAACACAATGTTTTGTGTAGCTACTACAACTCTTCTCTTTCCTTTGTCTCTCGTTGTCGTAGGAATAACAACTTGTACAGGGTTAGGCGATTCAGCCTCTTGTGCAGGTGCTTCACCACCATAAGACTCCTCCTCAAATTTTCTTTTATTCATCTTATTTTTTTGTTTTCCATTAGAATCCTTTTGAATTGAAGTTCAACTTCTTCAGTGATTTTGTTACATACTTTAATTTATCCAGAAATTTTTGCAAGATGATATTTCATCCTATATATCCCCCCTCCATTATAAGTATTCAAACAAAAGATACATGTATATTGTGCCTTATGATTTTTATCATATTTCACAGTGAAATATTCCCAAGCCGCGTCAGATTTTCCTCGAGAGGAACCTGTCTGAGATTCTTGTATAGCATTATGTTGTTGTTGCTGATCATTTTGTGACTGTTCCATCTAAATTTAGAATGCCAACAATCCAGAATCTAAACCAATATATCAATTCATAGTTCATACTTTATACAATTCATATGGCATTCAACAGAGCAGAATTGAAAAAATAAAAAAATTGAACAGAGCAGAATTGAAAAGATAAAAAAATGAAGGACAGAGCGAAATTGAAAAGATAAAAAAATTGAAGAACAGAGCCTAGCAGAATTCTCAAATTCAACATACATCAAATTTATTCTCAAATTCAACATACATCAAATTTATTCAATATTTGATTAATCATATAATAAACAAAATAAAAAAAATTAAAAAACAGAAGAACATAAGCCCATAACAAAAAATGAAAACAGAAAGAACAGAAGAAGAGCCAGAAGCCCAGAACTAACCGCAAGAAAAGTAGATAATAGAAGGCCAGAAGCTCGAGCCTCGAAGTAGAGAACAGAATGACCCGCGACAGTGAGATGAAGACCCGCGATGGTGAGACGATGACCCGCGACAGTGGCGCTTGCTCTGATGTCTGCTTAGTATCACGGCAGCGGTTGTCCTTCGTAGGCAGAAGCTCGAGCCACAAAGAGCTTAGGGTTTGGAGTGGGGATATTCTTCGAAGAGGTTAGCTGATTAGGGATTTAGGGTAAAGTCTAAAGTGGCTGTAAGACTGCAACACGCGTTCTTCACCATTCGTTTTCTTTCTTTTTTTTTTAAAAAAAGCCAAACGACGCCATTTCATTACCTGGGGGGAAGAACTGGTACTTGCATAAACTGGGCCGGTTTGCCCGGTTTGCCTGTTAACCACCGATTCGGCTGGCTTTTTACAGAGCAATTTTGTGGTAGATCGAACTGGCTAGGTGACCGGTTTCCGGTTAACCCAGTTGAACCGGTCAGTCCGGTCCGATTTTCAAAATATTGGTTTGTAGCAAAACTTCTTCGAATGACTTTTTGGTTATACCTTATTGCCATTCTTTGCTTTAGTGCTGCTTGTCTTATTTGCGCTTGTTCTCGGACCTCTGGGAGTAGCTCGAGCTCTTCTTTTTGGGCTTGGATGTTGTCAATGTCATCATAGAATCTCACCCTTGGACTCTGCTCATTGATCTCTATTGGGATCATGGCTTCTATTCCATATGCAAGTCGAAAGGGTGTTTCTCCAGTCGTAGAGTGAGGTATTGTTCTATAAGCCCATAGTACTTGAGGGAGCTCTTCGCCCTAAGCTCCTTTTGCATCTTGTAGCCTCATTTTTAGTCCTACCAATATAACTTTATTGGCAGCTTCAGCTTGTCCATTGGCTTGAGGATGCTCTACTGAGTGCCATTGGTTGATCTTCATGATGGACACCAGATTTCTAAATGTGGAATCTATGAATTGAGTGCCATTATCTGTGGTGATAGTGTGGGGGGACTCTGAACCTAGTAATTATATTCTTGTAAAGGAATTTCCAACTTCTTTGTGCTGTGATAGTGGCCAGTGGTTCTGCCTCTATCCATTTAATGAAGCAATCCACTCCTACAATAAGATATTTGATCTATCCTAAAGCTTGGAGAAAAGGTCCGAGTAGGTCTAATCCCCATTTCGCAAAGGGACAGGGAGAGGTCACGCTGATAAGCTCTTCGGGAGGAGCGACATGGAAATTGGCATGCATCTGACAAGGTTGGCACTTTTTAACAAAGTCGGTAGCATCCTTTTGCAAAGTCGGCTAGAAGAACCCAGATCGTATTACCTTCCTGGCTAAGGACCTCGCTCCGAGGTGATTTCCATAAATTCCATTGTGTACTTTTTCCAAGACTTCTTCCGTCTTAGAGGTCGGGACGCACTTTAGCAATGGTGTGGATATCCCCCTTCTATAAAGCACACTCCGCACCCAAGTATAGTTATGGGCTTCCCTTCTAAGTTTTTGGTC
Organism: Arachis duranensis; assembly: GCF_000817695.3. NCBI lineage: Eukaryota > Viridiplantae > Streptophyta > Magnoliopsida > Fabales > Fabaceae > Arachis > Arachis duranensis. Next base: position 15,383,864 of record NC_029780.3, on the reverse strand, counting down.
TTCCTTTTGTTCCCCAAGAAGGATGTCGAATTTCACATATTCGACTAAAGGAGTCATCCATCCCAGGTTTAAACCTGAGACGTGTAGGACGTCCAATTTACTGTCTATCTTCATAACTGTGGGCTTCTGGAGAGTTTTCTATATCAAGCTCATATTAATTCCTCTCGACTTGGTACTTGCTAGCTTGGAGAGAGTATCAGCTCGGTTGTCTCATGGCAAATGAGGTAGATCAGGTATCATTTCAAAACCCTGACACTGAAGATCTTCATCTTATGATAGACCACCTTTCTAAAAAAATAAGATGCTTTCTGTTGGAAAATCAAGATCTTGAACAACAAATTACCATTCTTAAAGCTGAAAACAGTTTTCTTAAAGAGAAAGTAAGAGAGGCCGAAACTGCTTGTGATCTTGTTGAAGAAAATAAGCAGTTAAGAGCTCAAATCAAGAGCTGTAAAAGTGACCATTCTGTTCTTGCATATGTTGACTGTTTTAAGCAAAATGAAGAGTTGCTTAAAGAGGTTAAAAGACTTAAGGAAGACTTAGCCAAGTTCACCCAAAGTTCTGAAAATTTGAATCAAATCTTGGCTAGTCAAAAACCTCTTTATGATAAAGCTGGGTTGGGATTTTATAAATCTGAAAAATCACATTTTGAAAATATTGCTTCATCTTCAAATGATACAAAGCATCAAGATCCAACTTACTTTAACAAAACAGCAACTCCAAGGTTTTGTAGGCTTTGCAATCGAAGTGGTCATTTTCCAGTTCAATGTTTCTTTGGTGAAAGAATGATAGGTGATAAGGTTTACAAGGTTGTTTTTTATTACAATGATTTGGGACATAAGAGATGGTTTAACGTGAAAGGATCCAAGAAAATTTGGATACCTAAGGTCACTTAAGCTTATTTTGTAGGTATGCCTAGCTTCCAAGAAGAAAGAAAATATGTGGTACATGGACAGCGGATGCTCTAGGCATATGACCAGAAAGACAATCTTCTTCATAAAGCTTGATGAATATGATAGAGGGCTTGTCACTTTTGGAGATGATGCAAAAGGAAAAATAGTGGCTGTTGGGAAAGTTGGTAAAAATTTCTCATCTTGTATAAATGATGTGCTTCTTGTAAATGGTTTGAAACATAACTTACTTAGTGTTAGTCAATTGTGTGATTTAGGTTTTGATGTTATTTTTAAGAAGTTTATTTGTTTGGTTGTTTGTGAGAAAACTGGGGACATTTTATTTGAAGCCAAGAGATGCAACAATATGTATGGATTAACTCTTGAGGATTTAAAGGAACAAAATGTAACATGCTTTACATCTTTTGAATCTGAAAAATGGCTTTGGCATAGAAAGTTGGGACATGCTAGCATGTACCAAATTTCTAAGCTAGTTAAAAAGAATTTGGTTAGAGGAATTCCAAACATCAAGTTTGATAAGGATCTTACTTGTGATGCATGTCAATTGGGCAAGTAAGTAAAATCCTCTTTTAAATCAAAAGATGGAATCTCAACCAAAAGGCCATTAGAAATGTTACATATTGATCTTTTTGGTCCTACTAGAACTCAAAGTTTAGGAGGTAAACACTATGGTCTTGTAGTGGTAGATGATTACTCTAGATTTGGTTGGGTAATTTTCCTTGCTCATAAGAATGATGCATTTTATGCTTTCTCCACCCTTTGCAAGAAAATTCAAAATGAAAAGGATTTGAAAATTGCCCATTTAAGAAGTGATCATGGAAGAGAATTTGAAAATCAAGACTTTGAAAAATTCTGTGATGACTTAGGGATTTCTCATAATTTTTCATGCCCTAGAACACCCCAACAAAATGGGGTGGTTGAAAGAAGGAATCGAAGCCTTCAAGAAATAACTAGGGCTATGCTATGTGAGAATGAGATTCCTAAATTTTTGTGGGCTGAAGCTGTGAACACAGCATGTTATATTTTGAATAGAACAATTATTAGAAAAGGGTTAAAGAAAACCCCTTATGAGCTATGGAAAGGAACCCTTCCAAATCTTAAGTACTTTCATGTTTTTGGATGCAAATGTTTTGTGCTAAATAATAAAGAAAATCTTGGAAAGTTTGATCCAAAATCATATGAAGGAATGTTTGTTGGATATTCCACTACAAGCAAGGCTTATAGAGTTTATCTCAAGGAGCATAGGACAATAGAGGAATCCATACACGTTACTTTTTGTGATTCTAACTTAATTCCCAGTATTGTGAAGGATAATGATTCAGATTGTGAAGAGGCTGGAACAAGTAAAGAAAATCCCAAATCTGTGCTAAATGAAGAATCTGTCAGCCCGATTTTGTCTCGTCAGATTGAAGGAGAAACTTCCATTTTATCTCCTGAGCAAGCACGAGCAACTGAAACAGTGAGACCACCAGAAGTTCATCAAAGTTCTACACCTGTCCGAAAGCCTAGAGAATGGAAGTCCATGAGGGGTTATCCTCATGACTTCATCATTGGTGATCCCTCTCAAGGTGTAACCACAAGATCCTCCACCAAAAGGCAAACCAAACCTAACAACTTTGCTCTCTTGTCACAAATGGAGCCCAACAATGTCAAACAAGCTCTTGAAGATCCATCATGGGTCAAGGCCATGCAAGAGGAATCAAGGTGAATTAAATTTATTCATTTTAAGACCTAAAAAGCATATTTTCACTTTTAAGCACAATTAAAGGAGAAGTTATAAAACCATGCTATTTCATTGAATAAATGTGGGTAAAAGGTTATAAAATCCCCAAAAATCAATACAAGATAAACTGTCAAAATGGGGTTTGTCAGCTGCCCATAAGGGTTTCAAAATGTTTCAAATGGATGTTAAGTGTGCCTTCCTTAATGGTTTTATTGATAGGGAAGTGTATGTGGCTCAACCCCCCGATTTTGAACATAAAGAGTTTCCAGATTATGTTTTTAAACTAACTAAGGCTCTTTATGGCCTTAGACAAGCTCCAAGAGCTTGGTATGAAAGGCTTAGTGCTTTCTTGTTGGAAAATCATTTTCAAAGGGGAACCACCGACACTACTTTATTCATTAAAGCATCTAATGATGATATCCTTCTTGTTCAAGTTTATGTTGATGACATTGTATTTGGTTCGGTCAATGTTTCCTTGTGTGAAGAGTTTGGAAACCTCATGACTAGTGAGTTTGAGATGAGTTTAATGGGAGAGCTTACTTTCTTTCTTGGCCTCCAAATTAAGCAAACTCCTAATGGTACTTTTATTCACCAAGGAAAGTATGCAAAAGAACTTATCAAAAAGTTTGGCCTAGAAAATTTCAAATCAATGGGCACTCCTATGCATCCTAATACTAAACTTGAAAAGGATGATGATGGCCAAGATGTGGATGAAACAAGGTATAGAGGAATGATAGGTTCACTTATGTACCTTACCTCCTCTAGACCGGATATAGTCCAAAGTGTGGGTGTATGTTCAAGGTTTCAATCACATCCAAAAGAATCCCACCTTACGGCTGTTAAACGTATCATTAGATACATTAAGGGAACTTGTAATTATGGATTATGGTATCCTAAATCTGATGACTTTTGTGCAGTAGGTTTTTGTGATGCAGATTATGCGGGAGATCGAGTGGATAGGAGGAGCACCTCCGGCATGTATTGCTTCCTTGGAAGCTCACTCAACATGTGGTCAAGCAAGAAACAAGCCACAGTGGCTCTATCCACTGCTGAAGCCGAATATGTTTTCGCATCTGCATGTTGCTCACAATTAATTTGGTTAAAAATACAATTGGAAGATTACAAATTAAAAATCAATAGTATACCCTTATTTTGTGATAATATGAGTGCTATAACATTTCAAAAAATCCTGTTCTGCACTCAAGAACTAAGCACATTGAGATAAAATATCATTTCATTAGAGAACATGTGCAAAAGGGTACTATTGATATTCAATTTATAAAATCTGAAGACCAAATTGCTGATATTTTTACAAAACCCCTCTGTGAAGACAGATTCTGTACCTTGAGAAAAAGTTTGGGGATGTTTGATTTAAGTTTCATTGAAAATCTATGAATAGTTGACTCTGTTCAGTTTTCTATTGAAAATCTGTGAATATGTGACTCTGTTCAGTTTTGCTCGTAGGTTTGGACGAGATGAAAAATAATGGCATAATGGAAGAGCTGTGGTCAAGGGGGAGGTAACGCAGAATTCAAATTTTATGGGCCCCACCAAAATTCCATGACCCACCACCATAACAGTTTTGTTAGTTATCTCTCTATGCAAATAAGAATCTTCTTCTTTGTGTCATCATATCTTCTTGGAAGTGGTTATTGTCAAATCAAATCCCTCTCTCCATCTAATCCCTTGATTTAAGGCAACAACTTTTCAGTTTTAGATTTCAAAAGTTAAAAAAAAAGGGAAATCATCTTTTTGGGTAATAACCACCCTATAATGGTCATTAACCGCCCACTAATGATCATTATTTCCACCATTCTCTCTCTCCAAGCCTCATTTAATGCGTCACCCACCTTGCTTCTCTCCCACTCAACTCGGTTATCAAACCCAGCCTTTCATATTTCATTCCTCCATTACCATGAAAAAGAAAACCGCGCCAAGAAAGAGTGAAAGAATTCTTCTTTCTCAAAAACCATCAACGCCTCAAACCCACACTCATATCCACATTCATTCAACCTCATCATCTTCTCCTTCACCACCATCCAAACAAACAACCACCATGAGAAAAAAGGTGATTGCCCACAAAAGTTCAGGCCGAGGCAAGAACAAGAAACCTGTAGTTGAAGAAGAAGAGCAAGAATCTCATACTTCTCCCACTCCTTCACCTCCACCCTCATCACCGAAGAAGACTACCCCCGGAAAAAGCTCACAGAAGAATCAGGGGTTTGCACTCAATGACACGACTGAACCTCCAAACTTGGAATCCATGGAATTCAGAGACAAGTATGGCAAGACTCACTCTCATTTTGATCCAAGCAGATTTAACTCCTGTACCTCTGAGTTTCACAAAGAGGTTATGGAGAAGCGTCATTTGTGCACTACCTATCTTGTTAGCCTCGAAAATCTCAAGAGCACCAACATTCCCTCTCTGTTTGAACTCCTCAACTGGAAGCCTTTGCTCCTCATCAAGAAACCAGTCTACCCAGGTCTTGTTCGAGAGTTTTATGCTAATATGCGACTTATTGACGGCACCCTTCATTCCTATGTCAAAAGGGTTCAAATAGCCCTTGATGCTAAGACAATTGGAGCGGCCCTGGACTTCAAGGATGAAGGACCGCGAGCATATATGGTGGAGAAATGGGACACACAAGTTGGCGTTTCACACAAAACTGTTCTCTAGCACATTTGCAAGAACCTTTCTGGATTGCATGGCACCATTCCAACCCACAAAGCCCTTGGACCAGTCAATTCCCTACTTCACCGAATCATCACTCATATTCTGACTCCCCAAAGCGGCTCACACAACCGAGTAACATTTTTTGATTGTCTCATATTGTTTGCTTTGGTTACCTCTACCCCTATCTCCTTTGGTTATATTATGATTAGGCACATGTGGGATTCTGTTAGAAGCACCAAAAAGGCTAACCTGCCTTATGGTATGTTTTTAACTAGCATTTTTGAGTACTTTAAAGTTGATTTGTTGAATGAGACTGTAGAAAACAAGGTGTCTTCAATCAGAGGAGGAGGAGCGACTAAGGAAACCAAAGGGCGAAAATCTGCTGCATCAGATAGTGACCATGAAGGCAGGCCAGAATCTTCCAAAACAATCCAGTCCATCAAACAGATTTTGGGAGAATTTTCGAACATGGCAGACATGATGTTTCGATTCCACAAAGAGGCCCGCAAGCAAGCTTATGAGAGTGAGAAAGCTTGGAAAAATTGCAAAGAAAGGGTCACTCTAATGATGGAACATTTTAAAGAAGACTTGGGAGATGATAGTGAAGGAGACGCTGAGGAAGAAGATATTAACTTCTCTGATGATTAGTGACTGTTTTTACTCTATTTGATATTGGCTCCATTAGGCTCAATCTTTTTTTTTTTTGTATAAGCATGACTTGATACTCACTGCTTTAGGATAATATCTAGGATACTGTGATATACTTTTGCTATTTTATCTTGAACATTTTGTTATGTTAATCATGATTTGTGCAGGTGCCACTTTGATGACAAAAGGGGGAGGAAATTTAGGTTCCAAAATTGAAATTGGAATGAAACAGGGGCTGAAAAACAGGGGAACAGGGGATGAAATTTTCAAATTGAAAATTCATGATCACCCTCGTTCAAAGAATGCATGTTGTTTTACTATGGTCACTGCTGTTTAAACTGCATTTGGCATTTGGTTTATAATGATGTCTGATTTATTTTGATGCCTGGCTGTTGATTCATCATTGATAAACTTGTTGGATTGAAAATTTATTTTTGGCAGTTCCTTTAATCTGTGATACATAAAAACTGCCTTGTTTTGTTCTTCAAATATTTTTCCATCATGTTGTTTTGCTCTGATATTCTAAACAGGAAAATATTTGAAAAATATTTGGATACTTTTTGTTGTATGAAAAAGTTTGAGCAGTAAATCAGTTTATGATATCAAATGAGTTTTGATTATCAATTAAAACTGCTCATAAATCAAGCATTTAGCATCATGTATAAATATGCTAAATAACATTGTTACTTTAAGCTTGATTTAAATGTTACAGGTTAGTGCTTCCCTTGGTAAAATAGCATACATTAAGGGGGAGCCATGTGACATTTAGAAAGGGGGAGAAGTTCAAATTCAAAGGGAGTATTCTTTACTCAATCTCTAAATTTCTTTCCATTTCAATTTTAATAATGTTTGTCATCAAGGGGGAGATTGATGAGTTTGGAAAACTCTTATTTAATTTTGATGATGAACAAACATTATTAAATCGTTTAATTACAAAATTATTAATTTGATCTTAATTTATATTTGCCTAATTAATAATTTTGTTGTGCAGATTTTATATTGGGCCGAAAAATGAATTTCTGGCTTAAGCCCAATAACCAGCCTTGTTACATGTTTTATACTAAGTGGCTGAAATTTTATATTGATGGGCCAAGCTCAATGTTGATTACAACCAAGCCCATGGTTAATTATTGATCCGAAATCAATTTCATCAGGAAAGCAAATGTTAACCAAATGGGCCAGTTTTAATCTCAATGTTATAAGCCCAAATTCTGTTAGTGATAAATGGTTCCAATCTTGGTCCGAAACCAAGGAAAAATGAAAGCAAAGTGCTTCCAACGGAACCAAGCCTTTAACCATGTGATGGATTTCAAAATCTATTACATTGTCAATTAATGCATGGGGAACATGAGAGAGAAATTCAGCTGATTTGATTGATGGCTATTATGACAAACACGCCACTCTAAGCTAAGGGAAGTAAAAGCAAGCTATTCTCAAATTAATGTGTTTAACCACTCTACATTGCTTTTCTTCAGATTCTTTCATTCTCTCTCATCTCTTTCTTCTTCTTTCTTCGGTCTTTGTCCAGTAAACCATGGACGCCGTGCTCATCAACAAAGAAAAAGAAGAAGTTGTATGCATCAAGACCATCAAGCTAATGATGGCAAGAAAACATACCAAAATAAATATGAGCTGTGGCTGAGATATTCACCAAATATGGTTAGATTTGGTGAGGTAATCTCGAGTTCTTCATGCTCAGAAAAGGAAGATGAAGATTCGGCCAGTAAGGGAGATTCTTGAAGCATGGCTTGTCTTTGATTCTGCTCAACCACCACAGGGAGTAGCTAGAGTGGTAAAGTGATGGTTGAAGGCAGAGATTGAAGCAGATGAAGTCATCATCATCATGAAGCATCAAGGGCCAGAAATCCATCTTGGAGAGGAAGCCAAGGATGGAGAGCTCGGATTGATGAAGGGTGATGATCAAGAAAGGACTAGAGGTAATTGCATGTTGGGTTTTACATGGTTATCTCTTCTCTCTCTAAGTGGCCAAACCGGTTCTGTTCATTGAAGGAGGAAGAAGTTGGTTCGGTTTTCGCTTCAAGTGTGGAGGCTTTCCTCTTCTTTAAAAAGGGGGAACAACCACTGTTTGAAGCAAGGAGAAAATTTGAGAGTGCAAGGCACAGATTTCTCAGAGCTACCTGAGCTAACAGTTTTCTCTTCTCCTTCAATGTATTCTGTTTTGTAATTTTTCTGTTTAATTTTGTCATGTCTTGAGTCTCATGGAAAAAGACAAACAGTGAGGTTTGTA
>NC_029780.3:15333590-15375651 GCF_000817695.3 Arachis duranensis | reverse complement strand
AAAAGGCAAACAAGTGAGGTTTGTATGAAAAAGCCATAGAGCGGAAAAAGGCAGAGAGTGCAAAATTAAAAGAAAAAGTCATAGATGTCTTAGAGTTCCTTTGTTCATCTATGTTGTGTATCATGATTCTGTGGGAATCCCCTTGTAAGTTGGGTTAGCACTTTACAAGTTGTAATCAGATTGATTATAGTGAAATTCCATCATGTTTGTGATGGAGACTGGATGTAGGCTGCACTGCACTTAGCAGCCGAACCAGGATATATCTGGGTGCAATCTTCTTCTCCTTTCTACTCCATTTCTGTTTTCTACTACACAGGAGCAAAAGCTGATATTATCTCGTGCCAAGTGACGAGACAAAAAGAAAAGTCTCGTGGCAAGGGACGAGACAAAACAAAGTTGCTCGTGTCCAGTGATGAGCAAAAATAGAAAAGTCTTCTCTGAAGGTCAGCAAGTGTTAGCATCGAAAAAGGGGGCTAAGATTCAACCCCCCTTCTCTTAGCCACTGAAACCATCATAGTTGTTTCTTATATTTGTGAATGCTAGTATGATAGATATTTTGCTATTTCGCAAAGCCTTTTGGTGGGAGCAACGCTTCTTCTTGATATCCCTTAGTTTTGTAAGACTTTTATGAAAGCCTTTTGCAAAACTTTTAGCCAAATAGCTTCTAAGGGCTTTTTATTTCACAAAGTTTTTATGAAAACTTTTATGTAGCTACCTTCCAAGGACTTTCCGTTTTCTATTAATTCGGCATAAAAGTTTAATTTGTTTTCCCTTTGAATCGTTTTCATAACTTAGGTTATTTTTGCAATGCATTTTACTCTGCTCGAGGGCTTTCCGACTCGTAAGCCATTTGCCTTTTCATGATCGAGTTGTTATGATCGGTTTTTTATAACCTCTTTACACCGACTTGTACCTCGTCGCTTTATCTTGTCGGCCACCTAGGTCAGATTTTTGAACTTTTTCGAGCTTAAGTTAGTGCGTATCGTAGTAATAATAATGGAAATTTTAAGAAAGAGAGGTATTATCATTAATGAAATGTAACTTTACAAAGACACTTTGGCTACTAAGGGAATAATTTTCGTGCCCCTAGCCCCCGCTTGGATGCCTCGTTAAAACCCCCTTCAAGAAAACCCGCCTCTTAAAAAAACCATGAAGTCGGGAAAGAGAGTACATTAGGGAACGGAGTATGCTTCTAGCTATAATATATTTTCAAATTGCAAGCATGTCACGACCTCAGGAACTTAGCTCCGTTTAAGTCAGACACTTTATAGTAACCCTTTCCCAAGACTCTAGTTATCTTGAAATGTCCTTTCCAGTTTGCAGCGAGCTTCCCTTCTCCCAACATGTTTACTCTGATGTCATTTCGAATGAGAACCAAGTCATTTGTGGTAAGGTTGCGAGAATCGGACCGGTTATCAAACCGGTTAAGTGACTAGTTCAATGGTTCAATGGTTCAACCGGGGTTAAACCATGGTTGAACCGGTTTAATTAAATATAGAGTAAAATTATAAAAAAATTCAATACATAATTTTAAAAGGTAAAATTCAATAATTTTTAAACTAATAAATTTAAAATTTAACAATTTCACAAAATGAACAATACATAATTTATCATTAAAAGGTCATAAACAATTTCAAATATCAAAGTTTATAACTAAAGAAATCAAAATATACATAAATGACAAACACAATGTTTTGTGTAGCTACTACAACTCTTCTCTTTCCTTTGTCTCCCGTTGTCGTAGGAATAACAGCTTGTACAGGGTTAGTCGATTCAGCCTCTTGTGCAGGTGCTTCACCACCATAAGACTCCTCCTCAAATTTTCTTTTCTTCATCTTATTTTTTTGTTTTCCATTAGAATCCTTTTGAATTGAAGTTCAACTTCTTCAGTGATTTTGTTACATACTTTAATTTATCCAGAAATTTTTGCAAGATGATATTTCATCCTATATATCCCCCCCTCCATTATATGTATTCAAACAAAAGATACATGTATATTGTGCCTTATGATTTTTATCATATTTCACAGTGAAATATTCCCAAGCCGCGTCAGATTTTCCTCGAGAGGAACCTGTCTGAGATTCTTGTACAGCATTATGTTGTTGTTGCTGATCATTTTGTGACTGTTCCATCTAAATTTAGAATGCCAACAATCCAGAATCTAAACCAATATATCAATTCATAGTTCATACTTTATACAATTCATATGGCATTCAACAGAGCAGAATTGAAAAAATAAAAAAATTGAACAGAGCAGAATTGAAAAGATAAAAAATGAAGGACAGAGCGAAATTGAAAAGATAAAAAAATTGAAGAACAGAGCCTAGCAGAATTCTCAAATTCAACATACATCAAATTTATTCTCAAATTCAATATACATCAAATTTATTCAATATTTGATTAATCATATAATAAACAAAATAAAAAAATTAAAAAACAGAAGAACAGAAGCCCATAACAAAAAATGAAAACAGAAAGAACAGAAGAAGAGCCAGAAGCCCAGAACTAACCGCAAGAGATGTAGATAATAGAAGGCCAGAAGCTCGAGCCTCGAAGTAGAGAACAGAACGACCCGCGACAGTGAGATGAAGACCCGCGATGGTGAGACGATGACCCACGACAGTGACGCTTGCTCCGACGTCTGCTTAGTATCACGGCAGCGGTTGTCCTTCGTAGGCAGAAGCTCGAGCCACAAAGATCTTAGGGTTTGGAGTGGGGGTATTCTTCGAAGAGGTTAGCTAATTAGGGATTTAGGGTAAAGTCTAAAGTGGCTGCAAGACTGCAACACGCATTCTTCACCATTCGTTTTCTTTCTTTTTTTTAAAAAAAGCCAAACGACGCCGTTTCATTAACTGGCGGAAGAACTGGTACTTGCATAATCTGGGCCGGTTTGCCCGGTTCGCCTGTTAACCACCGATTCGGCTGGCTTTTTACAGAGCAATTTTGTGGTAGACCGGACTGGCTAGGTGACCGGTTTCCGATTAACCCAGTTGAACCGGTCAGTCCGGTCCGATTTTCAAAATATTGGTTTGTAGCGAAACTTCTTCGAATGACTTTTTGGTTATACCTTATTGCAATTCTTTGCTTTAGTGCTGCTTGTCTTATTTGCGCTTGTTCTCGGACCTCTGGGAGTAGCTCGAGCTCTTCTTTTTGGGCTTGGATGTTGTCAATGTCATCATAGAATCTCACCCTTGGACTCTGCTCATTGATCTCTATTGGGATCATGGCTTCTATTCCATATGCAAGTCGAAAGGGTGTTTCTCCAGTCGTAGAGTGAGGTATTGTTCTATAAGCCCATAGTACTTGAGGGAGCTCTTCGCCCTAAGCTCCTTTTGCATCTTGTAGCCTCATTTTTAGTCCTATCAATATAACTTTATTGGCAGCTTCAGCTTGTCCATTGGCTTGAGGATGCTCTACTGAGTGCCATTGGTTGATCTTCATGATGGACACCAGATTTCTAAATGTGGAATCTATGAATTGAGTGCCATTATCTGTGGTGATAGTGTGGGGGGACTCTGAACCTAGTAATTATATTCTTGTAAAGGAATTTCCAACTTCTTTGTGCTGTGATAGTGGCCAGTGGTTCTGCCTCTATCCATTTAATGAAGCAATCCACTCCTACAATAAGATATTTGATCTATCCTAAAGCTTGGAGAAAAGGTCCGAGTAGGTCTAATCCCCATTTCGCAAAGGGACAGGGAGAGGTCACGCTGATAAGCTCTTCGGGAGGAGCGACATGGAAATTGGCATGCATCTGACAAGGTTGGCACTTTTTAACAAAGTCGGTAGCATCCTTTTGCAAAGTCGGCTAGAAGAACCCAGATCGTATTACCTTCCTGGCTAAGGACCTCGCTCCGAGGTGATTTCCATAAATTCCATTGTGTACTTTTTCCAAGACTTCTTCCGTCTTAGAGGTCGGGACGCACTTTAGCAATGGTGTGGATATCCCCCTTCTATAAAGCACACTCCGCACCCAAGTATAGTTATGGGCTTCCCTTCTAAGTTTTTGGTCTTCCTTTTGTTCCCCAAGAAGGATGTCGAATTTCACATATTCGACTAAAGGAGTCATCCATCCCAGGTTTAAACCTGAGACGTGTAGGACGTCCAATTTACTGTCTATCTTCATAACTGTGGGCTTCTGGAGAGTTTTCTATATCAAGCTCATATTAATTCCTCTCGACTTGGTACTTGCTAGCTTGGAGAGAGCATCAGCTCGGTTGTTGAGCTCCCGAGTTATGTGCCTAACCTCGGTTTCCAGGAATTGCTTGAGATGCCCCATAGCCCATTGAGCCATTCTGCCTGCAATATCCATTTTCTGAAGGATCTACTTCATAGGCTGGTTTGTTCGAACTCTTATGGTATGAGGCTGGAATTAAGGTCGGAGCCTTCTAGATGCTATAATTAAGGTGTACGCAAACTTTTCAAGTTTTTGATGGGAAATAGATGGGATGTTGTCCGACCTCATCTTTTCATATTAATGCTGATGCCACAACCTTCTCAACGACAGCTAAGTATAATACGAGTTCTTCTTCTGTTTTTGGCCGAGTAAGGATATGAGGCCGGCTCAGAAAATTTTCTAACTCTTGAAAGGCCTCTTCACATTCAAGGGTCCACTTGAACTGGCATCCTTTTCTAAGTAGTGAAAAAAGTGGTAGGGACCTTAATGCTGATCTTTGCAAAAATCTAGATAGAGCTGCAAGGCAACCATTCAGCTGCTGGACTTCCTTTAAACAAGTCGGACTCTTCATTTCTAGGATTGCTCTACACTTATCGGGGTTAGCCTCAATTCCCCTTTGTGTCAGCATGAATCCTAGAAAGTTTCCAGCTTCCACTGCGAAAGTCCATTTGGTAGGATTTAGCCTCATCCCATGCTTCCTTACAGTATCAAAGACTTGTAAAAGGTCGGCTAGGAGGCTAGCCTCATCCTTGATCTTTACCAGCATGTCATCCACATACACTTCCATTAGGCTTCTGAGGTAAGGTGCGAACACTTTATTCATCAACCTTTGATAGGTGGCCCCTGAATTTTTTAATCCAAATGGCATGACCGGGTAGCAATAATTTGCTCTAGGTGTGATGAAAGATGTCTTCTCCTGATCCGACTTGTACATTGGTATCTGGTTGTACACCGAGTAAGCATCCATGAATGATAGATATTGGTACCCTGAGCTGGAATCTACTAGGGAGTCAATGTTGGGTAGAGGATATGGGTCTTTTGGACATGCTTTATTAAGAACGGTGTAATCGACACACATCGATATCCTCCACTTTTCATTCTGTTTTTTTACCAATACGACATTTGTCAGCCAGACTAGGTACTTGACTTCTCTGATAAACCTGGCCTCTAGCAAGGCTTGTATTTGTTCTTAGACCACTTGTGCTCATTTTGGTCCGAGATTTCGTCTTCTTTGTTGGACAGGTCTAGATCCCGGGTAGACGAATAACCTGTGCGACATAGGCTCGAGATCTATCCCGGGCATGTCGGAGGCTTTTCAGGCGAAGGGGTCGGAGTTTTCTTGTAGGAGCTTTACAAGTTTTTGTTTCAAATCTTCTACTAAACTAGCTCCTATGTTGGTATTTTTCCTAGCTTCTTTCCCAATCTGGACTTCTTACGTTTTTCCTCCGGGTTGTGGTCATAATTCTTCCCTTACTTGAACTCCTCCGAGTTCAATTGTATTGACTTAATTGCCTTTACCCCTTAGGTTTAGGCTTTCATTATAACACTTCCTCGCCAGTTTCTGGTCTCCCCTGATGGTAGCAATTCCTTCTTGTGTTGGAAATTTCATGTAGGGGTGAGGAGTAGAAACAACCGCTCCCAGCTAATTTTACGTCATTCGGCCTATCAGAGCATTATAAGCGGAGGCCACATCGATGAGAATGAAGTTGATGCTTAGGGTCTTAGACTTCAGCCCCCTTCCAAAATTTGTGCGTAGGGAGATGAAGCCTAGTGGCATGACAGGAACATCTCCCAACCCAAAGAGTATATCTGGGTAGGCTTTTAGCTCCTTCTCGTCTAGTCTCAGCTTATCAAATGTTGGTTTGAACAATATGTCGGGTGAGCTCCCTTGATCCACCAGAGTTCTGTGTAGATGAGCATTAGTGAGGATCATTATAATTACCACTGGATCATCATGCCCGGGTATGATTCCCTGCCCACTTTCTCTGGTGAAGGAGATTGTGGGGAGGTCGGGTCCATTATCCCCGACCTGGTAAATTGCTTTTAATTTCCTCTTCCAAGACGACTTGGTCAGCCCCCCTCCAACAAATCCTCCTGATATCATATGAATGTGTCGTTCTGGAGTTTGCGGGGGGCTGACCTCTTTGCTTGTGGTCTTCATCTTCTCTTTTCCTTTTTCCCTGATTGTCCGACCTTTCCATGAGATATCTATCCAATCGACTTTTCATAGCCAGCTTTTCTATCACATTTTTTAGGTCGTAGCAATCATTTGTGGAATGTCCGTACAACTTGTGGTACTCATAATATTCGTTACGACTTTCCCCTTTCTTGTTCTTAATGGGACGCAGGGAAGGAAGCTTTTCGGTATGATAGATTTTCCTGTAGATATCCACTAAGAAAACTCGTAGAGGAGTATAAGTGTGCTATCTTCTGGGCTTCTCGAGTCCGACTTCTTCTTTTCTCTTGGGCTCACCCTTTCTCCTTCAGCTGTTGAGGGTGCCGTGATTGCCAACTCAGCTCTCGTAACCTGCGTTTTCTTCGATATTGATATACTTTTCAGCTTGTTCCTATACATCGTTCAAAGAAGTCGGATGCCTCTTTGATATGGACTAGGAGAAGGGTCCTTCTTAGAGGCCATTGACAAATCCCATTATTACACCTCAATATGCAGGTCTTGAATTTTCAAGCATGCTTTGTTGAATCTCTCCATATAGTCTCTTACGGGTTTTCCGACCTCCTATTTTACTCCGAGTAGGTTGGGAGCATGCTTGACCTTGTCTTCTGTATCAAAAATCGGGTAAGGAATTTGTGCGAGAGGTCGTCGAAACTAGATACCGACCTTGGGAGCAGGCTATCAAACTACTTCATAGCTACTTTAGTCAATGTTTTTGGAAAGGCCTTGCAACAAGTAACATCCGAGACGTCTGCTAAGTACATTCGACTTTTGAAATTGTTGAGGTGGTGTTTTGGGACGGTTGTCCCATCGTACAGGTTCATGTCAGGGCTTTTGAAGTTTCTGAAAACTCTAGCCCTCATGATATCCTCAGTAAATGGATCTACTCCTCTCAGTGGACAATCTTCTCGAGTAGTACGAGAATCCTTATTGCGAAGGTTGGATTCTAGCTTTGAAAGCTTGTCCTTCAGCTCTTTTCGCCTTTTGATCTCTCTCTTCAAGCTTCTCTCCGCTTCGCATTGTCGCTCTAACTCCTGTTCCAGCTGCTCAAGTCGGTGCTTATGTCCTTGTAGCCATCCCATGAGGTCAGCGTCATGAGGCTGTCTTTCTCTTTCGGGGAGGCAAACTTTGGATGTGATTCTTCTTTGGTTGTTGGAGGGGCCCTCCCAATGCAGCTCCTCCCTTCCTGGCTGGGGTATTACTAAGGCTTGGTCGTTGTTGACCATGTCTTAATATTCTTACTCTGACTTAGGTGCTGTGCGTCCATCTTCGTACTGGTCATCCGCCATTCAGCGTCGATCTCCAGGTCCCCGGCAATGGTGCCAATGTCCTGAGGATTACCTGGAACTGGATTACTTTTAGGCTTGTATGTGAGGTCCGAATCCTCAATGGAGCAGATTCTAACTTTGCTCACGTTCTGTGACCGTTGTCTAACTTGTGTGTGGGAAGGTGGGGGGTGGTACCTACAAAATACTCTGATGCTTAAGTCAGCAAGGGTCTTAGCAGGCTTAAATGTATTGGAACTTCAATTTACATAAGTGTATCAGCGTATTTATAGGGGACAAACCAATAACCCGCTGAAGTAATTCCGCTTCTGATGGTAGATAACCACCCCTTTATCTTAGGGTTGTTGAGATCTCTCTTCTAGAAGTGGGTGAGAGATTTCGGGAGGCAGTAACTCACTTAGTTAAGTTTGAACTGCCTGTTTTAATCTGTTCCGACCTCTTAGAAGAGGTCGGATACGTGGACGACGCCGTCCTATTGGATTTGGCCTTTTAACTGTATTGCGTTTGGCTTATATTTTGGGTCAGGGTATGAACATATATTAAAAATAAATTAAACAACATATATATTTATTTTGGGTCAGGCCTTTTATGTGTATATCAAAATATATGTATTTATATAAATATATGTATTTATATATAAATATATGTATGGTTTAATTTATTTTCAACTAATATTTTTATTCGTAATAATATTACGGAAATATAAATCTTTTAAAATTATATCGGTTTTGTCATGACATTATAGATTATGGCACAAAAAATTTATAGAATTAAATTACTTTTACAAAAGGGTCGTAAGGAACAAAAATTTTCATCGGTTAAGAAGACATGAATCTCCGTATAGATAAAAAAAATCAAATAATAAGAATTTTAGTTATTATTTTCATATGAAAGAGTTTAATTTTTTACTAATAATTAATTTTAAGATTCATTATCTAAAGTTTAAAAGAAGTTAATGTGTATACTTTTATATTTAATTAAGTATTAAGTCTATTGTACAAATAGAAATAATTAAGTTTTATGCTTGCTATTTAAAAATAATATATTTTTTCTGTATGTATATAAAAATATAATTAGATATTAGCATAAAAAATTTATCTTTATAGTTATAAAATTAACTCAAAATTATTTTTTTTAAACAATTGAATCTTGATTCTAAATTTTAATCACAACATTAGTATTCTCTCCAAATTATATGTAATAAATATTTGAAAGAAGACAAGTAAAAATATATATTAGAAAGATAAATAGTAAAAATTTAAAACTAAATAAAAAATATACATATAATAATAATATTTTTAATTTGAATTATATTATCTTGTTAATTTTATTTTTTGTAAAACAGAAAGGTAGAGAAAAATAGATAATAAAGAAAAAAGAGAGAAAAATAGAGGGAGTTTGTTAATTTTAAAAAAAAAATCTTATTTTAATTGTAATGAAAAAATATCTAGTGAGATATTTTAGTTTGTTAAAATATTAATATAAAATATAAATTATAAATTATATATAAAGTAAAAAAGGTAGAGAGAAATAGAAAAAAAGGAGAGAGGTAGATAAGAGAATATAGGAAGGGAGTTTATTAATTTTGGAGGAAAATATTTCCTCTCAGTTTTAATAAGAGAGCGTCATGTGACATATTTTGGTTATTAAATTAGTTAGTAATATATAACATATAATATGGTTATATTTTAATTTCAATTTTAATATTTTAATTTTAATTTAATTTAAATATAGAAAATATCATGTTACATATTTTGATGGTCAAATTTGTAATTAGTCATTGATAATGATATATAAGAAAAATAAAGTGAGTGAAGGAATGAGAGAGATAGAGAAAGGGAGAGAGAGGAGGAAAAATTCTTTAATTTTGGAGAAAAATTTTAATTTCAATTATAATAAGGGAGTGACATGTAGCATATTTTTCAGTTGTAAAATTAATAATATATAATAGATGTATATGTATATTTCTTTTTTTTCAAAGGTAGTAGGTTACATTTCATTAATTATTGAAAAATAAAATACAAAGATGTAATAGAACAACATAATAAAAGGTGGAGATTCTCCAAAACAATACACTGAAGGTATTCATCCAACGGTGCAAGGTCGAAAAACGAAGAAAAATTTTAGAAAAGAAAGAATAACAAGTCAAATGGAATAAAACTAAGAGTTTGCCTCATTGAGATGACGATCAAAACTAGGAGTTCTTTGGATTTTACAGAGCAACTTGACAGAGCTTGCTAGAATGGCAGACGGCATTGAAGTAGAACCTTCAAAAACTAACTGGTTGCGAGCTTTCTAGCAGTTCCAGCAAATGATGGCCAGCAATTAAGGATTACGGTCAGCATTCTTCAACGGGTTAAGCATCTCTGTTGATGCAGCCCACCATGTCCAAAAATCGTTAGGGCTCTGAGGAGAAATACAGTCACGAAGATAACTCTGAGACCATATTTCTTTAATTCTAGAGCAATCGATCAAACAATGAGTGATTATTTCTGTTGCTTCATGACAACAGGGGCATATTTGAGCAAGCACTAAAAGCCGACCATAGAGAGCTTTCCAGATAAATAGCTTAATTTTGTGAGGCAAGTTCAACTTTCATAAATTAATCCACGACCTTTTTTACTGCATATAATTAGGACAAAGTTGCAGAGGCAGATGGTGAAATAAATAGCCAATTATGTAACCTGAAGCTGTATCATATTACTTGGATTTGTTCGAATTCTATTGCAATTTATTCCTACTCTGCTGAATTTTGACTGACAAAATCCTGTCTGCAACGTCTTGGGAAAATAATTTTTGAATGACGTTCAGATTCCAATTCCTGTTTTTAGTAATTAAGTCTTTAACTCTTAGAACCAACTCAGAAATAACATGTCTGTTTGGCATGTTAGAAATCATTAAAGGATATAGAGGAGACAGCCAAGGGTCCTCAAAGGTTTGAATATTTTCTTCAGTACCCACAAGCCAGTTAAGACCTTTTTCAACAAAATTTTGACCTTCTAGTATGCTCCTCCATCCCCAAGAAGGTAAGACTCCAATTTTTTCAATCATGTCATCATCTCCTGGAGCACTTTGTAGATGAATGCTAAATGTTGCACATTTCATTTCTTCCATAGTCACTGGTCTTTGAAGCCTACGGTTCATGTGAGCTATAACCTTAGGTTCAAAATCAGTAAACAAAAGTTCAGGGTTCTCATGACAAATGGAGGAGAAGATGTCTTTGAAATAAGATTCAGTCATAGAAGCAATACCAGCATTTAAAGTAGCCATTTCACCATCACTGCTAGTTAGTTGCCAAATTTTATTCCTTCGAGTTTGATTTCTAAATTTCTGATAGAAGAAACCTGTATTCTGATCACCAGATTTGAGCCATTTGATTCTAGACTTGTCTTTCCAATAAGATTCCTCATTTTGCAATAATTTCTCAAGTTTGTCCACTAGTTTCTGAAATGATGTCGCCTCCATAAATTCCTGCTAAATAAAGTTCCTCTAATTCAGACTATAGTGAATCAATCTCCACCTTCGAATTAGATATATTTTCTTGCTGTCATCTGGAAATCTTATGCTGATAATGCTTTATTTTTTTAGCTAGGATATACATGGATGAACCATCAATCTATTCATACCAAACCTCTCTAACAATCTGCCTTATTTCATCATTGGAACACCATCTTTGTTGGAATTTGAATCGCCGTTTAGATCTCTCATTTCTTGGATTAGAGTCTAAGAGAATACGGGAATGATCTGACCTTGATTATGACAGTCTAAGAACTGATACATTATGATAGAGTTACTGCCAATCAACTCCTACCAGAAATCGGTCCAGTCTCTCCTGTATCAACTCATCACCATACCGCCTATTTGACCAAGTGAATGGTCTTCTGACCATATCAATATCAATCAGGAAATTATCATCAATAAAACTATTAAAAGTTTTAATAGAAGAAGGAGATTTAACACCCCCACCTACTTTCTCCAATTGATAAGAAATGGCATTAAAATCACCCATTATGTGTTGATCATTTGAACTGAGATAAACACCTAGAACACCATAGAGATCATTAGAATCAGCAATCAAAACTGATGCCACAATGAAGAATCTACTATACTGTAAAATCTGCACAGTGCAACCATTCCTCCATGTCATTGCCAAACCCCCAGATAATCCATCCGTATCTACAATAAATCATTAGTTTTTCTTCAACTGTCGAGATTGATTTTTTGTTTCACAGATAAAATAAACTTCGGGAGAGTAGGATTTACAAATCCCTTTAAGATTGTGGATTGTCAGTGGTCTCCCTAAACCCCGACAATTCCACGATAGCAATTTCATATTCCGTTGGGTGCCACTTCAAGGTGGGCACCCTCCACCATCATAGCATCAGAGACAATATCATTGAAACAAATCTTTTTTGAAATATCTTGAACTTTTTTGGCAAGTTGTTTTAGGTTTGGTTTTTATTCTCCTTTCTAAACTTGGACATGACACTGTTATTGTGTTGGACATTATTCAGGGGATAGGATATCTCCAATAAAGCAATAGAAGAAGCATTAGTACCAGTAGCCGTACCAGTGTTATCTAATTCACTCTCATTTTCAGCTTTAGAACTCGAACTGGCAGCAATTTTTTACTTATTCTATTTTTTCTGATCATCTTGTACATTTAATTTTGAGAAACTATCTAAAAGTCAAGCAGGTGGAGATTTTTTCTTCGGTTGAACTAGAACAGAACCATCCCAAGGTTGATTAAGATTGAAGGAAGCTCTCTTTTCAGTTAAACACCTTCTAACCTGATCTGCCTTAAGCCATTCACCAACTCTATCTTCCTTGATATTATTTTGGGCAGAATCATCAATAAAAGATTGGCAGTTCTAAGGTTCATGTTCCAATTTCACATAATAAGTACAGAACACTCCTATACGTTCATAGCAAACTCCAATTTCTAGAATTTTCTTATTAGGATCAAGCAACTTCAGTGTATCCCTCACTCTTTTTATCACCGTTCAGTTCCACTTTAGCCTTCACTATGCGTGTATCTTTGCCTCTCACTTCAAACAGAGCAACATCTTCAATTTGTCCAAGTCTCCCACCCAATTTTTGCCCAACCTCAAGTGTTTTGTATTGTTCGAGCAATCTCCAAAATTGTGCCTATACAGGAAAAGAAGAGATGTGATTATCCTCCAGGTTTACTGACTAATTCCATCTACGAACATGAAGGACAAAACTCTTGAATAACCAAGGGGAACCCATCTCAATTCGAGTCACATCAGAGTTATTCTCAAAGAAAAACTGAAACTGGTTCATGAATTTTTCAACTACTCTGAATCCTTCTGGTTTATTCTATATTGCATTGAAAGCTCCTTCAACAGTACCTACTGAAAAGATCTGATATGAGAAAATCCTTTCAGACAGACTCCGTGTACAGGCTTGAATTCCTTTAAAAATATCTTCATTAGCTAAAACGATCAAATCATCTTTCTGATCATTATCAATTATATGAAAATTTTGAGTCTTTGATTTGTTGTTCATGGTGTAGAGAAAATTAGAAGGCAGAATGGGTAATTAATGATTTCAGGGAGAGAAAGAGATATATAAGATGAGTGAATTAGAAAATAGAGTGTATTACAAGAAAAAACCAGCGTAAGAATGAATTAAAAGGGGAAACGAAAATTAGAAAACCAAGTAGGAGTGAATTAGATACAGAAAAAGATTAGGAAAAAAAAGTAAAAGGGAATAAAAAAGAAATTGACGAAAAAAGGGAAAAAAAACAAAAACAAAACCATGAAAGCTGTATAGTGAAATCCTAACAGAACATGAAAAAGTCTGAAAAAGTGCTACCCAATTTTAAATGTATATGTATATTTTAATATATATTTTATACTAATAACTAATTTTAATGTACGCATAACATAATCAAATAACAATGGATGCATGTGATTATGAGACAACAAAACAAGCTACAAGCGCGTTGGACTACTAAATTTTAGCGACTCAAAAAATTTTGGTCATGCTAAATTTAGCAGCAAATTAGAGACAAATTGGTCATGTAAAATTTTAGTTGGTCACTGAAATAAGTAGTTATATCGAAATTTTTTTTATAGCAATGAGTATTATTAAATTTTTTTGTGTTTATTGTAAAATAAAATTTTTGTGTTTATCATGGAAAAAATTCCGTTTCATTTTAATTTTTTTTGTATTTTTTTATTTTTTTAAATTTATCTTAAAAATACAAAAGCTTATCTCTCTTATACACTTTTCTTTTTTATTCTTTTTATAAAATTTTAGAATTTTATTAATTTGTATCCTAAAAACATATGTTAAAAATATTATAAAAAATATTTTATAAAATTTGTTAAAAAATAAATATTTTTATATTTTTAATATATTGAATACATTAAAAATATTAAAAATTTTATTATTATATTTTTAAAATATATCTTTAAATACAAATGAGCTAAATCTAACTTTTAAAGTTAAAGAAAGAAAGAAAAAAAAAGTTGATAAAGAAGACATAAAAGAGGAGGAGGCAGCACACAAGAAAGACGAAAATGCAATTACTCTTGTACCCTCCGAAAATTAGAGGATTAAATTACCATTTCTTATATATATATATATTGCTGCATAATAAGCTTAATTGTATACGTATTCAACACATAAAATAAATCTCCCAACATATTTAATTTTATTTGAATATATAGTATCATGTTTGAATTAAACATTAGATAATTAATATATTGATTCATTTCCATTCTCATGAACTACATTGTGTAATCATAAAATATATTTAATGCATGTTTCAAAAGCTTATTTTATCCAAATTTTAACTGCACATTGAATTTTTTTAATATATAATTATTTTATGTCTTAATATATAGTATATAAAATAGATCTATTATACAATAATATATAATTATTTTATGTCTTAATTCCTAACGTTTCACTAGAAAAAAATTGGGGGAATAGTCACCATTTCTATTAACATTTTTCGAGAAATTCGGTCTGTCTCTTCCGGTAAAAATTTTTTATGTTCAAAGACCAAACAGTTTCGAACTCTCCAAATATTTCAGCACATAATTTCAATCAAGAGCAAGTTTTGTTGGTCACCTCTACTTTCTGATAGGTAAGCTTTCTTCCTCCTCCAGTACCGATAGAATTCCTCTTCTTCTTCTCCTATCGTTACACCTACAAATGGGTTTTTGAGTCATACTTCTTTTGCCTTATTGCAGGTGAATAAACAATGCATAGTTGATTTCTCTCCTACCTGACACCGAAAGCAAATTGCAGAAATTGATGGAATTCGTTGCTGGAAATTCAACAAGACAGGAAGTCTTCTATAAAGGTCAGTCAGAAAAAGAATTTGATCTTTAGAAATAATTTTATTTTTCACAAATCTTTTTAAATATCACTACATTAAACTATAAGTGGACAGAACTCAATTAGTGAGTGATAAAAATAGTAAACCACTTGATATGCTAATACTACTTTATAAGTCGATTTATAAAAAACCCATAATATTCTCTCGGTCTTCAATATTATCGAAAAGAATACTTTGAGCAATTTTTGAAAAAAACAAACACCGTATTAATTGATTATTCCATTCTTTGTTCTCACCTCTCGTAAGTCATAATAATGTTTGCGAATCAATAGAAAAGATATGTTAATTCATAACCTTCAAATTTATACGAGCCTTGGGCTAGCCGGGAGAAGCTCTCATAATTTCAAGTTATTAATAATTTAATTAGCATATAGTTATTATTATTTTATATATTATATTTAGCAAAAAAAAATATAAATTGCATTTATTTAAAGGATTAAACTCTTGTAAAATGAAAAAGTTAGTAAAATGAAAAACAAAGAGTTTAATCACTCGGTCGTGGTAGAACTAAGAGAGCCTAAGATGGTCATAGTCTCTCAAAATTTTTAATATGTATATATGTATGTGTGTGTTAGTGTGTAGTGTGTTATGAAATTCCTTTGTAATGTATTATATTATAGGAATTCACATGAATTGGTATGGTAATTTTGGTCTATAGTACTAGTGAATACATATAATTTGAAAATAACACAAATAAAAAATTTAAGGCATAAATAATAGTAAAAATATTGGTCTAATATTCTAATTGAGACTTAAAATTATTTTTTTATTTATGTTTTGTATTTATATGTTTCCTGCATAATTGTCCTGTTATTTTTTATTTAAATATTTTTATAATTATTTGTTGAAGTTAATATATATGTACACACACAAATATTTTCCTACGATTAGGTTAAGAGTAACATCAAACACTAAAAATGATTGACTCATTTTTTAAGACAAAAAAAGAGAATATCCAATGAACTAATAAGTTCTAATTCTTTTATTTCAAATTCAATAAATAATATTCAAAATGTTATTGTGCAACCTATTAATTAGATAACATATTGAGCAACATATAATATGATTATTAATGATTTTAGTTCCATCAAATATTGTCAAACACATTTTAAAATACTAAAATTTTTAAAGTATATATTTTAGTCTTAACTTTTATATAAAATAAAATGTAATTAATGATTATATTTTTTAGCCTTAACTTTTATATAAAATAAAATGTAATTAACGATCTAAAATTTAATTTTATAGATTATATTCTATTTTTATTTGGCCTCTTCCTATAAAATTTGTAGTTCTTCTACGATAAATTACAATTAAATAAAGATTATAAAATTTATATATGATAAAAATTATAAATTTAATAGTGATCTAATAGTTATAACTCAGTCCAATTATGTTTATAAATCGGAATCTAAATTCAATATCAAACATGACTTATCTTCAGTTAGAGAGAATCTTGCTGATAACAACCTACTAAAAAACAAACTCAAATGATGACCAAAAGATTCACAAATATTTTAACCTCTTTAAGAGGTCATATTCTATAAATACCAAACTCCAACTATGTAAAAGGTACACTACTCATTTTAAGTAACATTACACTCATCTTCTATGTTTACTAACATAAGCGTTGGAGTGCCTTTGTAGGTGTATGTCGCCACCGTTTCTCTTGAAGCTGACCTATACCTCTTCCACTTCAAGCAAAGGCAAGCTCAATCCCTGAGCAGGTCGAGTTATAAATCAAGCCCGACTTATTACGCAAGAACATTTGGTGCCTATCGTGGGGCCAAGTTTATTTAACCCCATTATCATTTTTTCTGTCCGATTACCTACCCTCTTTTACAGGTTTTAATCAATGACAAAAAAAGCAAAACAATCCACCTCCTCAATTCCCTACTATAGCTGAACTATTAGTGATCAAGGAATCATTGAAGGCAGAAATTCGAAGGTTAACCGAGCTTTTGAACCAAAACAAATAAGGTGATGAGGAGGACCAGAGAAGTTCTGGTAATGATAACAGCGATGATAATCACACCTCAGAAATAACGACCCTGGTAATAGTCACTCCAAACCCATCAACAGAGGAAACAAATTTTGCCAAATGCTCTAGTAACATTATTTAACGGTACGCAATTTTAGCTACATATAAAGCATTTTTCAATTCCCATATTTTTATTAAAAATTCTGAATTAACACAATTACGCAGGTATTTGATCAAATAAATTGATTCTAATATTTCTGATATATATAACCAAGAGTTGAAACATATATGAACTAAGCCAACTTATAACGAATTTTTCATGTTTTTGTTTACATTGCCCTTGCTATAATTATTATTTTGCTTTCAAACCATGCTTTGATTACTCAATATTTAATCCAAGCTATTTTATTCAAGTTGTTTTTTCATTTTCTTCAATTATTTTGTTCCCAGAATAAGGGAATTCAGTTTTAGTTTTAACCGATAAATTCAAAATATGAGTCTACAATAAAAAAGAAAAAATCCAAAATTAACTTGAAAGACAATTAAGAGGCAAATAACCTCAACATATTAAATTGACAAGTCCTACACTACAGTAAAATAATTCGTAAGCATAACCTAACCTGCTTATAAAATTCTTTTATTTTAATCGTCAATACTACATGGCCTCTTATAAGGTATACACTAACCTATATACTTGAACCATTTTACCTTAATATATCTTACCATTTCATATACCAACCTTGGACACGTTATATTTCGTTGTATATAATCAATCTGTATTTCAATTTCGATTAACCTTCTCTAAGTATATTTGGTACATTTTTGCTCGAAGTTTTGTATACAGGATAATACAATCACGCCGATCAAAAGAAAGTCAGGCAGTGCTATAAATCATCTCACCAAAACAACCCCAGCAGCAGTACCACCATGTGAATTATAACTCAGACAATTCGCACTTTCTAACGACCATTAGACACCAAAATCAATATACAAAGACTAGCCTAACAGGTGCATCACAACTTAGCTTATAAGATGACAGTATAGTGATGTGTTATTTCTTCATTAATGAAATATCTTTATTCTTTTACTTTCAATTTTCCTTATCATTCTCATCTATCATTATTCCTAATTGATCTATAAGTCATCTCACACACGATAAACAAAAACTGCTCTGCCATGAGTCTTCAGAATCATATACAAATCTTCAATGGAGATATACTCCCCCATAAAGCGTTCACGTTATCAAGTTATATATCACCAATTCTTCCCATACCAAAACAAACTTACAATTCGGATAGTCAAATTTTCAAAAGCAAATTACAAATCCATTGACACTGAGTCAACTGCTCAAGCTTATCTAAAGGGTTATCTAAATCCATTATTCAAAATAAGTTCTCCTTACCGAATTATAATTCAACTTTTAAGCAAATCGTGACTTTTACTCATTTATTATCTAATAAGAAATTTCAGATATTATCCACAAACAAATATTCCAACAATCCAAACAAAATATCTAAAAACAACTACTGATCTAGTGATCGATTAATAATAATATTCAAACCGCAATAAGCGGCTTAATCAACTAATCAAAATCGAGTTATACTTCGATTTTCAAATGCACAAGCTACTAAACTATCTATCATTTCAAACAAAACAACATCTATAACCTGGAATCATTCCAAACAACCTGACACTTATGAGTCAGAATCATTTCAAACAAACCGATCTATAAGTCGAAACAACTCTCACGTATATCGGCATCATCTACGCTATACCCAATTCCAAACTAACCTATTATGTCGGTACACCAATTTGCCAAACATGGCAGCAACCTACATTACCTATTTGACCTATCAACAATGATCATCATCAATAACTACTAGTTATACTTATTCAATTTTATAATTCCAAAAACCACACACGTCAATCCTTTGCAATATCTATAATTGTCTATAGATATTCGCCAAACCTAGTCAATGTTTTCTTCTCTATATTCCTCATCAATATTTCTACTCCTTGAAAGCCAAAAATAATTCTTTCATCAAACTATTTTGAAACATCAACTGATGTGTAGATTAAATCATGCTACTTCTATCAATCTCACAATACTCGTACAATGAATCCATAGACATATCAAAGCAAAAACATAGCATATATAAAGCAAACGAATTCACCCAACAAAGTTGGATACTAGTTTATCAAAAGCACAAACAGTTACTAACGAAAACAAATCCACCTTAAAAAGTTCAACAACACAAAAACATCAAATTACAAACGTCGTTCAAACAAAACAAATCTAACCCCTACAATAAGCAAATCATTAAGGGGCAGCCATATTATCATCTTCACCTTCTTGCTCCACATCATCATCATCATCAATAAGTTTTCTATTAAGAACAACCTTGCACGGGCCATCATAGCGAAATCAACTGTGGACGCTATAAACTTGGCTTGATCAGAAGCTCTTTCAAATTCTTCAGCAAACATTTTAAGACCATGAGTCCCTTTACTTTCCTCCATTGTTTTCCTTTTTAAGCACAGTTCAACAATCCTACCTTCCAGTTCAATTTTCTTTGTTTCAAGCAACACCTCTTTTCCTTCCAACAGTCCGACTTTATCTTTCATTTTCTTCAGCTCCTCATCCTTCAAAACAAGCTCCTTGCAAACATTCTACAACTCTTTTTCCTTTTCAACTTTATCTTGCACAAGCTTGTTCAGCTCCTCCATATTCAGTGAAGCATTCCTATGTTTCAACTCATGGGTCCGACACATAAGTCGAGCACCTATCACCTATACAATAAATACAGACATATTAGCATATACATCCTATAATCATTCAAATATAATCCAATTCACTAAGTTACCTGTAGATACCAATCCAACACCACATCACCAACATCATTCACAAGTTTTACGTCAGCAGGAGACTGAGTATGCTCCTTAGACAGCAAAGCAAATGGATAATGCTCACACCATAACGAGCTAATATCCTCGGTCCCTTTGAAATTATGCAGCTCTTTCTTATTCGAAGTAAAAGATTTAACCTCCTCCAAAGCGAGCTCTTTATCACTTGCCCACATCCTGTAAGATTTATTACATCCTACTTTATAGCTTCCATCTCAGCTTTCCTTTTCTTGACACTAACCGTTTTTTTCCGAGGTTGATCTACTTCAGTACCTATAACACCCTTACTACCAGAATGTCATGCTTCCGACTGTGCCACTCTAATAGCGAGGAATATTATAACGACTTTAAATATACTTATTAATAAAATAGGAACCTTTAACTCTCAAGACCATATCGTTGTTTTCTTTGAAAAACTAAAAATTCTTTTTCTTGAAAACAAACATGCATATACATACATACAAAACTTCTTACACAAGTAACTTGCAAATATTATATACATACATATCAATACAATCACGACTCATATCCCTCTTACAAGAATATAATAATAAAGATGAGGAGAATTTATAACATATGTATACAAATAGAAATAGTATAGCTAAGAACTTAGCAGGAACTTCATAAGCTTTCTCGTTCGTCCTGAAAAGAGAAGTCTATAGGGGGGTGAGAACATTATCCTCACAAGTTCTCAGTAGGGAGTTTAGAAATTGTCATAAGAGGATACGTATAAATAAAAGAATTGATTTTAACGTAGAGATTATCGTTCATCTTATGAATCTTTTGAAAACCAACAGTTAATTATCCAAAGTCTAAACCTTTTTGAAAACCAATAGTTAGTTATCCCAAAATCCAAAACTCGTATGTTTCTTATAAAAATCTTAAAAGTTACCCAGAGTGTATGAATGACCAACTTATTCCAAGTATAGGTTCATTAAGTTTTTGCTGAACTAGTTTGATTTTTCATACTTTACTAGACCTTAAACATAAATGAAGTTACCTAAACTGTATGAATGACTGACCTGTTCCAAGCATAGGTTCATTAAGTCTATGCTGAACCAGTTTGATTTTTCATACTTTACTAAACCTCAAACATAAACCAATCATAGTCTCCGGCCCATCACATAATCAATCATGGCCTACGGTCCAAACAAAACAACTCAATCAACATCCAATTCACTATAATCTAACCAATCAGACACAGACACAAGTAATGAGGTTCAAGCACAATCAAGAGCAATTACAGCAAGTATGGAAAATTAACAGTTAAACATAAATATTTACATAGGTAAACCAAAAATAATATGCACACCCAAACAATGTCATATAGATGCATATGATGAATGTTGATGCGTGAGCATCTTTTCTTTGTTTCCTTCTTATTTTAGATATGGATTTATTGAGTTTTTATTGAGATTTTAGTGTTTGAAACCTATTTGGATACAACTTTGAGTTGTTCTATTGTTTTGATTATTTCAGGAGAAGTTTGCAGTAGTTTGACAGAGTTCGTATAGAAGAAAAGAGAAGAATTTTGATTCTGTTGAGCTGGCGTTAAACGCTGCTTCTGGCATTTAGCGCCCAAGCACTTTGAAATGCGTGCAGCCATTCTGTCAAGCTGGCGCTAAATGCAGACCTGATTGTTTAGCACCAGATGCCTCGTAACGTGTGTGAGCTCACTGCCTCGTGGAACGCTAAACGCCAAGCCTAGCATTTAGTGTAACACCCTACCACACTGAATTTTACGCTTAAGCCATAAAACAAAAATGGTGTGGTATTACGACCTCTACAATATAATGTATACATATAATAGCAAAAAGATTATAATATACTAGGAGCCTTAAAGAATGGATGAAACAAAATTTGTGAAATAAAAGCACAACGCTCAAGAAACGAGTTAACTTGCATGCTAAGAAAACTATAACTATCAAACATAAGATATTAAAAGTAGGAATAGAGTGCCAAAGATACAAAATAACAAGCTGGAATAGAGTGCCAAAGATACAAAATAACAAGCTCCTAACTCAGCCCACGAAGTCAGGGCTGGCCGGAGAATATTTACACACACACACACACACACACACACACACACATATACATATATATATATAAAGAACAAGTTATGTGGAGAGAAAGTTAAGTACATATATATACATCACTGTACAACAAAATAACCCAGTAACCACTTCGCTTTAGGAGTCCAGACGCCTAACGAGATGCCTCTTGACCTGCATCTGAAAAATAACAACATAGTATGGGGTGAGAACCAGAGGTTCTCAATATGGTAAAGGTGCCACACACATAATATATAAGATCCTGGGAATGCCAGAGGCAATCCTAGAATGCCGACACTCAGATTATAGAGCTTAAACTATTAAACAAAAGCCATAAAAGGTGGTTTTCTAAAATTCTCTAAGCCTAACTTAACTTAATTTTAAATCTAACTCCCATACTTCCATTCTTCCATACCTCCATTTCTGTCAGCACTTCACAAATAAATAAACAGATAAAGGCAAGCACGAGAAGGTTACAAGTACTGCAGGTAAAAAATATACACTAAACATAGTAAATACACTTAGGCAAACCCAGTTAGAGCACAAACAAGTAATTCAAGTAATATGCAGATGATACATGCCTATCCTATGGCTAATGAGCTCATCTGTCGGTTATACAGCTAACCCGACAAGTCCGGTTTGCTAAACCATTGGACTGTCCCCTTACGTGCATCCCCATGAGTCTATGCATAGCTTTTACTCATATATATATCAAAATGTTCAATGGGGGTACCATTCCCATGAATTTATAAGTGTCCGGTCACCCTTACGTCGTAGGGTTAATAGAGTATCGAGTTTTCAACTTGGTACACATGGTGGCAGGCCACGGTACTTTATCCAGAGAATCTCGTATCTCCAATCATTTGATCAATCAAGCCAAGTATCATACATGATCATTCGTAACATTTCATAATCAATTCATCATTTTCTTTTTAACTTTACTTCACCTCCAATTTATCCCCATTTCCTAGCTTCATCTGATTATTAGGTTTAACATTACTATTTTTTACTAAAGGAATGAAAATAGTGGTTTAGAAATTTGAAATACAGTTTAAAATGTTGAAAACTATGTTTGCTGAAATAGGGGCCACGCGTACGCGTGGGAGTGTAAAAATGCAACTCGCGTGCGCGTTCCCTTGTCACGCATACGCGTGGACATGCTTGTTGGTCCATCACGCGTACGCATAGGGCTACTCGCATTCAAGCAGCCAAAATTCCATCCCACGCGTACGCATGGACGTACGTTTTTCCAAAAAATTTAACAGAATAAACCAGAGAGCTACAAATCCATGGAATGTTCAGCTGCATAATCACATATTTCACACCCAAAATTTCGACGAGCATAACTCAATTGTTTTAAATCATTTTCCTTCTGTTTTTTGAATGGCATAAACTTTATGAATCGAATTTTTATTTAAAACAAGTTGGAATCAATTTAGGGTTCTGGAGGCCAAGTTATAGCCCGCCGAAATTTGACCCAAAACCAGAATTTTGCAATTCTTCCCCAAACCTCATTTTCAATTCAAAAGTTTCATTTTATACACTTCCAAACCTACCAATTCAACACCACATACCCTTCCTCATTACCATAGCAATCACCACAATAATCATATTTCAAATCATCAACAAATCCCCCAAATCACCACTAATTCATCAAGCATTATCAACCATAAACTTACATTCTCAAATCTATAATCAACAAGCTATTCAATTCACACAAACACCAAACCAAACCAACTAATTAACAAGATGCTAAGCAATAATTATATACACATTCGTTCCAACCTATTCTATGGTCATCTAGCCTAAGTTTTCACAGAACATTATATATTAAATGCAAGAAACCTAAACCATACCTTGGCCGATTCCCACGTAGCGACCAAAGCAATTCACCCAACATAAACACAGCCCTAAAGCTCAACAAAATAATAATGCCCAGCCTCCACCAAAATTCCAACGTCCACAATTTCAAGCTCCAATTATTTATTCACAATCTAATACACATTCATAACGCATATATACCCAATTCGATACTCAAAATATAAATTCAGTAAAATTAAAATGGAATTATGGTATCCTCACCTTACCCAAGCTTCACATAAGCAAGAGTAAACGTTTTCCTCAAGCTAATTGGATCCTAAATGATCAAAGAGTAAAGAAATTCAATATCTCCACCTAATTTTTTCAAAAATTGGGGAAGAAAAGGCTTAGGTGAATAAGTAGGTTACCTATAAAATTGTTCTGATAAAAATGTAGAGCTCGACGCGATGGTCGCGTGGCCGTAAACGGTGCGGCGATCGGAGCTCAGACGGAGGAGTTACATGAGTTGGAATTCACCGTAAGGGTTATGGAAATGTTTCCTTTCCATTCTTCCCCTGTATGATTCAACGCTGCTTCAGCTAAAAATGGGGAAGAAAAGGAACGTGGGTTCATTTAAATTCTGGCCCGGTTGGGCCCACAGACCCGGATTGGGCTCGGTTCAATCGATTCGGCTCATTCGATCCAATCTTGGACCGATTTTTCGAAATTAGTGTCAAAATTCTCATTTTGATGAGCTCTATCTTAATTTAATACAATATTCGCATTTCTAATTTTTTTTATTAAAAACTAATTTATTGACTAATTATTTACTAATTTAACGGGATTTACATTTAGCGCCAAGAAGACAGCAACGATTGGAAGCTTACTGCCTCAAGGGGCGCTAAACACCGACTCTGGCGTTTAGCGCCAGTAACATGAATCCAATTTTAGTGAAAGGGCTTCATTAGCTAGATTTGGGTCATATTTATTTATTTTTTTGTTTTATTTATTTTTATTCCCAAACACAATCTTTTGGGCTTTAGTAGTTATTATTCTATTTTATTTTCAAATCAAATTAGGTTAGATATAAAAGGAAAAAGATTTAGCCATTTGGGCCCTCTCTCTTCTCTTCTACCTCATTCTACACTAGACACATTTTGGAACCCTAGTTTTTCTTTGAGCCATGAGCAACTAAACCTCCATTGTTAAGGTTAGGAGGTTTGTTTATTCTATGAATTAATACTATTGTCACTCTATTTTAATTATTGTTTTGATTTAAATTCAAGAATTACATTTGTTATTCTTCTTATGAATTTTAGTGTATTGAAAAATAACTTCTGTTCTATACGAATTCTTGTTGATTCTTGGAAAAGTTAACTCACTTGAATAATAATTTGAAAGTAATTCCTCCTAAATCACAAATTACCTGGACTTAATGGGATACATGACATATAATCCGCTTATATAGGTAATTAGGATTTGTGACTAATAAATAAGAATTGGACTTAAACCTTTAATCTACATTAAGTGGCCAAGGAATTGGCGGTTGATTAGGTTTGAGGAGACTAAATTACTAAGGAATTAGGGTTTAGTCAATTAGAGTTTGCCATGAATTGGATCTTGCATGATTAAAATAGTTGGTAAGAAATATTAATCTAGAAAAATAAATACCTCTAAAACCTTAACTGTTTTCTCATATAGCTTTCACACCAAATTTATTGCTTGCTTTCGAAATTCCAGATTTACTGTTTAATGCAATTTGAACACCGAAACACTCTTTTCTACTTGTCTAACTAAGTGAATCATTAAACCATTGTTGCTTGGTCCATCAATCCTTGTGGGATCGATCCTCACTCATCTGAGGTATTACTTGGTATGACTCGATGCACTTGCCGGTTAGTTTGCGGTATTCTAAAATCTGCACCAAGTTTTAGCGTTGTTGCCGGAATTGACTGTGATTGATAACTACTCGTTGTTTGATCGCTTACATTAGATGTTCTTTACTTTAATATTGTTTAATTTTCTCCATTAATTTTTTGAAAAATTTAGCTTTATTTTATTTAAAATTTTTCTTATATTTCGAAAATTAAGTTTAGTGTCCCCTTGGTTGTTTGAATTTATTTTTCCTGATTATCTTCTTTTCATTATTTTCGAAATTGGTAGCTTATTTTGCTTTATTAATTTTCAAAATTTCTTTTTAATTTATTCAGTTATTTTATTTTATTTCAATTACTTAGGTTACTTCACCAGAAATTCTCTTCACTCTGGTGTAGAGATTTCCACTTTCTCTTGTTTTCTGTTTGTTTATGAGCAGGAATAAGAACAAAAAACCTCTTCTAAACTTTGATCCTGAGATTGAAAGGACCTTAAGAAGGTGTTTACAGCAGGCTAGAGCTAACAAAGCCTGTGAGAATCTCAAGGATAATTTTGAAAAGGAAGTTGAAGAGTTCACTATGGATCCCAACAACAACAATGTTGTTAATCCTCATGTTTTCAATCCTCCTGTTATTCGGAGCAACCCAGAAGGACGCTTGATTCATACACTGCGTATAATCCCAATTTCTCTGGGAATAGTATTGTTGTACCTCCTGTGGCTGCAAATAACTTTGAGGTGAAATCTTAGCTTATCACTTTGGTGTAACAAAATTTCCAGTTTCACGGACTCCCACAGGAAAATCCAAACCTGTTTATCTCAAATTTTCTGCAAATCTGTGACACTGAAAATCAATGGTGTTCATCCTGATGTTTATAAGTTGCTCTTCTTTCCGTTTGATGTACGGGACAGAGCCAAGCAATGGATTAATACACAGCCCAAGGAGAGCTTGGATACTTGGGATAAATTGGTCAACAGGTTTCTAACTAAATTCTTTTCACCTTAGAAGCTGACTAAGCTGAGGATTAATTTTCAGACTTTCAGGCAGAGAGAGGATGAATCTCTCTATGAAGCTTGGGAGAGATACAAGTTGATACTCAAGAAATATCCCCCTGACATGTTCTTAGACTAGATTCAATTACAGATCTTTTATGATGAAGTCACTGAGACCGCCAAAATATCTCTGGATAATTCTGCAGGCGGATCCTTCCACATGAAAAAGACCTCTGAAGAAGCTATGGAGTTGATTAAAATGATTGCTAACAACCAATATTTGTATTCTTCTGAGAGAACCTCTGTGAGGAAAGGAGTCATGGAGTTGGATGCTTTGGATGCCATTCTTGCTCAGAACAAGACCACGTCTCAACAAATCAATCCCATTACTCAGCACTTGAGTGGGATGCAAGCCTCAGCCGTTAATACTCAAGATACATTCTATGATATGAGTGGTGGCTTTCCTCAAGGTAAGAGTTATGATTATGGTCAATTTTTCTCTGAACAGGTGAATTATGTAGGCAATTTTTTCAGACCCCCCAATAATGATCCTTTTTCCAAGACTTATAATTCGAGACGGAGGAATCACCCAAATTTTGGTTGGGAAAATCAACCACAAAGGCACCAGAGCTTCAATAACAATCAGGGCCACAAGAATAATTTCAATTAGAGCGACAACAATAATCCACCATCCTGTTCTCAGAAATCTTCTAACTTGGAATCTATAGTTGCAGAGCTCTCCAAGAGTACTCTTAGTTTCATGCAAGAAACCATAGCTGCAATTAGGAACTTGGAGGTTCAAATATGTCAACAAGACATAAAAGTTGCTGAGATTGATTAGAGGTCCACAAATACCTTTTCTAGTAACATAATTTCAAATCCAAGATAGGAGTGCAAGATTATCACGTTGGTGAGGAGCCGGTTGACAAAGAAGCTCCGGATGAGGATAAGAGCAAGGAAGAACACGCCCTTCCAAGGCATCCGTATAATACCTTTCCAGTTGATCTTGAGAAATATTCGGCATTGTCTAAAGCACCTAAGTACAAGTCTAAGATGCTATATCCTCAGAGGCTTCAAAAGGAGACTAAGGACAAGCAGTTTTCAAAGTTCTTGGAAGTCTTCAAAAAGTTACAAACCAATATTCCTTTTGCTGAGGTTTTGGAGCAAATGCCTCTCTATGTTAAGTTCATAAAGGAGTTGCTATCCAAGAAGAGAACTTTAAAGGGAGATGAGATAGTGATCATGACCAAAGAATGTAGTACCATCATTCAGAGAAAATTACCAAGAAAGATACAGGATCCAGGAAGCTTTCAAATACCATGTACCATTGGAATCACAACCTTTGAAAAAGCCTTGTAAGATCTAGGAGCAAGCATTAATTTAATACCCTTGTCTGTGATGAAGAATTTGCAAATCAAAGAGGTACAACCAACAAGGATAGCATTATAAATGGCAGATAAATCTCTAAAACATGCACAAGAAATAGTGGAGAATATCTTGGTCAAAGTAGAAAAGTTCTTTCTCCCAACAGATTTTGTAATTCTTGATATGTGGCAGGATGAAAACGCCTCTATAATCCTAGGAAGACCATTCCTAGCCACTAAGAGAGCTCTAGTTGATGTAAAAGATGGTGAATTAGTGCTTAGGATGCATGATGAGCAACTGGTCTTTTATGTCTTCAAAAATATGCATTCATCAGGTGAACAGAGAGGTATATACAGACTGAGCTTATTGATCCAAACCTCCAAGAACCCCCTAATGATGTAGAACAGAGTTTGCAGCTCAAGCCTCTTTTGGTGGGAATCAATACAATTTTCCTTGACATCACACCTAAGTTTGGTGTTGGGTGTGCGTCATCTACCAAGGAGGAAGTTCCCAAGAAGAAAGTGCCAAGGAGATGGAGAAACAAAAAGATCCCCACTGAAGGCTTCTCCCGAGGGTTGAAGGTTGTGTTGACTTGTAATCTAATGTTGCCGTATACAGTAAACAAGATCCTCTCTCTTGAGCATATTGAGCTAATCCATGAGGACATAGGGAGACAATTCACAGTGAGAGGTGAGGAGTTGAAGCATTATGGCCAACCTCCACCATAACAACAATCAACCATCAAGCTAGTGACATTAAAAAAGTGCTTGTTGGGAGGCAACCTAACCATCTGTATCTTTTGATTTTACATTTATTTTGGTTCCATTTTATTTACTAAAATGGGGTCAAGCAAACTTTTAAGTTTGGTGTTGTCAAACGAGCTCTTTGCATATCTTATTATCAATGGCACCAAAGAGAGGTTAATCATCTCCACGGAGGAGACGACCATGACGATAACTGAGGTGGTTGAGTTCTCTTTATGCTATTTTCCTATTTCTGCTCTTATTTTATTATTTTCTATTTTCTGTTATTTTCTTTCAATCCTTTGCATGATTTTTAGCATTTTCAGCTTTTCTAGTTTTAGTTAATTATTTTAGTGATTTAATTTTAGTTTGAAAAGGATGACTCATGTGCCGCTCACTGAGCTTGAAATTAAAAAGAGAAAAAGAAAAGAGGTGATATATTGCATGAGAAATTGAGTCTATATTCTGAATTATCTATTTATTGAGATATGGTGGTATTTATCTGTAGTTTTGAATGCATGAAGAAAATAGTGCATATTTGATCTTGGAGTTAAGGTTGTTAATTCATGAGGTATAGGAGATTAGAGAAGTATTATGAATTCTCTAAATTAAACAAGAAATTAATCCTTGAGAAAAAAATAGCAAAGAGAAAAAATATATAAAAAGTAAGGTCCAAGACTCTGAGCATTAATGGCTAGGAAGGTTAAATGTGATTAAAAGGTCAAAGAGTTGTTTTTCTAGCCATATGCTTGTAGTGTGAATGTGTCAAGGAATTCTTGAGACAGAGCACTAAGAGTCGAGACCAAGTGCATTTAAAGAGTATGCCAAAGGCTCTGAGCACCACTGACTGAAAAAAATGAAAAGAAAAATCAGAACTCAAAGAGTTTCCCAATTAAGTGCTTGTGGTGTTTTCGTGTCAAGTAAAAACTTGAGACAAAACATTTAGAAGTCACGGCTAGGCTCAAGGGGCAAAGCACCAAAGAAAATATCAGAACAAGCTGTGTTCAATGATTACTCAAAGGTTAAAAAGGAAGAGAATTCATAATATTATCCGAGTTCTAGCTCTGAAAGACATTGACATTTTTTGAGCTTCAAAGGATACTGAGATGCCAAAACTATTCAGGATCACAATTTCATCAACCCTACTCAGTGAATGGACATGAGCTTAACTGAAAACTCAATTATTAGGTAATTTCACTTCTCAGTTCTATATTATTTTTAGTTGCTTGAGGACAAGCAACAATTCAAGTTTGGTGTTGTGATGTGTGAGCGTCTTTTCTTTATTTTCTTCTTATTTTAGATCTAAATTTATTGAGTTTTATTGAGATTTTAGTATTTGAAACCTATTTGGATGCTATTTTGAGTCGTTCTATTGTTCTGATTATTTTAGGTGAAGTTTAGAGCAGTTTGACAGAGTCCAGGCAGAAGAAAAGAGAAGAATTTTGATTCTGTTGAGCTGGCGCTAAACATCGCATCTGGTGTTTAGTGCCCAAGCACTTTGAAATACGTGTAGCCATTCTATCAAGCTTGCACTAAATGCAAACCTGGATGTTTAGCGCCAGGTGCCTCGTAACGTGTGCGAGCTCACTACCTCATGGGGAGTTAAACACCGAGTCTGACGTTTACCGCCAGGAAGATAGCAACGATTGGAAGCTTACTGTCTTAAAGGACGCTAAATGATTGGATCCAATTTTAACGAAAGGGCTTCATTAGTTAGATTTGAGTCATATTTATTTTATTTTATTTTATTTTTAGTTATTCTTATTCCCAAACATAATCTTTTGGGCTTTAGTAGTTATTATTCTATTTTATTTTCAAATCAAATTAAGTTAGATATAAAAGGAAAAAGATTTAGCACTTCGGATCCTCTCTTTTCTCTTCTACCTCATTCTACACTCTACACATTTTTGTAACCCTAGTTTTTCTTTGAACCAGAGCAACTAAACCTCCATTGTTAAGGTTAGGAGCTCTGTTTATTCTATGGATTAATACTATTGTCACTCTATTTTAATTATTGTTTTTATTTAAATTCAAGGATTACTTTCGTTCTTCATCTTATGAATTTGAGTGTATTGGAAAATAATTCTTGTTCTACACGAATTCTTGTTGATTCTTAGAAAAGTTAGCTCACTTGAATAATAGCTTTAAAGTAATTCCTCCTAAATCACTAATTACATGCACTTAACGGGATACGTGGCATATAATCCTCTTATATTTGGGTAATTAGGACTTTTGTGACTAATAAACTAAAATTGGACTTAACCCTTTAATCTACATTAAGGGACCAAGAAATTGGGGTTGATTAGGTTAGAGGAGACTAAATTAATAAGAAATTAGGATTTATTCAATTAGGGTTTGCCATGAATTGGAACCATAAATAGTTGGTAAGAAATATTAATCTGGAAACATAAATACTTCTGAAACCTTAACTGTTTTCTCATATAGCTTTCAAACTAAATTTACTGCTTGCTTTCTAAATTCCTGATTTACTATTTAATGCAATTCGAAAACAAAAACACTCTTTTCTGCTTGTTTGACTAAGTGAATCATTCAACCATTGTTGCTTGGTCCATCAATCCTTGTGGGATCGACCCTCACTCACCTCAGGTATTACTAGTACGACTTGGTGCACTTGCCAATTAGTTTGTGATATTCTAAAATCCACACCAAATGTCCATCCTAATTGGCCGAGATATCACTTGTCGGTTCAACTGCCAACCCGACACATCCCCTTGGGACGTCGCCTTTCTGTCACGTACATAAATATGCGCCTTAGGATATAGTGTCCGAGGACACTCCTGTGACACGAAAGGATGCGGCGGGAGACTGTCTCAGACCCCATATCTGAACGTTGGCAGGAGACTGCCTCAGTCCCTACCCAGCACCACAACCTCGACAAGCGGGATTAACCAACCGTTCTTGCCAAGGGCATAGCGACTTACCAATAGTTTCAGTAATATTCACCATTAATCGGGCTCAAAATCATAATCAAACTCAATTCATAATCATAATCGAAACGTGAGCCTTTATACTCATTTTTATCACAATTTCTCATAATCATAACCAAAATCAAATTATTAATATAGAATTGAATTGAAGGAAATCCTCAACCTTCTGTCCGACTTTTTGATGCGATAAGAGAGGAAATCCTTAACGTCAATCTTGTCCACAGCAGCAAGAGAGGGAATTTTCAACCTCAATCTTGACTACCACAGCAAGAAAGGAAATCATCAACCTTAATCTTGTCCATCTTATTAAGAGAACCAAAATATTTTTGTAACAATTTTCCAAAACATTTAAAACAACTTCACTCTAAACCAGTTCAACGTTAAATCTCTTTCAAAAGACTTAAAGGTCATTTATTCTTGCATTAGTCACTTTAAATCAGGATTTATAATTAAAATTTCATAGCAGAGTCTCAAGACTTTTGGGGAGCGACCACTAATCTCATCTTTTTAACCAAACTTACAAACTTTTCCAAATCATAAAACCAATTTCTTGAATTAACAAAATCATAGAACTCATTACTTTAAATTCATTGAAATCCTTAAATCATAACTCGTTAATTTGAAAACCTGCAAATAAACTCACTTTTGAGTTAGTCAAGTTTTTCCAAAACCAATTTCAGTTTCATTCTTAAATTTAAAACATTCCTAAAGGCTTGAAAATCTTCTGTTTTGCTAAATCAAAATTTGAATACTTTAAATTTTTCCAAAATGTCACAAAACGGAATTATTCAATCAAAATTCAATTACTTTAAAATTTACTAAAACTCCACTAAAACTCCTCCAAATGTAATTCTTTAATCAAACTCAAAACATAAGTCTTTTCATATTTAAGTCGACCTCAAAACATAATTCTTTTCTTCAATAAATCAAAACCGAAACATAATTCTTTTCTAAATAAATCAAACTCAAAATAGTATAATTCTTTCCTTAATAAATCGAACTTAAAACATAATACTTTTCTTAAATAAATCAAACTCGAAACATAACTCTTTTTTAATAAATCAAACTCAAAATATAATACTTTTCTTAATAAATAAAAATCAAAACAAAATTCTTTTCTCAATAATTCAAACTAAAAACATAATTCATTCTTTTCTTAATAAATCAAAATCAAATAATATAATTTCTCAAATCCAAATCTTTCTAAATAACATTTCAAACAAAGTCTCAAATTTTTTATAAAAAAATTTCAGCAGCACCTCTCCTAAAACTCGAACTTTGCCACCTTTCAAGGGTCCCAACCAATCCATTTCTCCACCTTTTTCAACAGGTTCAAAACCAAATCATTTTCATATCTCAAATCATTTCCAATAAATCAATATATTTACAAATCTCAAATCATTTTAGCATACACCAATTTAACAAAAATAAATCAATGAATCAAAATTCTCAATGATTCCAACACAACTCAGAAACCAATATAACCATCAAGTGACCACTTCAACAAAGCAGCAGTGGCATCGGTAAGGAACAGCTCTGACAGTTACCTCTAGTAACGGCGGCGACCAGAAGCTCCGGTGACAGCGATTGTAACAACCAAACAATGACAACAATGTTTTAGGAATTCAAAAGAACGAAAACTAGAAACAAGAACACCCTTATCGATTGTGGATCCCAGTGACGACAGCGTCATTTTTCGGCGGCCAAAGGCTTGGCAACAACCACCACGGCAGTGGCTCAGGGCAAGCTCTATCGTGTTTCTCTTTCTCCTCGCAGGATGTCTCCCTCTTCGAAGGGCTAACCCTTTTTCCCTTTTATATCTAACCTAATTGATTTTAAAATTAAATAAAATAATAATTATAGAAAAATCTAAAAATTATGTTTTGTTTTAAATAAAAGAAATAAATAAAGAAAACTAAAAAAAACTAAAGCTAACAAAGCCTTTCTTGGAGTTCTAAAATGCGCTACTAGCGCTAAATGCCAAGCTCGGCGTTTATCGCCATTGAGGCAGAAAGCTTTGTTGAGGTTACTGGTCTCCTGGCGTTTAGTGCCACTAGCGTGTGGTTTTGGGCGTGATTTATGAGGTACCTGGCGCTAAGCGTTGAGTTATGGCATTTGGCGCTAGCTTAATAGAAAACTTGCACGAAGTACGAGGTGTCTGGCACCAAACGCTAAGTAGCGGCGTTTAGCGCTAGCTTGACAACATCCAATTTTCTCATTTTTCTTCTACACGACTCAGTCAAACTCCCCTAAATCTATCCTGAAATTAAGAAAACCACAATGCGCATTGATGAGTCCATATTTGACGATATATTTTAGCTTGATTTGAATGGATTTCATCACATAAACTCACACTTATTCACTTAAGTAGCATACTTTTGTGTTTTCTCCCTAAATTGATCCTAAATGTGAAAATATGTGTTTTGTGCTTAAATTAGTGATTTTAATCCCACTTTTATGCCATTCGATGTCATGACATGTTTGTTGAGTGATTTCAGATCCTAGAGGCAATAATGGATAAGCAAAAGTGGAAGGAAGCATGAAAGAAGGGAGAACACATGAAGAAAATAAGGAGAAGCACACACAGTCAAGCGTGCGTATGCACAAGAAGGAATTCAGTATGTGTGTGGTGCATAACCACCTGTGTGTACGCACAAGTGAACATTCAGCGGAGTGTGCGTACGCACAGGTCCCTTACACATGGATTCATTAATGAAACACGTGATTTGCAATTTTTTGGGAGATTTTGGCCCAATTTTGGAAGGCTTGATGCTAAATGGGAGTGCTATATGAAGGAGAAATGACCACATATGAAGGGGGAGCTCACTTAGATAGTTTTAGAACATAATTTTAGGAGTAGGAGTAATATAGAGTAGAAAATGCTCTCTTAGAATTTTATCTCATTTTCCATTTCTATTGTAGTATTTTATAGTTTCAAGTTTTCGTCTTGGGTTGATCAACTCTTTTGTAAGTACTCTTTAGTTTCTCTTTAATTACATCACTTTTACTTTTATTTCTTATGGTTCAAGTTACTTTGTTGATATATGCAGTTTTAGTTTCTTGAAGTTTTGATTGATGAATTTAGTGTTTTATGCTTCCTTTGTGTTTTATTGAATGTTAGTTGTTGATATTGTGAATAGTTGGTTATAGTTTTTTATTTCCTTTACAATTTCTTATGTTTTGGTTTTATACCCACCAAGTGTTTGTGAAAATGCCACTTGATAATTTTGAGTAGATT
Source organism: Arachis duranensis (assembly GCF_000817695.3). NCBI lineage: Eukaryota > Viridiplantae > Streptophyta > Magnoliopsida > Fabales > Fabaceae > Arachis > Arachis duranensis. The sequence continues at coordinate 15,340,744 of NC_029780.3, read as the reverse complement.
TTCACACCTTGGCTTGGGATTTGAGTTCCTAGGATACTAGAGTCATAATATTCGATATTTAGTGGTAATTCTTGGGTAGTTAGTTGACTCTTGTTTCCATCAACGCTAGCTTTTCACCAATTAATTTGGTAAGTTAGCTAGGACTTATGCATTAAGGTCAATTATGCTTACTTGACTTACTCCTCGATGTTAGGGGTTAACTAGGCGAGATTGACTTATCATAATTACCATAGTTGTGGTTATGACGATGATAGGATTCCTTAGATCCTCATTCCCAAGTCAAGGTTCATTTATGCATATCTTAGCATTTTCACTAGTTTTGACCTCGTTCCCTTTTTTATTGCATTAATTCCAATTTTGATCATCTCTTAGTTCTTTTCTTTCTTAAGTTCTTTTAATCTTTCGTTCTTTGATTTCGAAACCCTTTCCCTCACAACTGAAAGTGTATCATTTCAATTGCATTTCTAGGGAGAACGACTCGAGGTTTCATTACTCTCGGCGACAATGGCGCCTTAGTCCGTAGGCCGCCTCTCTCTTCCCTCCTCTCTTCTCTCTTCAAGGTGTGTGTGCGTGGGTTGTGTTTGTATGTGTTAGTGCCGTTGGTGAGGTGAGGGTGAAGGGCTGGTGGCGGCTAGGAGAGGGAAAAAGGTGTGAGTGTGTATCAATTAGGTTTAGGTTAAGGTAAATTAGGGTTTTAATGTTTGGAAAAAAGGATAATATAAGTATTTTCAATAAAATTGGGATTAGGATAGTAATTAAAAGCTAAATATTATACCATTTACTTATCTTTAAAAAAATACTATTTATTTATCAATTTGCATATTATTTTTTAATTGAGTACTCTAATTTAAAATTAGAGATAAATAAATTAATTTTCTTTCAATTCATAAAATTAAACTAAAATTCTAATTATTTAAATTTAAATAGTCAAAACCTTATTATTTTTAAGTTTCTAAAACTTTAAATTGTAAATAAAAAAATACTCAATAATTATAAAATTAGATAAAAATTCTAATTTAATTATCAAAACTTGATTTAATTACCTTTAATAAAATAATTTCTAAAATTAAAATCTTTAACGAATAACTTAAATTGAAATTAACTCTTAATCAAATTTTCAAAAATTTTGGGTATTAGAAACCACCCTCGATCTTAATGTTGCTAGTTGATCTTTCTCTCTCTACATTCCTTACCTTAAAATAGGCTCTCAAACTGCTCGCATTCATTTTTGGTGCATTTTTCCCTTCAAACACAACACACAAAACTTTAATATCAATTCAAATGTGATATATAACCTTACCAAAATGTAAAATTACCTATATAGTCAGATATAGCCTTTCTATCTAACTCATACTCTAATAGATCAGTCACAGATAACAATCTATGAGATGACACTCGTTCAATCAGAAACTCCACAATCATTTTCTCCTTTTTCCCATATAATCCATCCAAAATCTGCTTTGATTGTGGACTCCAATATAACGAAAACTTCTCCACCAAAAATTTGTCCATATAAAAAGAATAAGAATCCTCCGTCGAACCAACCTTCACAAACATCTCCTTGAATCCCTTGAAAAAGGACTTAAATGCACAAAAAGTCGCTCGGCTAGGACTTCCACTAAAGGTTACCCAAATTTTTCTTTTCACCCCTTTGGACTAAAACAAAGCAAAGAACACCTCCAATGAGGGCCACCTATAAGAATTCTATCAAAACCTCAAACTCCCGAACAAACATCCATGCATTCGGGTGTAATTAGGAGGAAGTACATCTCAACTGAATAAGCACATCGTGTTCAAACTCGGTGTAAGAAAACTTAACACCCAACTCAACCAAAACACAGGTATACATAAAGAAATGTTCAAACTCTTTTCCACTATGAAACACACGCTCAAAAGCCGTACATGACCGAAACTCAATCTTTACATTCACACCCCACCTAATCCAACAATCTGTTCTTAGGTGGGACACACTATCATCGTCATCAAAAACTAAAACTTAGTTCTTCACCAAATTAGACACCCAACTAAACGGATCATTCAAATCCTATACAAACTTTTCTTCAACTATAATATCTTCATCATCTTTTTTTTCCAATCTCACTTTCTTTTACCATTTTCATCCCTCAACCTGAAAGTGATCAAACCAACACATTATAAATAAGACAAGACAAAAAAAAAAAACAAAATAAAGTAACATTTTTTATTCATCTTAAAAATCTCTGAATCTAACACAACCACCAAATGACTTTAAGTCCCACACAAATATCTTTTCTAAAAAAAAGTACTAACCCATCATGTCTTTCACAATCTAAACCACGGTTAAAATAACCAACAACCACGATCGCAACTCTTCATCCCTAAATCATATATGAGCCACCCATTCAATTCCCACTACCATCAAAACTACAACTGGTCATTATGACCTTAGTAACCGCAACAGTTACAAACAATTAATACATATCTATTTATTTACCTTTTTACCTTATCTTTTCTATTTTTTAAACAATTTTTTCAACGTTCTAATTTCAAAAATAAAATTTTGCCTACAATCCATACCCACAGATGAAGTCAAATTCATTCATCTCATATATCCAAATCAAACCGACAATTATAAGTCGGATCCAATTCAAACAACCTGACACTTATACGCATAGTTGTCAGAATCGAACTGGTGATCAAACCGGTAAAATTATTGGGTCACTAGATTACTAGTTCAACCGATGGATTACTGGTCGAACCGGTTAATCCAGTATAATTAAATAATTATATAAAATTTAATTATTTTTTATTATAAATACTTTTATTTTATTTTTATAAAAATAATTATTATTTTTAAATTTTAATACTTTATTAATCAATTTATATTTATTTTATTGTTATATTATTATTGGTGAAAAGTCACATGCAATTATTTTTTTGTGAAGTTGATATTTAAGAACCGTTAGATGGTTTGACTAGTTTAACTAAATATCATCTAGCGATTTTCAACTATCAACCTCATGAAGATAAAAAATAAAATAATATATTAAAAAATAAATTGTGGTTAATTAAATTTTTTGTTTATATTTTTAATTTGTATATATTTAATAAAATTTATAGTTAAATAAAATGTAATTGATTTAAAAATGGTAGCAAGAAGTAATGTAGCTTGGTGGCATGAATGTCTTTCTTGCAACCTTGAAGTTAGGAGTTTAAACCCCATGGCAACTATTTTGGAAAATTTTCCAATGTAGTATATGGAGAGCATGGTGGACTTGCGTTCTTGACACTTGGCACGCTGTAGTATATGGAGAGCATGGTGGACTTGCAAAACCCAGATGCGTCGTAGCTTTGCCTTCAGTTGGGACCGAGCAGTTCGGTCCAGTCCAATTTTCATCGGTTTTAGCCGATTCGTTTCAGGTTTAACTAGTTCGTTCCAGTTCTTTGCCTTGAACGGTCTTAACCTCAAACCGGACCAGTATAGGATCCGGTTTACCGATTTTTTGGTCGAACCAATCGATCCGGTTCAGTTTTGCTAACTATGCTCATACATCTGGCATAACTCCAATCAAATTTGCATTTATATGATGAAATCAGTCAAAAATAAACCACTACATACTAACACCTTTCTCAAAGAAATATATTATTCTCCATGTCATCAAATCAAATTTGGGGCTTATCCTCATTATTTAACCATTATTCCTAATCATTTCTAATTTTTTTTACTATTCACTTAAAGTCATTTTCAAGCATGGCTGTAATACCCGGTCTAACCAAAATTAATTAAATAATGATTTAAGTAGGAGCGAATATGGTTGGAAGATTTGGCGATTGGAATTTGATGATTTCAATGTGATATTTGGATTCAGTGAATTTTTCCGAGTCGGAAGACATAGTTTTCTGTGTAAAAGCGCGCAGTGGGATTTTGACCGGCAGTACCGGCTGAGACCTGTCTGGTACTGCAGCTGAGAAAATTGATTATGAGTAAATAATATTAAGAAATGAGGAATTATGATTAGGGGAGGTAGAAATATTTAAAGTGCGATTTGGAGCGCTAATCTTAAAGGTTTTGGTCCAAAATTGGGCTAACGGACAACAATAAGTGAACTGGGCCTAAGTGGGCCCAAGACCCAACATATATAAACATTAGTTATGAGCATTTCAGCTCATTTTTACCCTAAAAGAGGAGTGTGGGGCGCTGAATTAAGAAGAGAGGAGAGAAGAGAGAAAACCTAACTCTCTTTGATCTTCAAATCACCATAACTTGAGCTACGGAGCTCCGATCGACGAGCCGTTTGCGGCCACGCGTCGCTCTTCTCATCCTCTACAATTCTATCTAAGTTTTGTGGTGAGTATTCCATTCATCTCTGTCCAGTTTTCGAATTTCCCCACTGTTACACGTTTTTGGGAAGTTAGTGTTGAAATCTTGTGATTTTGGGTGTTTAGGGATACTCCAACAAGGATTCCAAGTGGGTTCTATCCCTACTTCATATGGGCTGAGGTAAGAAGTGCTCAAACCCTTGTGATTTATCATCCTTATGAGCCCTAGGTTGATGTATGTATGTGATATTGGTTATGTTAGTGCATTTGATGGTTTTGGTGCACAATTGGGAGATTGGTGTTGCTTGAGGAGCTTTGGTGAGGCTTAGGGCTAAGGTTGGTGGAGACTTCCAAAGAAGAGGCTCAATTGATTTTTGCTACAAGAGGTACGGTTTAAGTTTCATTTAAGTACCGTGTGATGTGATGAGAATTCCTAGGCTAGATGCCCCTAGGATTAAGTTTGGATTGTGTAAATGGTTGATGCTAATATGCATAGTTGGTATGTAATGTGAATTGATGATTGAGTTGAGAATTGTGTGGCCTTGTATGCTTGGTGTATTGAAAATTTGATGATTTGGGTAATGAGTATTGAATTGTGATTTATGCATTTAAATTGTGAAATTGGGCCGGAGGCCGTATATTTTGGGCCGGAGGCCAGAAAGAGGTAAGAAAGGTAAGTTGATGTGTGCATTGTATGATGACACAAGTAATTGGATGAATTTCATATAATGAATATATGAATGATTGGGTTGGTTATTGAATAATAAGGTTTGAGGAGTTGAAGTGTGGAATTTGGTAATTTTGGGTGAAATTATGTAGATGAGGTATGTTTGGTTTTGGGTTGAGAAATATTATGTGGTCATATATGTGATTATGATTATTGATGTCTTGATGGTATGATGATGCATAAGAGGTATATATATTGTGATATATGCTTGAGGAATGATTAAGGTTGATTTGTGGGTGAAACCACATGATAGTGATTATGATATTGATTATGTATAATGATGGTTGATTGGAAATAGTATTGTTGGAAATATTTTGAAAATGGCACTTTGTGGTTTCATATGAAAATATGTTTTTTTGGGCATACTTTGACGGGACATAACTTGGACTACGGATCTTTGTTTTGTGCCAAATCTGTTTAGAAATGAAATTGGATCCGGGATGTCCATGCCGTTCGAAGAACGGGTGAAAAACGACTTAAAATGAGGAAGTTATGTCCGTTGGAAGATTGGGGTTTTAATCTGTGAATTCTGCAGCTTTTAACTTAGAAAATTTTTAGCAGAATAACCCCTTGCGCGTGGGCGCACCTGGCGCGTACGCGCCGATCTTCCAAGAAGTGCCATCCACGCGTGTGCGTGATGTGCGCGGGCGCGCCGATAGTGCTGCACCCAAAGCCCAGCCATTTTCCAGAGAGTTATGCCAGAACTGTGCCGGCGTTGTGCCTGGGGCACGAGAACACCCGCGCGTACGCGTGGTTGACGCGTGCGCGTCGATTTGGCAAATTTTTAATCCACGCGTTAGCGTGCATGACGCTTGCGCGTCGATGAGTTTTCGAGGCCATCCACGCGTGCGCGTAGAGTGCGCGTACGCATGGACCTGTTTTCATCCCAAAGTTGATTTTTGAGTTTTAAAAGCCAAATCTCATACTTCTAAGCCTCCGATCTCACCACTTATATCTTAAATCTTTATGATATGCCTAGCTATTAGAAAAGGGCTAGTGAATGAGATAACTTGCGAGTGAAGCAAGGGGAAAATGAATAATCAATGAGGATCATTGAGGATTATGTGAGATGTGGAGGATGGTAGTGGAAGTGCTTGTTATGCCATTGGCCGAAGGGCCGTAATTGTTTATGAATTGGCTGGTTCTGGATTGAACCGTGAGCCGGAATAGCTGTGTATGCTATGAATATTGGCTGGTTCTGGACTGAACCGTGAGCCGGATGGCTGATATGGATGTTGATCCATGGATGAGAATTCATGCATGTTGATGCTGAATTATTGATAATTGTGAAATTGCACTTCCACTATCTGAGTACGAGTTCCTTGGGTAGTAGCAGTGGCTAGCCACCACGTGCTCCAGGTTGAGACTCAAAGCTCTGTTAACCCTATGTTGTAAGTGTGGCCGGGCACTGTGAAAGGCCCGGATGAGCTCGAACCCCCGTAAATATTCACCAATGAGGGTGATGTATATGGATCATGATTATGATCAAGTTTATAACGAGTGTAACTCGAATTTGGGGATGCACGACAGAGGGACAGTCCAATATTTGTTTTGGATTTCTACATCATATATGCTATGTTACCTGATTATGTGCTACTTGTTCTACTTGTACCTTAATTGTGTATTACTTGTCTGTATTGTTTGTGTTTGTACCTCTGAGAGATCCCTTATGTTGGCGTCGTGGATGTTGAGGACTGTTCTTGATGAGATGAATTGATAATGCGATTGCATAATGATGATGATTTTTGAATGAGATCATTTGAGCCCCCTTGGTGGACGTAGTGATGTGATTTCACTGGCTCCAGGCAATGGTATGATGTATTGATATAGAGTTGCTGAGGCAGAACAACTGGTAATGGTTTTGCTTATGATTCTGAGTCTGATTCGTGAAAGAATCAGCGAGTTGGGAAACATGTGTAACATGAACTAGATTTAGTATCCCCTTACGACAGATGCCTATTTATGGATTAGTGAGAATCTAGGCTGGATACTTGGTGAAAAGGAGTTTAGGATGCTTAGTGAGTTTTTATTGCAGTGCATTGTATTTATTTGGCACTTTTACCGTACTGGGAACCCATGGGCCCGGGGTTCTCATTCCGTATATATCTCTTGTTTTTCAGATACAGGT
>NC_029780.3:15330517-15333494 GCF_000817695.3 Arachis duranensis | reverse complement strand
CTACTTTGTGTTTTGCTTAGAATCTCTCCACCTTTGTTCTGAAAAGATTATATTATGTATTGAACTCTTTTGGAACTTGCCTATAGAGGCTCTCATGTTTCCTTTGGGAGAGATTAGGATATATTGTTGTCAACTACTTTCATACTGTACCCTAGCCGGCCTAAACTTCGCGGGTCGCGACTAGTGGCTATTACTTACGTTATATATATCTATCTGTTATCTGTCTCTTAATCTCCTTTATGTCTTGTCCGTTTATCGCTTTCGGCTTCACGTTTTATCTTTTCATTGTCGGAACGTGAGTGATACGTCTTTGCGATTTTATTTCTACTCTTTTCAGGCTTCTCGATTAATATTCTTTTCGAAATTACCTATATTTATATATTAAAAATCCACCTGAGAGTCGTACCACCGTAATATCATTGACTTATGACTCGAGCATAAGGATTTGAATATTAGGGTGTTACAATGGCTATCATTTTTCAACATAAAACAAGTTGAGCTTTAAGGCTACTATTATTACTATTACTATTTTGAATTACAATTACTATTCCGAACTATGATTACAATTACTAGTCCAACTATATTTACTATCACCATTCCGATTTATAGCACCACAAAAGCTCAAACTCAATCCGTTGTATTGAAAAATACCACAGATTAAGTTTGGGGGCTGTGATCTGGTAGTTATAATTCGGTCCAACTATACTTATAAATCAAAATCTAAACCCAATATTAAACATGACTTATCTTTAGTTAAAGAGAATTTCGCTGATAATAACCCACTCAGAAACAAACTTAAATGATGACCGAAAGATCAATAAATATCTCAGCTTCTCTGAAGAGGTAATATTCTATAAATACCAAACTACTCTAACTATGTTAAAGGTACACTACTCACTTTGAACAACATTATACTCATCTTTTACTCATACTAACTTGAGCGTCAGAGTGTCTTTATAGGTGTTCGCCGCTACCATTTCTCTTGAAATTGACGTATACCTCTTCCACTTTAAACAAAAGCAAGCTCAATTCCTAAACAGGACGAGTTATAATCAAGCCCGACTTACTATGCAAGAATAAATAGTAATTAATTTTTTGTTTTATTATTTTACATCAAATTGTCCTATTTTAAATGGTTTTTTATTTAAATATGAAATAAATTTAATTCCTTTTATGTTGAACAATAATATAAATAAGTTGGTCAAAGATTTCCCCAACAATAAGAGAAACTAATATAATATAATAAGGGGGCATCTAGTGTACAGATGTAATTGTGAAGATTTTTGTCTTTTATGGTTATTTGTTGATTTTGAAAGCGTATCACTAAAAGTGTTACTTAAAGAGAAAGTGTTACCCTTAATCATTAACTTGGCTCTGATACCAATTTTTAGTTGTAATTTCTTTTTCAAAATTTCCATTAACTCTTCATATTTTGCTTCGAGTAAGTTTATAATTTGTATAGATTTGGTTGGTGGTACTTTATAGTTTACAATTTCATAATCAAAAGTATTGACCATTTCTACTATTACTAATTCTGATTTCATTTTTATAGTTTTTCAATCTTGTTTTAGTTTATAATATTCTTTTTTGCATGGATTATTGTATATAAAATCTTTTATCTGTTTGTCTTTTTCTTTAATATAATTTTTCAAATCCTCAAAAACTTCTTTTATTTCTACACTTTCTATTGTTTCTAAATATCTTTTTAATTTTTCAACTTCATTCTCCATTTTTTCTTTCAACAGCTTTAATTCTTTTAAGTCATAATATGGTTTTCTAGGCATTTATAAATTTTTTAAGTTTAGCTCCAACTTGTTTATATTTGTTCGTATTTCTATCCTTTTTATTATAAGGTCATTGATTTCGAACTGAAGATTATTTAATTCCCTTTTATACTCCTTTATTTTACTTTTTAATTTTTTTCGCCCTTTTTCTTTTTATTTTATTTTCTGGTCTTTCAATCTTTGTATACTTCATTAATTATCTTAGAATTTCTGCAAATTCTATCATCGATTCATTATTATTTTCTAGAGATTCTATTAATTTTTCTAACTCTTCAACTTCTCCTTTCAATTTGTCATAGATTATTTTTAGAGCTTCAAATGCTCTTTGATTTATTTCAGAAAACTGTAAATAATTCAACCGATTAAATGCTCTTTGATTTATTTTAGAAAACTGTAAATAATTCAACCGATTTTCTCTTTCAAAGAGCTCTTGTTTCTTGTCTTGATAGGTTACATATATTTTTTCTTTATTTATTGTCATAACTTAGTGTTTAGGGTTTCATTTAATTTTTCGACCTTTTTGTTAATTCTTTTATTTCAGAATTTTCTTCTTTAATCTTTAACTTAGATAAGCTTAACGGGCTATTAATTTTGGATTCTCTTATTTGAAAATTCGATGAAACTAATTTTCCTGATGGTTCTTTTAGGAAAAGAACTGGATTTTCAATGGCTTTATATTTTGGTATTTCTGTCTTTACAATTTTCTGAAATAATTCATCGACATAAATTCTTTCTCTGTTTTTAAATATTATACTATGATGGCTATTTGTTAAAGCATAATTTATTGCATATGTAATTGAAAATGGTTCATCGTCTTGTTCCATTAGATTCTTTCTGTGAAATTTATAAGCCAAACTTATAGATCTTCCAAGATTTTCAGTTGATAAAGGTATAGCATATCCAAGATGGGCATTGAATTTAACATTTACGTTTGCCAAGTTTCCATGAACAATTCCAATTATTTGATCTATTGGGTCATCAGTAATTCTTTTGTCACAGATTGCTAAGCTTATTGGTGAATTAATTCCTTTCATATATGTAGATTTGATTAAGACTTGTATAGTACTAATATGAATCCATCCAATTTTAGATCTTTTTTGTTGATCCTTAATTTTCTCAATATGTTTACTCAATTCTTCATCATTTATCAAAGCTATTTCAAGTTCTCCATTAGCAGATTTTATCTTTATAGG
>NC_029780.3:15318944-15330282 GCF_000817695.3 Arachis duranensis | reverse complement strand
CTATTTATAATGGTTGGGTCTGATGGACAATTCCCATCTTTACCCTTCTTATGACGTCATTGCTTACGTCATTGTTTATTTATCTTGCACCAGCTACATTGTTGGTGCTCTATGACCTAAGCGCTTACGTCATTATGCAATAATGTCGAGGGATGCTTCAGATGTGCTGTCCTCTTCTTTCATCATGTGACCTTCAGATGCGTTGCTGTCCTCTTCTTTTATGTGGGTGGATCCCATTTCATTATAACTTTCTTCAGATATTTCTGAGACACACAGCTGGCACTTGTGGTCTTCTCTGTCTTTTATCAAATAGCAGAGATTCCTCTTTATCCCTTCGGGGAGCTTTTCTAAGAGTCCAGATAAGTTGTAGAATGCTGATTCAAATTCCACTAAGAGTCTCATCTCTCTTTCTTCAATTTCATTTCTTTTCCTGGACACAAGCAGAGTATTTCTGCTTTTATAATTGATTCTTGTGTAAGATTCCCTTGTTATCTTTTGAGTTCTTTCGAAGACCCTTGCTAGTGTGCTGGCTAGTCTACCTTCATGACTGTAGATTGTTAAATCTTGAACTTGATCAATTGGTTGAAAATTTTCTGGGAAGACGGACATGAATATTACTTGATGTGCTGGAACCAAGCATTCTTCTTCTTCGTTAAAAATAGGTTGACTGTTTGTAAATTTTAGGGATATATCCCTTGGATTTACGTTGTCAATCATATTTTTAAATCTCTTTACTGTATCAACGAATCCTGCAGGAAACTCACTAATAATTATCAAATCATTAAAAATTAAAATTGTATCAATTAATCCATACTGGAAAAACTGATAGGTGTCAGATGGGGAAGCCTCTGGAAATATAACCAGCTTTTTTAGCTGTTCTTTGGCAATAGGATAATATCCCAAGATTGCCCTCTTTTCTTCAGTCCAATTCAGGACTATGTTAAGGGTTTCTCTGAGATTTGATCTACAGACCCTTTTCTTTTCCTTGATTTTAGTCCTTGTAGGAATGTTTCTTATTATCCCTGTTCTCTGGGTTTGAATTGGAGCTTTATCTGCTCTTTTTAGGGTTTGCTCTGGATGAAGAGTTTCATATTCTCTGAAGGATTCCTTTGCTTCTTCCAGTGTTAAAAACCCTCATTTATGAATTATCCTTGATTGATGTGTAAATGGTGCTGCTTTTTCCCAGGCATCATATACTCCTTTCATGGGGCCATTATAAATTACATAATATTTTTTATCTTGGGTGGATTTTTTGATAATTTCAGCAATTGTTTTATTTTCTGGAATTTTTTCTTCACCTGATTTGTCCACCACGCTTAGCTGGCTGGACTCTGATGGTTTTGGTTGTTGTGTTGATTTCATTGCTTCGATGGCCTTCTTGAGGGATTGGATATGTGTCCTTATTTGCTGACAATGCTTGCATTTTTCGAGTTCTTGTTCGTATTTTTTAATTTCTTGATCTAATGCGTTGTAGACGAACTCCATTCTCTTGTTAATGTATCTGCAATAACATTTTTGTCACCCTTAATATATTCAATTTTTATTGGATATTGTAACAAAAATAATTGCCATCTTACCAATCGTCCATGATTATAATCAACTTTTAAATTATATCGTATGAAACCTATTAGATAACTTGAATCTGTTCTTAATGTAAATTCTCTGGGTAGTAAATCAATTTTCCATTTCTTAAGAGATTTAATTGCTGCTAGAGTTTCCCTTTCATGAGTAGTATATCTCTGTTCTGTTGGAGTAAAAGTCCCTGAAATATACCTGCAAAGTAATTCCTTTGGGGGATATTTAGAATCTAGTTATTCTTTTTCTTGTTCCAAACTTTTTATAGCTTTCTTAGCTTTTAGACATCCTGACCAGGTTATGTCTGAAGCATCTGTTTTTACTATTAAGTAGTCATTTTCTTCTGGAATATAAAGTTCTGGAAGTTTTTCACATAATTCTTTAATTCTTTGAATTTGTATACTATCTTTTTCATCCCATTTCCATACTTTTTTAGTACTTATTTTTGAAAATAAGCTTTTAGTGTATTTTGTTATATTCTTTAAAAATCCCTGATTAGAAATATAATTTATACACCCTAAAAATCTTTGTAATTGTTTTCTATCTTCTATTTTATTAGAAAATAAATTTACCTTTTCTAGAACATTTGGTTGAAGTTTTAGCTTTCCTTGAGTGGATAGAATTAATCCAAAGAACTCTATTTCTTGTTTTGCTATTCTTGCTTTCTTTTTACTAAGAACTAATCATTTTTCCTTGCATCTTTCTAAAACTATTAATAATTTTTTAAGATGATCTTCTTTATCCTGTTTTGTAAAAATTAGTATATCATCAATGTATACTAAAGCAAATTCATTTAACTCTTTTAGATTTTCTTCCATAAATCTTTGATAAATACCTAGGGCTTGCTTTAATCCGAATGGTAATACATTCCATTCATAAAGCAACACACTTGTTGATTCTTTTGTTGGGCAAGTAAAAGCAGTTAATTTCTTTGTTTCTTCGTCTAAACAAAGTTGCCAATATCCTGATTTTGCATCAAGAGATGAAAACCAAGTTGCTCCTTTGATTTTTTCTAAAATAGAATCTTTTCTTGGAAGTTTATGAGCATCACCAATAGTTGCTTCATTCATTTTCTTATAGTTTATTACCATTCTTCGTTTTCCCCTTTTAATTTCATTATTGTTTTCAACATAAAAAGCTGGAGCCGCATGAGGACTTTTACTTAATCTTATAATTTTTTTTTCCAAAAGATCTTTACATTCTAATGAGAACTCTTCTCTATCTCTCGCGGAATAAGGAATTTTATTTGGAACATTTATCTCTTTTGTGGGATCTTTTAATTTAATGCTTACTAATTCGTTATTTGTATTTTAATATCTAAAGGATTTTCAGCACAAATTTCATCCAAAAGTTATTCTATCTTTATTTCAAGATTATTTTTTGGAATATTTATCTGAAAGTATAGATTTAAATAACATGTTTCTAATATAGAAAATATTTTAAACTTTAAGATCTTATCTATAGTAGTAGTTGGTATTTTTATACGTTTTGATTTTTGATTTATTAAAGAATCGTGTGGAGCTTTTAAAACTATATATGTTAATTCTTGAATGAATGGATGATATAGCTTTAAAAAGTTATTTCCTATGATAAAATCCATTCCAGAATCTAACATATATATAGATGGAACAATGAACCTATAATTTTGAATAAAAATTTCAACCATCTCTGCTTTTTGGTCAATTTTATGTATTGATTTGTCAGCTATTCTAACTCTTAATGGTTTCTTTAATTTTTTCCAATCAAGTTTTATATTTGAACTAGCAAAGCATTGTGTTGCTCCAGAATCTATGAAAGCATTTATAAACTTTTCTGTTATTTTTATAGTAATAAATGTAGCATTATTACTCAGTCTCTGAGTCTGTTTCCGAGACATATTCAAAAATATAGTCTAAGTTATCATCAGATTCTTCTAATGGTTCCAAGACTTAGCAATTTCTATTTGTTTAGTAAGATCCTTTTTATCCTTCTTTTTCGGGCACTCATTTGCATAGTGTCCTTCTTCTTGGCAATACCAACGCTTGCAATTTTCTTTTTTATTTGGGCAATAGTTACTTTTTTGTCTTTTGTTTTTATTGTTATCTCTCCTTCTAAAATACCTCTTTTTTCTTCAGTTTGGATAGTATTTTCTTTTTCTAAATTGATATTTTCTTTTTCTTTGAAGGTTTGTATTAAGACCATATTTTTGAGGTATCTCCTCATTATCCTGACAGCAAATTCTGATTATATTTGCAAATCTTTTTTGAGTTGTTTCTTGCATACAACGTTCTTTTATTTCCTCTCTTATTGCAGAGGTTGCTCCACCAAAATTATTTTCAATTGTTCCTCTATTTATTTCTCTTATAAATCTTCCCATTATAAATTCATTAGCAGGATATGAAAGTTTTTGTTATGTACATACTAAGATAATGATTTTTATCTTCTTCTTTTAATTTGTAATAATGTATTCTATATTTACATATATAAGACTCCACATTACATAAATCATATATCTGAATATTAGCTAAATGGTTTTTTGCTTCTTGATATTCTTTATTATAGACTTCTTGTCTATGATCTATAATATTTTTTCCAAAATTTTTTTTATATAGAATCATCATTATATATAATATCTTATCATAAGCTGTTGTTTTTGTTTCTAATTCTTCTATTATTTGATTTTCTATTGATGTCATATAATCTCTTATAGTTCCTTTAGTATGAAACCCTATGTAATTCCAAATGTCCCTTCTAGACAATTCACCAAGTTTTGGATTAGTAAAGGCTTCTAATAAGAAGGAATTCAACCAATTTTCGAAAATTTCTTTTTCGTTCTTTTTACAGTCTAAGTCAAGCATTCTTTCTCCTTCCATTTCCTGGATTTTAGGAACGTATTTGATGGTATTTTTGTATATTTTGAATTTTTATTTATAAATCCCTTTTTAAAAGCATAATTTTCAAAACCTGTTTCCCATTTAAATTGAGATTGATTATCCTTAGATGTTCCAGCTTCATTTTTTACTTGTATTGGAATAGTTGGTTCTTCGTCACTTGAATAATCTAGAATGTGTTCTTCATTTTCTATATTTTCAGAATTTACTAATTCTTCTTCTATTTGAAAACCATGTTCCATAATGTTATTTTCTTGAGCCATTTTTAATTGTTTAAAAAGCATTGTAACTTCTTCTAATTTTTCTTCAATATTCATAATTTTAGTGGTGGTTTTACTTTTAAATCTGTTATGTTAATTATGTTTTGAAATTTTTCTTCCTTGGGATTCTCTTTTTCCTTATTTCTTTGAAATTTTATGGATGTTAATATTTCTTCAAGCATATCTACTATAGAATTTAATTGTGGGTTAAAAGTATGATATAGATGTGGGGAATCATTTCCATGGTAACATTTTTTAGAAATTCCGTGTGAAAAATAAGTTTTTTCAGGTTTTTGAAGTCCTTCAATAAAACTTATAGTAAAATAAAGATTTTGAGAAAAATCATTTTGTATTCATTTTAAGAATTCAGTGTCATTATAATTAACATTGGCTAAAATCATTAGTTTTTGATCTATTAATTTTGATAACTTAATTATTTCTTCTCTTAAATCTTCTAATTTACTTTTTTCCATTCGGTGACGCTTTTCTTTGTGAAGAATTACGTTTTTAAGTGAAAAGTGTGGTTTTAGAATGTGTGATTTGAATTTTGCCACGTAAGCACATCTTTAAAACAACATCTGTATCCTATATTTCACTATATAATAAAGACATACATTCTAATAATATATATTATATTCAATAAAATAATGCGAATGTGAAAGAGAAAGAGAAAGAGAAAGGATAAGATGTTTAGATAAAAGTCATAAGAAAAACCGAATTTCACTGTAATTGGCTAATTGCTAATAAAAGTTCATGGCGTCAACAAAGGCACAAATAAACATATTTTTCTTTGTTGAACAAATATTAAACTAATAACTTTCAACTAACAAGTTCGCACGAGTAAATAAACTTATAAACATAAGCGCACTATTTGCCTCTTTGAACACTAGCTTTATATAATATGTCGATGTTAATTACACGCTAAAACTCAGTCATTAAAATAATTATCAATATAAAATATATATTAAAATTTAAAATAAAGTTAAATTACATATCTATCTATTCTATTATATAAAAATCGGATGTCGACCCTATTCGGAGACCTTCATTCTCTTCAAAGTAATGTCTTCGTCTATTCTATTTGAGACCTAAAACGATATCGTTGAAATCATTAAAATAAACAAAAGCAAGGACGAACCAACTAACCCACAAACTTTATTCTACGTTTTAAAATAAAAAAATCAATTCAACACGTGACCCAAACCCTTTCACATGGAGATTTAAGAATCTTCCCCGAACGAACTATAAGGTAAAAAAATAAAAAGTGCTCCAAATTGGACTAAAACAGGACCTATTTTCTCTGTTTCACACTTTCACTCTCTTTAATTCCTTTATATAAATCAACATCCACGTATGAAGGAGGAAAATTAAACAAAACTTGAACAACTACTAAAGCATACTCAAACGTCAAATCTGATATGTACGGAATGATGACCACGCATGCTTTGGGAACCAATGTGAATGTCCACGATCACGTTGAAACGACCGCCAAGTCGACGTTTCACGGCGTTCCTGATGCGGTGGGAGCGTCATTGCTTCCCCGGAGCTCGAGCTTTAAGAACATTTTTTTGGCGGAGAACTGGGCGGAGCTGCCACTCAAGGAGGACGACACGGACGACATGGTCATCTACGGTGCATTGCAGGAGGCTGCCACCACCGGGTGGTGCCCCGCCAGAGAGAATGGCGGCGTTGGTAGCGCGTCGGAGAAATTGGAAAATGAGGGCAAGGGCAATGGCATTGTGGAAGCGCGTGAGGTTGACGCGCTGGCTAAGGGCGGTAGAGGGTATAGAGGGGTTCGGAGGCGGCCGTGGGGAAAGTACGCGGCTGAGATAAGAGATCCGAAGAGGAACGGTGTGAGAGTGTGGCTTGGGACTTATGAGACGGCTGAGGATGCGGCTTTGGCTTATGATCGAGCCGCGTTCAAGATGCGTGGCTCAAAAGCCAAGCTGAATTTTCCTCACTTGATTGGGTCGGACGAAGTTGGTGAGCCGGTGAGAGTTACACTAAAACGGCGCTCACCCGAGACACCCTTGCCGTGCCCTTCTTACTCTTTCGATTACTGTAACAATGCAGAGAAGCGGAGCAAAATTGTTGGTCAGGGTGCAGTAGTGGCGGCCACGGCTTTAGAGCCCGCTAATAAAAGTATGTGGCAATTTTCCAGTCGGTGAATCTTGTGGCAACAACAATAAAAAGTATATTGATGGAAATTTATATGTAATTGTCTTTATGCTGAAGTTAATATTTAAGAATTATTAGATAATTTGATAAATTTAATTAGATCATCATCTAATAATTTTTAACTATTAATTTTATAGAAAGACAAATACACGTAAATTTATACCAAATATATTATATCATATTATCATATATATATTTGCATGATTGCATTACTTCTTTCTGGATGTGAATGCTGAGAATAGAAATAATAAATGTGTTATTTGTAAAGTTGAGTGAATTCAATCTATAGTGTTGGGGAAAATAATCGGTTGATAATATTAGTCTACAGAAATCATACCAAAATGAATGGTAAAATTGGTGTCACAAGATATACGTACCACTATACGATAGTATAAGTACCTAAATCTCACTGCACCATGTAATTTTTTTCTTGATCTTTTTTCCCCCAACTTGGATGATGAATTTCTCATTGTTTCTCTTGTTTTTGTTGTTACCATGATGATGCTTTGGGTTTTGCTACAATAAATCATTTTATTGTATCCTTAGAATGCAAATTTATTTATTTTAGGAGAACAAAATACAAAATCAAAAAAAATTACACGAACAATCGGAGAATTTGACTCAAGATATAGAAATAATAAAGCAAATTATAATCCAACAATTTAAGTTTTATCAACTCTTCAACTGAGATTGCATTGATTTGTTTGGCTCTCAACTACTACTCCAACTTCCTATCCAGAAAGTCGAATTCATTGTTGAAAATACTTACTTGTACTATAACATTTTTGTTCTATGATTATAATTTTTTATTTTTTTTAGTCACAGTAAAAAATTGTGACCATAGAAAATCTATGATCATAATTTTTTATCATAATAAAAAAATCTATAGTCACAATTTTTTAAAAAATTATGGTCTAAAAAAGTCTATGGTTACGAATTTATGGTAACTTAAATAGATCTATGGTCATAGTTTTAGAGGGTGATATAAAAAGGTATATAGTCACTGTTTTTAAAAAAAGAGTGACCTAAAAGGATTTATAATCACAATTTTGAGAGGTGACCTAAAGAAATCTATGGTCACAGTTTTGGAGAATAACCTAAAAGAATTTATAGTCACAGTTTTTTAAAAAAGGGTGACCTAAAAGGATTTATAGTCACAGTTTTGGTGGGTAACCTGAAGGGTCTATGGTCACTATTTTAGGAAGTGACCTAAAGGTATCTACAGTCATAGTTTTAGGAGGGGTGAACTAAAAGGATCTATAGTCACGATTTTACGAAAGAGTAACCTAAAAAGGTCTATGATCACGGTTTTGGAGAGTGAACTAAAGGCACCTATGGTCATAGTTTTGGAGGTGACCTAAAAAGGTTTATGGTCACGGTTTTTCGAAAAAGGATGACCTAAAAAGAGTCTATGGTCACATTTTTTGGGGTGGCCTAAAAGAGTCTATGGTCACGCATACGTGCCTGTCCTGTGTCAAACCTCCATTAGAGGGAGTTATCACTGCCGGAGGATAGACCGTGGGTGCCGTCGTTGCCTGTGGAAGGTCTCTTTGAGCTTGTCGTGTGTCTCCTCAGTCGTCGTCTGTTCGAGCTTTTTCTCTCTCTGTGTTTGTCCAAGCATAACGACCCTCTTGTCACTCTCTGTTCGAGCCCACTTCCCGTCATCTGTCGCCGTCTCTTTCCATTCCTCCGTCACCGCGACTTCCCTTCCTCTCTCGCAGCCGATAAGCACTACTGGTTCAATTTATTTCTGGTTGTTCAACTTATTTCTAAGTTGCTACATTGCTAGATTTAGGAATTTTGTTAATAGTTGAATTGAATGATTCTGTTAAAGATGGAACGATTCTACTTGTTCAATTTATTTTTTAGTTGCTGCCTTGCTGGGTTTTGGAAATTTATTATTAATAGTTGAATATGGAATAATTTTGCTTGCTTGTTCAATTTATTTCTGAGTTGCTGGCTTGCTGGGTTTAGGAATTTCGTTAATAGTTGAATTGAATGATTCTATTGAAGATGAAACAATTCTGCTTGTTCAATTATTTCTGAGTTACTGTCTTGTTGGGTTTAGGAATTTTGTTAATAATTGAATTGAATGATTTTATTGAAGTTGGAACAATTATGTTTGTTCAATTTATTTCTGAATTGCTGCCTTGCTAGGTTTAAGAATTTTATTAATACTGCGTTATTATGCCTTGCTAATTTTGTTAATAGTTGAATTGAATAATTATGTTAAAGATAAAACAATTTATTTGTTGATTCTGTTGAATTGTTTAATTTATTTGTTAATTTTTTTACTGTATGTTCATTTAGTTTGAATTCTTTGTTTAATTTTTCTGTTGTTGAATTTTTTATTTTGGATGTTGAATTTTTTTATTTATATTTTGTTGCTTATGGTTTGAATTTTTGTGTAGGTAGGTTTGTTGTTTTCAGTGTTGCTAAGTAATTACCTAATTATTAGAAGTTATTGCTATTAAAATTGAGGATAAAAAAGAACAAATATGTCAAAGCAAAGAATAAATTGACATTACAGTTCTGTTGATAATTAAATCAACTTGTAAAATAATTCACCGCCATTTACAAAAGTTTAGTCAAAACTTGGTCAAACATTGAAGGAAGTAAATTTGAAATGATTATTATGAAAGTAACTAGAAATGTTACAAAGGATCATGGTCAAATGTTCAAAGATTTACAGCTGGATAGTTTCTTCTACAACTTTCAATAAGTTACCACCTTATATCCAAGCTTAATCATTAAGCTTAGGTTACAACTTGTTTAGTTTTAAAATCGCCAAATACAACTATAAATAGGTGGTGCATCTCTTATATTTTGTGTCCCATATATATGAAAAAGAATGCTTAGTATTTGTTTTTGTAAAATTCTCTCCTTGTTAATATGAGTATTAGTGAGTTTGAGAAATTAAAAAAATATGATAGCGTCATTTATATGAGTGAGTGATTCTGGGGCCAATTAAGTGTGGGTATTATACTTACATTTGGTATCAGAGCTGGTTAATCCAGCGCCTGGTGTTTGAGAGTTTGTAAGGTGTGGGAGAGTTCTCACATAGTTGTTTATTCATAGAGTCAGTATGGCAAACACTTTCAATATTGTGTGGTCCGGTCCCAAGTTAGATGGGAAACTTGATTATAGTTATTGGGAGACTTTGATGTCTACCCATTTGAAGGCCCAGAACCTGTGAAACTTCATTGAACCAGGTTTGCAAGAAGGAGCAGATGCTGCTCAACAGAGGAGAGATCAATTGGCGCTATCTCAAATTCATCAAGGAGTAGATTATACGGTGTTTGGCAAAATAGCAAATGCCAAAAGTGCAAAGGAAGCATGGAACACGTTGAAGCTGTCATACAAAGGCGTAGATAAAGCTCAGAAAGCAAAGCTACAGTCTTTAAGAAGAGAATATGAAAGGTACGAGATGTCTAGCTCAGAAACCGTTGAGCAATATTTTACTCGTGTTGCAGATCTTGTCAATAAGATGAAAGTCTATGGAGAAGATATGCCCGATAGCAAAGTAGTGGAGAAAATTTTTCGCACCATACCAATGAAGTATGACCATGTGGTGACTACGATACTAGAGTCACACGATATGGACACCATGACGATTGCAGAGTTGCAAGGAACCATGGAAAGCCACATCAGTAGAATACTGGAGAAGTCTGAAAAATCAACCGAAGAAGCCCTGAAAAGCCGAGTGAATTTCAACAACGTTGCAGAATCAAACCGTACACAAGAAGGACGAGGTCGTGGTTTTAATTTTCAAAGTAGAGGCAGAGGAAGTTTCAGAGGTAGAGGTCGTGACAATTACAACCAAGGAAGTTACAACAATTTTACACCACCTAATCAAGGAAGAGGTGGAACGAATTTCAGGCCTGTCAACCGAGGAAGAGGTCGAGGCAATTTTTATCAAGAAAGAACCAATTTCAATTGTTTTCATTGTGGAAAGTATGGACACAAAGTAGCAGATTGCAGATTCAAAATGGTGAATAAAAATCAAGCACACGTTGCAGAAAATCAGTGATGAGCGGATAATTTGTACGCTTTTTGGCATTGTTTTTAGTATATTTTTGGTATGATCTAGTTAGTTTTTAGTATATTTTTATTAGTTTTTAGTTAAAATTCACTTTTCTGGACTTTACTATGAGTTTGTGTATTTTTCTGTGATTTCAGGTATTTTCTGGCTGAAATTGAGGGACCTGAGCAAAAATCTGATTCAGAGACCAAAAAGGACTGCAGATGCTGTTGGATTCTGACCTCCCTGCACTCGAAGTGGATTTTCTAGAGCTACAGAAGCCCAATTGGCGCGCTCTTAACGGCGTTGGAAAGTAGACATCCTGGGCTTTCCAGCAATATATGATAGTCCATACTTTGCCCAAGATTTGATGGCCCAAACTGGCGTTCAAAGTCACCCTCAGGAATTCCAGCGTTAAACGCCGGAACTGGCAC
>NC_029780.3:15316257-15316589 GCF_000817695.3 Arachis duranensis | reverse complement strand
CTATTCCTTAATGCAAAATTCGAACTCCATCTTCTTTGATAAGTTCGAATTTTCTACTTCTGTCTTCTATTTTTCTTTTCCTCTGACACCTAAAGGAATCTCTATACTGTGACATAGAGGATTCCACATTTTCTTGTTCCTTTCTCTTTCTTATGAGCAGGAGCAAGGACAAAAGCATTCTTGTTGAGGCTGATCCTGAACCTAAAAGGACCTTGAAGAGAAAGCTAAGAGAAGCCAAAGCACAACTCTCAGTAGAGGACCTAATAGAAATCTTCAAAGAAGAAGAACACATGGCAGCCGAAAACAACAACAATGCCAACAATGCAAGGAAG
>NC_029780.3:15315841-15316241 GCF_000817695.3 Arachis duranensis | reverse complement strand
ACAACAACAATAATGCAAGGAGGATGCTTGGTGATTATACTACACCTACTTCCAATTTTTATGGAAGAAGCATCTCAATCCCTACCATTGGAGCAAATAATTTTTAGCTGAAGCCTCAACTAGTTACTCTAATGCAACAGAACTGCAAGTTTCATGGACTTCCATTAGAAGATCCTTTTCAGCTCTTAATTGAATTCTTGTAGATCTGTGATACTGTTAAGACTAATGAAGTAGATCCTGAAGTCTATAGGCTCATGCTTTTCGCTTTTGCTGTAAGAGACAGAGCTAGGACATGGTTGGACTCTCAACCTAAAGAAAGCCTGGACTCTTGGGAAAAGCTAGTCAATGCCTTCTTGGCAAAGTTCTTTCCACCTCAAAAATTGAGTAAGCTTAGAGTGGA
>NC_029780.3:15314392-15314634 GCF_000817695.3 Arachis duranensis | reverse complement strand
AGAGCAATCATGAAGCTAAATGACAAGTTATTTGGAAATGAGACTTGGGAGGATGAACTCCCTTTGCTCACCAAAGAACTGGATAACTTGTCTAGGCAGAAATTACCTCAAAAGAGACAGGACCCTGGAAAGTTCTCAATACCTTGTATAGTAGGCACCATGACCTTCAAGAAGGCTCTGTGTGACCTAGGGTCAAGCATAAACCTCATGCCTCTCTCTGTAATGGAAAAGTTAGGGATCTT
>NC_029780.3:15313194-15314283 GCF_000817695.3 Arachis duranensis | reverse complement strand
TGTGATTGATGTTGATAGAGGAGAGTTGATCATTCAAGTGAATGAAGAATCCTTTGTGTTTGAGGCTCAAGGATATCCCTCTGTCACCATGGAGAGGAAGCATGAAGAGCTTCTCTCAAAACAGAGCCAAACAGAGCCCCCACAGTCAAACTCTAAGTTTGGTGTTGGGAGGCCACAACCAACTTCTAAGTTTGGTGTTGAACCCCCACATTCAAACTCTACGTTTGGTGTTGGGAGGTTCCAACATTGCTCTGAGCATCTGTGAGGCTCCATGAGAGTCCTCTGTCAAGCTACTGACATTAAAGAAGCGCTTGTTGGGAGGCAACCCAATGTTATATTTTATCTATTCTCTTTTGTTATTTTATGTTTTTTGTAGGTTGACGATCATGGGAAGTCACAAAATCAAGGAAAAAAGCAAAAACAGAATGAAAAACAGGAAGAAAAATAGCACACCCTGGAGGAAGAACTTACTAGCGTTTAAACGCCAGTAAGGCTAGCTGTTGGGCGTTTAACGCCCAGTCTGGCACCATTCTGGGCGTTTAACGCCAGAAAGGGGCACCAGACTGGCGTTAAATGCCAGAAAAGGGCAAGAACTTGGCGTTAAACGCCAGAAATGGGCACCAGCCCGGCGTTTAACGCCAGAAATGGCTAAAAACGCATTTTTGCATGCTATTTGGTGCAGGAATGACTTTTCCTTGACACCTCAGGATCTGTGGACCCCACAGGATCCCTACCTACCCCACCACTCTCTCTCTTCTTCACCCATTCACCAATCACCTCAACACCTCTTCCCCAAAAACCCTTCACCTATCCAATCCCATCTTTCTCTTCACCACTCACATCCATCCTTCATAAAACCCCACCTACCTCACCATTCAAATTCAAACCACTTTCCCACCCAAACCCACCCTCGCTTGACCGAACCCTACCCCTCCCCCACTCCTATATAAACCCTCCTTCACTCCTTCATTTTCACACAACCTAAACACCACTTCTCTCCCTTTTGGCCGAACACAAAGCCATTCCCTTCTTCCTCATTTCTACTTCTTCTACTCTCTTCTTTCTTCTTTTGCTCGAGGACGAGCAAAC
>NC_029780.3:15311274-15312152 GCF_000817695.3 Arachis duranensis | reverse complement strand
ATATTCTTAATTGAAAAAGAGAAGAATTGCATGAATTTTGAATTTTATAACAGTTTAATTATTTTGATGTGGTGGCAATATTTTTGTTCTCTGAATGTATGCTTAAACAGTGCATATGTCTTTTGAATTAGTGGTTCATGAATGTTGGCTCTTGAAAGAATGATGAAAAAGGAGACATGTTACTGAGGATCTGAAAAATCATTAAAATGATTCTTGAAGCAAGAAAAAGCAGTGAATACAAAAAAAAAGAGAGAGAGAAAAACGAAAAAAAAGAGGGAAGAAAAGAAAATGAAAGAAAAAAAAAGAGAAAGAGAAAAAGAAAGAAATAAAGTTGTGATCCAAGGCAAAAAGAGTGTGCTTAAGAACCCTGGACACCTCTAATTGGGGACTCTAGCAAAGCTGAGTCACAATCTGAAAAGGTTCACCCAATCATGCGTCTGTGGCATGTATGTATCCGGTGGTAATACTGGAAGACAGAGTGCTTTGGGCCACGGCCAAGACTCAATAAATAGCTATGTTCAAGAATCATCATACTTTACTAGGAGAATCAATAACACTATCTGGATTCTGAGTTCCTAAAGAAGCCAACCATTCTGAATTTCAAAGGATAGAGTGAGAGGCCAAAACTGTTCAGAGGCAAAAAGCTAAAAGCCCCGCTCATCTAATTAATACTGATCTTCATAGATGTTTTTGGAATTCATTGCATACTCTCTTCTTTTTATCTTATTTGATTTTCAGTTGCTTGAGGACAAGCAACAATTTAAGTTTGGTGTTGTGATGAGCGGATAATTTGTACGCTTTTTGGCATTGTTTTTAGTATGTTTTTAGTATGATCTAGTTAGTTTTTAGTATATTTTTATTAGTTTTTAGTTAAAATT
>NC_029780.3:15310885-15311188 GCF_000817695.3 Arachis duranensis | reverse complement strand
TGTTTTTCTGTGGTTTCAGGTATTTTCTGGCTGAAATTGAGGGACCTGAGCAAAAATCTGATTCAGAGACTAAAAAGGACTGCAGATGCTTTTGGATTCTGACCTCCCTGCACTCGAAGTGGATTTTCTGGAGCTACAGAAGCCCAATTGGCGCGCTCTCAACGGCGTTTGAAAGTAGACATCCTGGGCTTTCTAGAAATATATGATAGTCCATACTTTGCTCAAGATTTGATGGCCCAAACCGGCGTTCAATGTCACCCTCAGGAATTCCAGCGTTAAACGCCGGAACTGGCACAAGAATGG
>NC_029780.3:15310486-15310737 GCF_000817695.3 Arachis duranensis | reverse complement strand
ATTTTTATGTCATTTACTCATCTCTGTACACCCTAGGCTACTAGTTCTCTATAAGTAGGACCTTTTACTATTGTATTATCATCTTCTGATCTTTGGATCTTTGGAATCTTTTTCTTTAGATCTTTTGATCACCTTGGGAGGCTGGCCATTCGGCCATGCCTAGACCTTGTTCTTATGTATTTTCAACGGTGGAGTTTCTACACACCATAGATTAAGGTGTGGAGCTCTGCTGTACCTCGAGTATTAATGCA
>NC_029780.3:15290891-15310474 GCF_000817695.3 Arachis duranensis | reverse complement strand
GGGCGTTAGTGACAGACGCAAAAGAATCACTGGATTCTATTCCGACATGATCGAGAACCGACAGATGAATAGCCGTGCTGTGACAAAGCGCGTTGAACATTTTCACTTAGAGGACGGGACTGTAGCCATTGACAATGGTGATGCCCAACATAAAGCTTGCCATGGAAACGAGTAAGAAGGATTGGATGAAGACAGTAGGAAAGCAGAGAGACGAAAGGGAAGGCATCTTCATACGCTTATCTGAAATTCCTACCAATGAATTACATAAGTATCTCTATCCTTATCTTTATGTTTTATGCCTTTATCACCATACCCATTTGAGTTTGCCTGACTAAGATTTACAAGGAGACCATAGCTTGCTTCATACCAACAATCTCTGTGGTTACAACAATTTTACACCACCTAATCAAGGAAGAGGTGGAACAAATTTCAAGCTTGTCAACCGAGGAAGAGATCAAGGCAATTTTTATCAAGAGCAAACTAATTTCAACTGATTCCATTGTGGAAAGTATGGACACAAAGTAGCAGATTGCAGATTCAAAATGGTGAATAACAATCAAGCACATGTTGCAGAAAATCAGCATCAAAACACTGATGATAATCCGGGTACTCAGACTTTATTTTTTACAAGTAATTCATGTGCGGAAGATGAAAATATATGGTACTTGGATAATGCTTGCAGTAATCATATGTCTGGTAGAAAGGAGTTATTTTCTTCACTAGATGATTCAGTTAAACTATTATTGAAGTTTGGTAATAGTACAAAGATCCCTATTGAAGGAAAAGGGCACATACCAATTAGATTGAAGGATGGTTCTCTGAGTTATATTTCTGATGTTTTCTCTGCTCCTGAATTTGATTATAATTTACTGAGTATGGGACAATTATCTGAGAAGGGATATAAGATGATAGCTTATCGTGGATATTGCACTGTATTTGACAATAATGGAAGGTTCATTGATAAAGCAAAGATGACTTCAAACAGAATGTTTCCGTTAAAAATTCAACATGTTAATCCCTCTTGCATGAGTTCTGTGATACTTGATGATAACTGGTTGTGGCATATGCGGTTTGGACACTTTCATTTTTCTGGCCTAAACTACCTGTCAAGAAAAGGACTTGTTTCTGGCCTACCACGGATTCATATTCCCAATTGTGTTTATGAGATTTGTCAACTGAGAAAGAAGCACAGAGATCCATTCCCTACAGGAAAGTCTTGGAGAGCTAGAAGATTACTTGAAATTGTGCATTCAGATCTTTGTTCTGTAGAAGTTCCAAGTAATGGTGGTAGCAGGTACTTTATCACTTTTATTGATGATTTTAGTAGATATACATGGGTATACTTTCTGAAGCATACTCCTCAACAAAATGGAGTTGTTGAAAGAAAGAATAGAATCATCATGGATATGGTCAGATGCATGCTCAAGTCAAAACAAATGCCTAAAGAGTTTTGGGCAGAAGCAGTCGCAACAGTAGTTCATATTTTAAACAGGTGTCCAACAAAAAGTGTTTGTGATAAAACTCCAGAGGAAGCTTGGAGAGAAAAGCGGACTTTCATTCGTCATTTTAGAATCTTTCGGTGTATCACTTATTCCCACGTACCAGATCAATTAAGGAAGAAGTTAGATGACAAAGGCGAGAAGTGTATCTTTATTGGCTATAGCACAGACTCAAAAGCATACAAGTTGTACAATCCAGAAACAAAGGAAGTAATCATCAGCAGAGACTTGACGTTCGACGAGAAAGACATGTGGAACTGGGACACAAAGATAGAAAAACATCCGATTGTAATTTCAAATACATGGGATGATGAAGAAGAAAGACAACCAGATGCAACCGAACAACCTGAATCATCTAGAAGACCTCAAAGAGAGTGGAGACTACCTGCTAGATTAGCAGATTATGAAGTTGGCAATGACAACGATCCGTCCGATGAAGAAATCATAAACTTTGCTCTATTTTCAGATTGTGAGCCGTTGAAATTTGAAGAAGTCTTTAAAGACAACAATTGGAAGAAAGCAATGGATGAGGAGATTCATGCCATTGAGAAGAATGACACATGGGAGCTGACAGATTTACCAGCAGATAAGAAGCCGATTGGAGTAAAGTGGGTTTACAAGACTAAGTACAAACCTAGTGGTGAAGTTGATCGTTTCAAGGCAAGATTAGTTGCAAAAGGATACAAACAAAAACCAGGTATCGACTACTTTGAAGTATTTTCTCCTGTTGCTAGATTAGATACTATTCGTATGATTATTTCACTCTCGGCTCAAAATAAGTGGAAGATACATCAAATGGATGTTAAGTCTGCATTTCTAAATGGCACTTTAGAAGAAGAAATGTATGTTGAGCAACCTGTAGGATATGAAGTTCTTGGAAAAGAAGATAAAGTTTATAAATTGAAGAAAGCTTTGTACGGATTAAAGCAAGCACCAAGAGCATGGTACAAGAAGATTGATTCTTATTTCATTGAGAATGGTTTCAGAAGATGTCCGTTTGAGCATACTCTTTATATCAAGTTCGTTGAAAATGGAGATATTTTGATCGTGTGTCTTTATGTTGATGATTTGATCTTTACTGGGAACAATTTGAAGATAATTGCAGAATTCAGGGAGGCTATGATAAAGCACTTTGAAATGACAGATATGGGCTTGATGTCTTACTTTCTTGGCATTGAAGTAGTTCAAAAAGCTGGTGGAATTTTGAAGAAATATGCAAATGATATTTTGAAGAAATTTCAGATGGAGCACTCAAAACCAATTTCTACTCCAGTCGAAGAGAAGTTCAAATTGTTGAGAGAAGATAAAGGAAGAGCAGTAAATCCCACATACTACAAAAGCTTGATTGGAAGTCTGAGATACTTGACTGCGACTAGACCAGATATTGTGTTTGGAGTTGGTTTGCTTAGCAGATTTATGGAGGAGCCTTGTACCAACCATTTGCAAGTGGCAAAGAGAATTCTTCGATATATCAAAGGTACTTTAAATGATGGAATTTATTATGAGAATACTAATGAAGTAAATCTTGTTGGCTACACTGACAGTGATTAGGCCGGAGATATAGAAACAAGAAAAAGTACTTCAGGGTTTGTATTTCATCTTGGTTCTAGTGCAATTTCATGGTCGTCAAAGAAACAACCAGTAGTAGCACTATCTACAGCAGAAGCAGAATATATAGCAGCAGCAAGTTGTGCAACACAAGCAGTTTGGCTGGAAGAATTCTTGAAGAATTGAACGAGAAACAAAGTACTCCAACAACAATATTTTGTGATAACAAGTCAGCTATTGCACTTTGCAAAAATCTAGTATTTCATAGAAGATCGAAGCATATTGATATTCGATTTCACAAAATCAGAGAGTTGGTGAATGAAAAAGAAGTTGTGATTGAGTACTGTCCAACCGAAGAACAAGTTGCAGATATCTTTACAAAACCGTTGAAGATAGAGTTATTTTACAAATTAAAGAAGATGCTTGGAATGATTAATTCTGCAAGTTTGATTTAAGGGAGGCAATGTTGATAATTAAATCAACTTGTAAAATAATTCACCGCCATTTACAAAAGTTTAGTCAAAACTTGGTCAAACATTGAAGGAAGTAAATTTGAAATGATTATTATGGAAGTAACTAGAAATGTTACAAAGGATCATGGTCAAATGTTCAAAGATTTACAGTTGGATAGTTTCTTCTACAACTTTCAATAAGTTACCACCTTATATCCAAGCTTAATCATTAAGCTTAGGTTACAAGTTGTTTATGTTGAAATTTTTTTATTCTAAATTTTTGTTACTGATGTAATGAATATTGTTGCTTATTACTAGATTAGAATTTAGAAGATAATTAGAAATTTTTTATTTTGTGAATTTTTAATAATAAAAATAAAAAAATTATTATATGAAATGGTAATATTTTGAATTTTATTAGTTTAAAAAATATTGAATTTGATTATTTAAAATTGTATATTAAATTTAGTTCACCAATTTCAAAGCTAGTAAATTTATTAATTTAGTGTTGTAAATTGAGGTAGTATTTTGTTGAGAAATTTTTTTATAAATAAATAATTTAATTATTTATTTATTGAAATCTATAATTTATAGCATATTTACTCATTTATAACACATTAATTTATTTCGTTTACAGGATAAATAAAATAAATATAAATATATCTATTATATTATAAACGAGATATATAAAATTTAAAAAAATACACATATTTCATTTACACACTATAAATAAAATATGTATATTATCAATAAAAAATTACGATTAAAATTAATAATATCAATTTAATAAAAAATCAACTCATTTAAATGAATACTCAAAAAAATATATAGGAAATAGATTGAATTGACTTCATTTTTTAATGACCATATAGAAAAGTAAAATACTCAAGTTTTTGAGTTTTATGTGGAATCCTTTATCATGGGTTATGGAAGCTGCTGCTATCATGGCCATTGCTGTGGCACATGGAGGGGTAAATCTTACATTATTTCCTAAGATTATTTTAAATTTTTTTTCTTTTCATGGATTTTTTAGTTTTAATATAAAATTAGTTTTCTTTTAATTTTTTGGTTCAATGCAAGAGTAAGACATTTTATCTTGGGTACGACAAAGGATAATATCTTGTTATAAAGAGAAATGATAAAATGACTCATTTTTTACATATTTATTTAAGATTTATCATTTTATTATTATAATAATTAATAAACACGAATCATATTTTAAAAACAAGAATGTTAGAGTGTTATTTGAATTTATTATTTTTGGTTAGTAATTAGTCATTAATATTTAAAAGTGTGGAGTAAATATATTGTTAAATTATTAGACTAAAAGAGTTGAGTTAATAACTAAAAATAATGATAAAAAATAATAAATCTTGATGACTCTCTAACATTTTTTATTTTAAATTATTATCTAATAGTCTTCTTTAATTATTAATTTTACATAAGACAATTGCATATAAATTTTTATTTTTAATTTTTCTATTAAAAAAGATCATGTAATAACAAGTTTTTCTTTTTAAATTCGCTTTTTGCACAACAAAAATTCATCAATCTTTTAGCACTTTTTAATTTTAATATTGGGACAACAATGATAGTTTTTAGTACCATTGAGATTTAATGTAAACACTATAATACGAGTTGGATATCAATAAATTAAACTGTCAAATTTTGTGGTACACAAATCTAAGAGCATCTTTAATTTAATGTTAGTTTTAATTTTAATTTTATTTAAGATATTTGTGGAATCATTTGTCATAAATAGTAATTTAAAATTAAAAATAAAACTTGTTCCTCCAATGTTTTGTTTCAATTCAATTAGACTTTTACATTTTTTAATTATTTAATTAACATAATTATACAAATGATAAAATTTTATTAATTTTTTATTAAGGTGATACTGTATTATTAATTATTTCATCAATCAATTTTAATACAAATTTTAATTCTAAATCAATCTACTTCTTAAAAATATTAAAAGTAATACTCTAAAAATACTCTATTGAAGATGCTCTAACCCTTAAATTAAATTTGAGTTTTACTAAATTTTAACACAAATCAAAGAGTTCTATTTATATTCCACTAAAATTCAAAATTTTTGTCATCATAAAATTGGTGGATCAAAATTTTTTAACAATTTTACTAATCAAATATGAGGCTTCAGATTTATTAACTAAAATTAAAAAAAAAAAAACTAACATCTATATTTAAAGAAAACACACAAAATTGTCATCATATTGTAGTGTATTACACAGGATGTTACTTCATTTCTTAAAAATTCAGCCTCGTTGCAACAGTTTAGTTATTGCAGCAAGTTCAAATTCAAAATATTTCAGCACGGAACATGAAATTTTGTTTAATTAAATTCATGAGCATTACACTCTATAGGATAAAAGTGGAGATTACTAATACTTAGTTGGCATAATTATTTTGCTAATTATAACTTTTAGGGGTGACAACGGAGCGGGTAGGAGTGAGTTTTTATTCTACCCGATCTTATCCCACCTTACAATAACCTGCATAAAATCCGCTCTGCTCCTACCCATAAGTAATAAAATGTTGAATTCTAATGCGCCTCCACGAATACCTGCCCGTTTCCAGCCACCGCTATCCAGCATTCCAGCATCAGTTTCAAAGAAGAAAACAATGCTGGTAATGCAGCTGCAGCACTTATGACAAGACCGGCCCTAAAAGCAAAGGTTTTCTCTTCTTTTACTTGTCTGATTTACATTCATTCAGATTTCTAGTTTCTTCTGAGTCTTTGGAGTTACACTAAAAGGTACTCCGAGAAGAGGACGCTTGGGTGTTGGTTCCTGGAGACATAATTAGCATCTCCTTCAAGGAGATCCTTTGAAGATCGATCAAGTAAAAATAAAATCATCATCGTATGCTAAGCTACCATGCATTCATTTAATTTAATTTCTTGTGTTTATTATTGTTTCAGTCTGCTCTAACTGGAGAATCACTTCCTGTGGCTCATCTTGTTCAAAGCACCACACATGTTGGCCATTTCCAGAAGGTTCCATTCATATACTGAGACCACATAAAACGATAAATAGTTTCTTAATTTTTTAACTACAAATAAGTTTAACACTAATTGAAAATATAAAAACGTTGTCCACCTTTTAAAATACAAGGTATTTAAATTCTTTTGAAAAACTTATTTGTCCTGGTATACTCTAAACGGAAATACTTAAATGTCACGTATTTTAAAAAATAAAAAATATTTTTATATTTTTAATTGGTCAATAATTTATTTATATTTAAATTAAAATATTGAGTATCTATTTGTTATTTTTTTTAAAATAATCACCAAACCATTCTATACGTTATATGTTAATACTCATTGATCTCCAAAATTTCACTCATGTTTCATTGTGATTTCCAAAATTTTGATTTATTCAATTTGACCTTCCTACATGATATCTATGACCATAAATGTATGGAATGGTTTGGTGATTAATGTATAGAATAATAGAATGGTATCTATGACCATAATAATGTATAGGTAGACCATTCTATACTAAACCATTATGTATATAGGTAGACCATTATTTGATACTATGACCATAATGTTTTGATACTAAACCTTCCTATACTTTTCATGGTTTGGTGATACTATTTTCAATTTTCCTTGTTTACTGTTTAGTATTCAATTTGACCTTCCTACATGGTATCTATGACCCACCACATTAGAATTTAATTTTAGAAAAAATATAAATAAATAATAAAAATACTAAATAATGTGAATAATGAATAATATATCGAATGTTCAATTCACTAAGTATGCAGATGATTATCCTAATATTAAGATTTAAGTGAGTAATTTGGGGGTGTAGTGTATTTTTACTTTATTAGACTAATTTAGAGCCCATTATTCACATTATTCACAAAAATCATTGTTTACTTAACAAAGTCCTTAATTTTATTTTTATCATAGAACTGACATGTTAAAATAGATTGACGATTGTTACGCTAGATTCTTTAACAACTATTGATCTAGTAATTAGAATTTTTAACTCAATTTGCTATTTTAATTTTTAAAAACCTTAAGTGAAATTAAGACATAGGTTTTAAAGATTTTGCAAGAAGAAAATTAGATAAAAAAAAGTTTTAATTATCACATCAAATAACTGTTAGAGAGTTTAGTATAGTAGTTATCGATCCATTTCAATACGCCCTTAAGGATTTTATGACAAAAATAAAGTTAGAGAATAGGGACCAACATTAGTCACGAAATTGAATGAATCTAAATTTTGGAGACCAGATTAAAGTATGAATATAACTCTTAAAGACAAATTTTAGTATTAACTCGTCTCAAGAATCAAGATCATACTGCTTAGCGGCGTTGCATTACTATTCGACAGGTTCTAACTTGTATTGGGAACTTGTGCATGTGTTCCATTGCGATTGGGATGCTTATTGAGATAATTGTGATATATGGGATCCAGAAAAGGAAATACCGAGTTGGTATTGATAATCTCCTTGTTCTGCTTATTGTTGGTGGGATCCCTATTGCAATGCCAACTGTGCTTTATGTTACAATGGCCATTGGTTCACATCGCTTGTCTCAGCAGGTTTCTATATAAATACTTATAAGATCAGTTTTATTAAGCTTTGCTTAATAGTCTAGCTGGTGTTTATACTATATAGTTTTGTTAGCAGCTCAATTTGTTGTTGAGAGCAATTTTGGTCCAGTGCTTTTATAGTTTTAAATTTCACATTTATAGGAAGTGGGCTATTTCTAAATTTCATTTTTCATTTGAAATAGTTAATGAAATGAGATTGGTTTTAGTATAGAGAGATAATTTGAAAACTAATTAAACATTAGAGTGATAAATATCATATTTAATCTCAAATAATTATTTATGACATATCGTCCTACAAATAGTAACTTGAAATTTTACAGGGCTCGAAATGAAATTGAAATGAAACCGAACACGGGAGATGATCTGAAATCTCAATATATTGTTCCTACTTTCTAACAGGAGGGTTTCTTTTGCAGGGTGCCATAACAAAGAGGCACATTAACTCTTAATTAACAAGCTTACAGTGGACAAGAATATGATTGAGGTTTTGTTTTATTCTTCTTGCAATCAAATGAACAGCAGTTAATTGCTCAGGAGAAACAACTACTCATTTAAACAATTCATAACTAACTTGCTACAATGATAAAAGGGCTGGAATAAAGGAAGTTCATTTCCTTCCATTCAATCCAACTGATAAAAGAACAGCACTTACATACATTGATTACATACCTCTAGTAACTTAATTAAATTATTTTTTATACACTTACTTAAGTTTTTATCTAATTTTGCTATTTAAACAACTCTTGCAGCCAAATTATATGCAACAATTACATGTGTTAGTCACATTGTCCCATTGTAAAATAGAAAATGTTAGAAAACCAACACTTTTAGTGTTAAAAAAAAAGGGAGAATTGACTAGTATCGGTTAAAAAAAAAGGAGAATTGACTAGTATCGATTCAATTCTAATTGGAACACGTGTTGGCCATCTAGAATTTTTTTTCCGGACGAAACATGTGACGGCCTTAGTTTTTTGTTAGTTCAATTTGTGGTCTATATATGATTCGTGTGACATGCGAAGTGTAAAGTGCATATTAACTATTAAGTATCTCTCCGTTTATTTTTTTTAATTAATATTTTAGAGTGTATTTTTTATTATAAAATATCTTTTTTTCACATGTTTTTTTTTTTTAATCTCACTCCAAGAACCAAACGAAATCGAACTGGTTAAGTTACTGGTTTACTAATTTATTAGTTGAATCAATAAATTATTAGTTTAACTGGTAAAACTAATTTCACTTAAATAAAAAATATAAAATAGTCAAAAATTTAAAATTTAAATTTAAAATATATATTTTTACTAATATTTTATGATGAATCAAGTATCAAATTTTAAAAATAAACATAAAATTTATTTAGTACTATTATAATAGTATCTTAATTTGACACAATAAGAGTAACAATTATATTAGTACATTATCTAATTAATTTACAAAGCCTATCATCCAATTATAATATTATTAAATTTTAACACTAATATCAAAATAAATAACCTTAATCACAATATTAATATTGAAATAGATCAAGCAAATTAATAAATTTTTAATAAAATTTATAAATTATTTAATTGAGTGTTTATTATATAATTAGGTTTTGTCATATGTGATAATAAAAAAGCATGATGGCTAAGTGGTAATTGAAAGGTGTTGCAACTTTAAAAACTTTGGCTTAGAAATTTTGAAAAAATTTTCAAAATAACACACACTAATCAAATGTGAACATTTGGAGCACCATTTTTATTGAATTCCAGGTGAACAAGCTGTGCTATGGAGCACTATAGACTGGGTGCTAGATAGTTGTTATGCACATAAAAAAGTAATGATTATATGTTTGTGTATAAATATATGTATTTTTGTATATTTTTAATATATATTTTATATTTAATATTTTAACATATATTCTATATAAATAGTTAATTTGATGATTATTTTGTAGAGGTAATATAGTTGAAATTTTATAATTTTTTTATATTTTAGTCTACAATTTATTATGTAATTATAACTAAAAAATATTGAAAATTTTAATTTAGAAAAATAAAAATATTTAATAACAAAAAATAAAAATAATTAAAATTTATCTTATTTAATATTTATTAATTTTAACAAAAAAATTAATTAATAATTCATAAATACTAAATAAAATAAATTTTAACTTTTCTTCCCCTTAGTATTTCAGTAGGGAAGCATGGTGCCTATTAGATAGAGCAGAACATTTGTTTTGATCATAACTCTTGTCATTCATTACGTAGGTTCTGAATCTTGCACATAACAAAGCAGACATTAGACAGAAAATTCATGCAATTATTGACAAGTTTGAAGAACGTGGACTTCGTTCTTTGGCTGTTGCTCGCCAGGTTTTTCACCTTTCCATGAACCTGTTACTTTCTAACAACCTTTTTAGCAACAACGATTTTTTTTTCCCCCTCCATTTAGGATGTACCGGACGGAAATAAAGACAGTCCAGGAGGGCCGTGGGAATTTCTCGGCCTTCTTCCGCTTTTCGACCCTCCTCGCCATCAGAAGAGCTCTTGATGTTGGTGTTAGTGTCAAAATGATCACAGGTATGTTTAAGTGTTATTTGATTCATTTCATTTTAAGTGTATTGCTAGTTTCCTGGTGTTACTGTCAAAATATTTCAATTGGAAACCAATTCTTTTACTAAAGTTCCAGGGCTCTACTTAGTGCATGCTTTTATTCAAAGAAATTCTCTCAAAATAACAGTCGCTTTTATTTGTTGGATTCATTGAAAAATTAATGTATCTAGATCGCCCCTAATTCGTAGGTGATCAACTTGCATAGCTAAGGAAATACGCAGAAATGACTTAAAGAATATTTTTAGTGATTAAACAAATTTGACCTTAAACCTATAAATTCTTAGTAAGTGTGCTATAATTTACGAATATAAGGGATAAGTGGAAAAGAAAGAATAAAACATCCTTAATCTAATCAAATGACTTATATTGTTATACAAAGTTTTAGATAAAACATCCTTAGTTTTAAGATCATTGCAAGAAAAATATTTTCTTCCTTGTTCCGTAATATATGTGAGGATCCTTATGTGGGTACCGTCATGACACTATCCAAAGACAGGGTCAAGCCTTCTCCAAACGCAGACAGTTGGAAGCTTAGAGAAATTTTCGCTACCGGAATTATTCTTGGTAGCTACCAAGCTATAATGACTGTCGTCTTCTTCGTGTTGGCTTATGAAACAAGCTTCTTTCCGGTAAGGAGATCGTCCTTCCGCTTTCCCACTACTCTGTCCTCCTCTCAAGAAAATGATACTATAGCAAAATTGTTCTGCTGCAGGACTATTTTTTCAGCTGTGTATCTTCAAGTCAGTACAATTAGTCAAGCATTAATCTTTGTGACACGCTCCAGGGGTTGGTCTTACACACAAAAACCTGGTCTTTTGCTTCTTGTTGCATTCGTTATTGCTCAGTTGGTACTGCATGTTTTTTTCCACTTAATAGTGATATATATAACAAAGAAAAGAATAAGTACCAACATAGTATCGCCAATTTATTGTCAATAATAATTGATATTAAAGACACATCTATTATAAGAAACATGTATAAGGAGACATATTTAAGAAATGAAAATGAAAAAGTATAGATAGACAATGAAAATATTAAACAATGTGAATAATAGATATATTGAATGTTTAACTTACTAGGTGTGCGGACAGTTATCCTAATATTAAGATTTAGGTGGGTAATTTGAGAGTGTAGTGTGTTTTTATTTTACTGGACCAATAATTTTAGAGTCCATTGTTTACAAAAGTCATTATTTACCTAGTAAAGTTCGAAATGAGACACATCCACAAAAACATTTTTATTAGACACAAGCATAAAAAAAAAAAAATTTTTATTGAGTGATACTAGGTAGCCAAAAAATATTTACAATATAGAAATGCCATATAAAAATTTTAATTCTCTTGATAAGCAAGTGACATACACCTCCTTATCACTTATCCTTCTTATTACCTACTATTTTGCTGTATGTTTGGAGTCATTAATGTTCTTTTCAAAATCAATTTTAGTTTCTCTCAAATCAAATCCCTAACATCTCTCAATCACATTATTATCTATTAAATGCAATAATTATTGTAAAAAATATAAAAATTAAATTAAAAAATTTTAACAACTTCTACTATATAACTTATATTTTACATATAGACTATTAAAAAATAAAATATAAAATATAAACAAAAATTTAAAAATAATATAATTTAAAATTTGCTAATATTAATTATAAAAATTTATTAATTATAGATATCATAGGTATGAAATTATGACTATTATGAGTATAAATTATGGATGTTATTAATATGAAATTATGGACGTTATGTGTATCAATTTATAGATATTATGAGTAAATTTATCAATTGAATAAATTAATTTAAGAATTTGACATTTTTTTAAATTCAATTATGATAAATTTAAAAATATTTTTGTGTTAACTTTATAGTTACTTATGCAATAACTAAAAAATGATATGTGTATGGATGTAATATCTAATAAACATGAATTTAATTTTTAGATATTAGTTGTATATAATTATGGATATATATATATATATCCATAATTCAGTAAAACTTTAATTCAGTCCTTCATTTTTGTGTTTTCATATTTACATTTCTGTATCTGCATATGTGTGCGAACTACCGCCACATCTAACATCATACTAACCTACATATGCGTGCAGACTATCGCCGCATCTAACTTCATATTTACTTTATTGTTCTTGCACCTGCATTCATTATTCTGATATCTCCCTACTCAACTACCCCTTTTTCCTATAACTTCATATATATATATATGAATATTATGTGTATGAACATAGTAGTACAATATAATTATACATAGAATAAATGACCATTTGTACCCATAAGAGATGAAAACGCTAACATTTGTACCCATGAAAACTCGAAACTAATCTTGTACCCATGATAGATACTGTCTGTCTGACAAAAGTGCCCTGACTTGGATCTGAGCTTGGTTCGTGGGTTTTCGAACCTACATGGCACTTCCACCCCCCTCCAAAGCCATATCTGAGCCAACCATTCACCATCATCATCTTCATCTTCTTCACCATCATCCCCATCCATCACTGTCTCCTCCCAGCCACCATAACCTCCGTCACCATCACCTCAGCACCGCCACAGCCACCTCCCTTCACCACAACCTCCGGCGACAACCCATACCGTCGCGCCCCTTTCTCTTCTTCTTCCCCTCTTCTCACCTCCGCTGAGCCCAGAAACCACAACGCCAGCTCCTCCTCTCCACCAAAGCCCAGAGCAGCAGCGGCCACCTTCTCCATTCCTGGGTCTCCTCTCGTCTGCCACCAAACAGCCGCAACACCCAACCTTCTCCGCAGCGTCCTTACGGCGTTCCAACCCGTCACCACTCCCCTGTCCGAACCCTAACTCCGCCAACCATCACCGTCGGCCTCTACGAGCCACCGCAACCCTCTTCCCTTTTCTCCCCTTTGCGTGTTCTTTGTCTTCCTCAGCCACACCAACGAACCGGCCACCTTCTCCTCCCTCTCTCTCACTGGCCGAACCGCCGCGCCGTCGCCTAGCACCGTCGCGATTCTAGCCCCGTTTTCCGTTCTCCCAAGGAACGACCAGAACAGGGTGCAGTCCTTGTGTCTTCCATCCCCTCCATTTTTCCCTGTTTCATGGCTGCGTTCACTCTCCGCTGCTGCAATTGAAGCAGTGCCACTACCAGGCCGCCGCTTCTGCCCAGGCCAATTCAGCCATCATCTTTCCTTCACCTGTTCATTCTCTGCTTCCCAGGTTTCCATTTTCATTTGTTGAGTTCTGTTTCTTTCATTGTATTGCTTTTAGTTCATTTTGCTTAATTGGGTTAGTTAGAAATGCATGTTAGTTGCTTAGGTTGTTAGATAATCTGAGTTGGATAATGGATTTAGGTTTGTTTCGATTCATGCTGCTGTTTAAAAATTTTGCTGTTTTGATTCATGCTGCTGGTTGAAAATTTTAACTTATCTGATGCTGCTGGGAGCTTTGGGGGGTGGGAGTGCCACGTAGGTTCGGAAACCCACGAACCAAGCTCAGATCCAAGTCAGGGCACTTTTGTCAGACGGACAGCATCTATCATGGGTACAAGATTAGTTTCGAGATTTCATGGATACAAATGTCAGCGTTTTCATCTCTCATGGGTACAAATGGTCATTTATTCATTATACATACACAAAAAAATACAAAAGAAAAATCGGTTTATTACCATACCTCTTCAAAACTAGTGTGATTTTTCATATTTTTAAAAATTAGTTGACTAACAACAACTTCGTCGGATGAGTCCGTCTATTCTTCAAATTCTTCATCAGCACCTTTTACCATATATACCGTATTAAGGTCGAATTCAATTGCCATATTATTTGCAATGAAAAAGATGACTTCTTGTAAAATTTCTTGGCCTATTCTAAATTTTTAATTGTACTTGCAATGGTATTAAAGTTGTGAATTTTGAATGAAAATAATTGAATTAACAGAAACAAAACCATACTAGGGTAGCTTTCAGGTTTTGTATCTCCATTGAATGATAATAAATGACTTAAAAAAAATAAAAAATCATTTACAATTAACTCATATAATACAAATTATCATTACCATTCTTTATAATTATTATTAGTTTTTATTGTATTCTTAAATATAAAAATAAAATCATAAAAAAATATTAAGTATTAATTACAAGAATGTCTAATAATAAGGAATTTGATATTATAATTAATGCCATTAATAAATGAAGCTGATAAGAATATGATAAGTGGATTGATAGAAGAGTGAAATAAAAAATAGAACTATTGTTAAGTTATATAAATGAAGTAAATTATAAAAGTTTTGGCTAATTATGGCTAAAAAATTTTTGTTACCAAACTTTTTCCATTTTTATTAGACACATGCACAAAGACACTTCTATTAACTATAGGCATAAGCAAAAATTGGCAAGAGTTAGTAGAATCTTTGTTGGTTACATAGCGGGATTCATATAACAATTTAAGTGAAAACCTAGGTACAGTTGACTTTAAGTGAAGTTGATAATTGAGAGTCATTAGATGATTTGACTGATTTAACTAAATTCTCATCTAATGGCTCTCAACTATCAATTTCACGTGAATTCGACTAAACTTAAATTTTTACCAACAATTTATGTGTCTTTTCCTATTAGCTTAAGCCGAAATGTTTAGAACTCAATCTTTAAAAAGAATCTCAGGATAAGACAAATAAAAAGAGAAAGAAGTCTTATAAAAAAACACTCAAACTTTGAAGAGGACCTGTTAGAGATATAGAGGAGCATTTCTCTTCTTTTTTTTACCCTTCCTGGATTATTTATTCAAACCTTCTAGTTCCAAAAGCATTGAAACTTCTAAGGCAACATTTCATTTGATTTTCACTATACTCTAATCAACAGATTGCATCTATTATATCTACCACTGTCACTTGGAAAACTGCTAGAATCAGAAGCATAGGTTGGGGATGGACCGGAGTAATATGGTTGTTTAATATTGTAACTTACGGATTTCTTGATCCTTTAAAGTTCGCTGTTCGTTACGCATTAAGTGGAAGAACATGGAATCTGGTGGTCGACTAACGTGTGAGTATTTCAACACAAATTCATATAAACTCATAATTCATATTCCACCAAATCAACTGTTATACCTGTTTTCAGTAGTTTATTTGGTGACTGATTTTTTATATACACTTATCATGGTTGTTTTTTTAATTATAATTTAAAAGATTCGTTCGTTAGAATGGTTTTTCAAGTTAACATGACTTATTGATGAACATTTTCAGACTGCATTCACCAATAAAAATAAGTTTTGGTAGAGAAGCTCGCGAGGCTGCATATGGGCTGCCGAGCAAAGAACCTAACATGGTATTCAGCCGGCTGAACCGAGATCCTTCGCGGAGAAGCACACTTTTGGTGAAATGAATACATTGGCTGACAGACAAGAAAACGAGCAGAGATAGCAAGCTTCTCTTTATTCAAATTCAAATGGTTTTTATTTAGGTGCATTCTATGGTGGGGTTGATATTGTGGTGACTATTATGACTACGATAGATCCACCATTGTAATGCATACACATGTCATGGATTTGAATTCAACATTTAGATTTGACTCAAATTTAAAGGTTACTAAAATTAATTAATGTAAAGTTATCACAGTGAAATTTTCTCTCTCTTTTCGCACTGTATGGAAGAATAAGCCAAAGCATCATGTATTGCACAACCATTAACCCAAGAAAATACAAATTAACCCCAATCCAACCAAAATAAAACTATATCTTCTTCCTTTTCCTTTCTCTTCATCTTCAACTTTCATATTATATTCGCAAAGACTTTTCAATAGACATGCTATTTCTATACAACAAAATATCATATTATCAGAGCATATGACAAGTAATTATTGAGAAAAAACAAAGAAAAATAGTAAGAAAAAGAACTGCAAGATATTAGAAATCAATAATTCAAGTGGTATTGAGCTGTAACAATTTTACTTTCACCATATTTTTCTCTTCCATCTAACTTTGATTCAATTTGATTCACTTTCACTAGTCACCAAAATCATATCATTCTCACTATTAGGATCTTTTTCCCTCAAAATCAAAGAACAACAACTAACCGAAACACCAAACTTTGAAACTGTTCAAAGCTAACACCATAACTCCCTTGTTCTGGAATTCATCTAATGCCATAACTACTCCTTTCAAAGGTCAACCTTGCTAGCCAATTAGTATCATTCACTACCATCCTGTGACGATAAAATGGTTATTGTGATACTAGAGGCTGCTAGATTAAGGCGGCGTTCACTGGGCGGTGACCATCGCGGAAACTAGAATGTGTTTTCACTTAGAGCAGCTCAGATGCGATCCTACGGTGGAAGAGGGTTTCAAAACAACCATACTTGATGAACCCAGTCCAACACCATAGGTTTTTTGGTGAAGCTTTTTTCTTTTTATCATAATTTGGTGAAGTTCTGAATCTATAACTGATTTTTTTCTAGGCCCCTTCAACTTAATTTTTTTTCCATGCTTGGTCCATACAGTGAAAAGCTCATACGAAACAAAAAATTGTTTTGATGACAAAATTACCCACTTGCTATTATAGTAAATATTTAAAATTTACATATATTAGCATTGAAGTAACCTTTCATTATCGTTTTAGAGGATATTTCTCACTATAATCAACAATGACATGTGTCACTTTTCTACTAGTTGATCAACCACTAAACACCTTTAGGCACCATATCTTTAGCCACTAGAAAACTGACCTTTTATGTTTTCAACCTTTTTTTTTCCTCTTATCATTTTTTTCTTATTTCGTATGATGCAGGTTAAGAGAGCTTCACACTTTAAAAGGAAGGGTATAATCATTTGCTAAGCTAAGGGGTATTGACATTGATGCCATGAATGGAAACTACACTGTCTAAACTAAAGCCTTATATATATTATTGATTTTCTCTTATGTGCTGGTTTTTCTCTATTTTTTCTTGTCCTTAATTCATTTTTTTTTTGTGAAACTTACATGCAATTATTTTTATACAAAGTTGATAATTGAGAAAAAAAAAGCTAAATAATAATTTAGTTAAACTTATTAAATTATATAACACTTTTTAAATATCAACTTCATATAAAGATAATTGTATATAAGTTTTTACTTATTAGTATAAACTTAAAATCTTTTTTTGTAAAAATTATATTAGTGATGGTGAGAAACATTTTTGGATTCACCTGTAAACATTTTGAGAGCCATTTCTCTTATGTCACACACATGCATGAAAAACTAACTGATTGAGTGTGGTTTGGTGAAAATAAATAAAGAACAACTAAGCGAAAGAATTAAAGATAGGTAATTTTAAAAGAAAAACTATTTTTAACAATAAATAAATGAGTTATGACTTTAAAAAAAAATTTTAAAACCCATATATGTTTTTTGGATCGAGGCTCTAGCGTGTTTTTTTTTTTCTTGGACAGGGAGACTTTATAGTGGTTAAATATTCAAAAATGGATCATAATCATAAGACTTATTACGTTGTTGTAGTTGGGGGTGTTCGAAAATAAATTTACCAGCAGCCGAGGCCTTGATCAATGGCATCACCTGCCTCGTTGGAAGCTGCACCAAGGTTCGAATTCTCAGCAAGAATTCGAGTTCAAGTTTCAGTTAAAGCTGGATGTTATTTAAAAATTTATAGTGTATATCCATGTAGTGTGTCTGTATGTGTAAGTGTGTTATATGAATATGTGATGTATAGATGTAATGTTTAGAATTAAAAATTGTCTAATTT
This sequence comes from Arachis duranensis, assembly GCF_000817695.3. Classification (NCBI taxonomy): domain Eukaryota; kingdom Viridiplantae; phylum Streptophyta; class Magnoliopsida; order Fabales; family Fabaceae; genus Arachis; species Arachis duranensis. The sequence continues at coordinate 15,292,085 of NC_029780.3, read as the reverse complement.
ACTTGACTAAAAAAAAACTTTTCATTTATTTAGCATAGTTTTAGAATAATAATTGTAATAGTTAAATAATCATTAATTATATATACTCCTTTATTAAGGATAATATTGCCTACTCAGACAATTTTAAGTATTATCAAGATTTATTTATTAATTTTTTAATTTTCGAAAAATTAATTTAAAACGAAAGCAATAATTATACTAATCATGGGTGACCATAGTCTTAAGTAATATATACCCGTTCAAATATGTTAGTTTAAGAACCAAAAAGGAAAAAAGTTGAAGATTTTTCCTAATTGAAAAGGTATGTATTTATTTTAACCAATTTCTAAATTAAATAATAGCATGAGAGCTCTTTTTTTATATGAATATTCACTTGTAAATTACCTTTATTTCATACAAAATTATGGTTGAGGGGAATACTTGGTATAGGGTTAGCATTAATTAATTTATATTAGTTTAATAGTTAACTCACTAATTTATTTATATAAATGTCGAAAATTTGAATTTTACCGTACATACAATAACTTATTAATTAATAACAAATTCTAAAATATAACTTAAATTCACGATAAATTAATTTTTGGTTTGTCGGGCGAGAGATACTGCGTAAAATTAATATATATAGATAGATAGATATGGGATTAGCATCGTATACAATTTAGAGTTAATTAAATACACATAAAGTCAATCGTCTATCTTAAGTCCTAACATATAATGATACAAAGGGTAAAAGACTAACGAATGACACATACAAGTTTTAATTATAATTATTTTAAGAACAATAATGAATAATAAAGTAAAGGAAATTTAATTTAAGTCTTGTCAAGTGGCTAATAAATATCTTAAGCTTCTGGTTACGATTATCCTTGGAAGCGTTGTGATTATAACTTGTAAGCATCACGATATCCACTCATATAAGGTTAAAGTGTAAAAGCAACAATTTGAAGCACATGATGATGAAAAACAAAGTTACCAACCTTTGTAGGTTTTGCCTCTTCAATAATGTAACACAAGTCTCTTTCCCCCTCATCAATTTCCGCCAACTAGTACTCTTCTCTAAAATATTTAATTCCGCTTATAATTATAGAGAAACTTTGTTAAGGGTTTAGAACCACACATCAATTGAAAAGGATCATCTCTATACTAGTGTAATCATTAACTTTAACTTCGATAAAATTGATGCAAGACCGTAAG
>NC_029780.3:15260869-15290851 GCF_000817695.3 Arachis duranensis | reverse complement strand
TTTTATACCTGTGAAATATCACATGTTACTATCAAAAAGAGCATTCATATGTTAAAAGGGATGATTATACAAATAATTGATTATTAAAATATATTAAAAGGGATGATCATAAATCGGTGCTTCGGGTGAGGTCTTCATATATTTGAGCATAAAAAACTGTTTAATTCCAGTTAAATATAACTTGTGATATATATTTTGAGTTTTTTTTTTTTTACGATAGTTTATTTACTATTAAAATAAACTGAATTAATGGTATAAATAATTTTTAAAAGTTTATATATTCATCAATTTGATTCTTAAAAGATAATAAATATTAAATTAGTCATTAAAAAAATATAAAAATAAATAAGATTTTGATTTTTTATAAATTAATTGATGACGTCATAAAATAATTGTCATGAGTCATCATCTATTTATTTAAAAAATAAATCTTATAAGAAGCAATTTATTACATCTCATCTTTTGATAACCAAATTGATACACGCGGGACCAAAACAAATATGAAAGTAAAAGACTATAATGCCCCAACCATCTCTATGTTGTAAATAAAGCAATTAAGAGTACTTATATATCAAAGGTGATTATTATGATGTTTAAAAATATTTTTTAAATTTATTAAAAATTATTATTTAATTTTAAAAATATAAAAATAATTAATTATTAAATATTTAAAATTTGATATAAAAAATAAATTAAACAAAAAGTGAACACCAAATTATAAGAGCCATTAGAGTTCACCTAGACCAAAATAAGGGAATTGTTTTGCTTTGGCATCAAAGATACATCTTGTACACGAAGTGACTTTAGTGTTCCTGTATCCCCTCACGCTATCTAATCAAGTGACGAGGTTATCAACCCTCCTGAAGCAAGAAGTATCCTCACCCCCTATACAATGTAAAAAAGTTTTTCAGTATAGCATACACATTGTATAAATTGATTATTGTTTATATTTGGGTAATTTCATATATATTCTTTTTAATGGATAAGCTAAATTTAAAATTAGGTCATATAAAGTTGATCTATTAATGTCAAACTTAATTTATATGATTTTTTTAATAGATCGAACCGACTTAATTAGAGACAGGTCTTTATAATTTATATTCGACTTAATTTGGGGAGCAAGTTAAATGCTACTTCCACTACATTACTTATCACTACCAAGATTATAACCAACTAAAATATGTGATAATTTTTCACTTTGTAAGAAAATAATCGTTCATGATTATTTAAAATTATTCTCACTAGATGTGAATGTCAGAACAATTACTGTTCTAACGAACGAGTCAGAATCCTCAATCTTAGGTACTTGTACTTTACGTTGGACCTAAATTTGATCCGGTTTCAAGTAATACCTCGAAACAATTACTTTGATCATTTTGATAGTTAGCTTAGGCAGTTATAATTTTCAGTTTGTTAGCTCAATTTGTTATTTCTGTTAGATTACTAATTATAGCAAGTAGTTAATGTTTTGTAGCTCTTTGTTTTGGAGAAAAATGACAAGGGAAGCCAAAATAAGGAAACATTTTATATAGGTCCGACTTAGTTCCATAAGGAAGGGCAAAATACTCTCCTAAGTCTCTGGATAGCCAAAATACTATTCCAGGACAATTATGATCATGGGTACGTAATTGACAAATACAAGTGTATAAGTATGTACTTTGACAATATAAGAAACATGTTCTTTTTTGGAAAAAATAAAATTCAAAGTAAGCATATTACAGCATTGCAAGGCTTCAAGAATCATAATATTAGGAATTTCTTAGAAGAAAAAAGGAGAATTTATTTTCTGCTTTAGTCCCACCCACTTGTGAGGAAAATTGATGCAAAATTCCATTAGGAAGAATATGAATAATGCTTTTTTATGCTCATAATTGTAGTAGGAATTCGGAATACGATTCAAAGGGAAAATGTGGTGGTCGCTTAGCTGCCACACATGTTGGCAAATGGCAATGGTTACGTGGACTTTCTTTTTATTATTTTTAACAATAAAGTCATGGATTTCACTGTATCAATGGTGGTTGAAATAATTCATCTACTTCCATGCATATCATCACATAGGTTGGCGCCATTAGAAATGTAAAGTGGCGCTTTTTAGTTTTTTGTTAAAAAGTTATTTTATTAAACTTAATATACAATAATAAATTGACTCTAAAAAAATCAATGAATCAATGCTTATAGTTATATACGAAGAAAACCGAGGTTGTTTGATTTAAATTTTGGTCTGCCATAATTGTGTGAAAGTGAAAATAATTCTAAAATGATTATTGTGAAAAGTCAAACTTGGTTTATTTAAAAGTATACTTCTTATATTCTTTATGATTCTTTTTATGATTACTATAACGTCCTAACAGGCATTAAACAGTGACTGCCTTTTAAATTTTGCATAACACAATAATAAAAGAAAAAAAAAATAGCTTAGGGGGTTAAGTAATATTTAAGATTTATAACCTAAAGGGACCATGTTTGATTCCTCAAATAACCAAGAGAGACCAAAGTAGCTACTCCAAGTACAACCCGCATACCAGTATATATTGATTAAATAATCTTTTTTGTAGCAATTTTTAACCAACACAGCGGAGTAAAGAATAGATAATGTCTACTTAAATGGAGAACAATTGTAAATTAACTTTTTGTTATTTTAGATTAATATACTTCTATATGGACTAATTAATTTATTAGATGTTTAATTTGTAACGCTCTACCATACAAAATTTTACACTTCTATCGTAAAGTAGAGGTGGTGATCGAGGTATTACGACTTCTAAAAAAAAAGACGTATATAAATATAGTTGAAAGAATTTTATTACTAGAAGCTTTGAAAAACAAGCTAAGTAAAAGTGAAAATAGAAAATCGTATCATACTCACATGGATAATCGTAAAACGGATAGGTAAGATTAAAAGAAGTCTAAAAATATAATATACAAATCAGAGTTCCAAAATACAGATATCAAACTCCAAACTTGGCCTACAAAATTAAAGCTGGCCAGAGTATGTAATTATATATATTTATAAAACTCAAACTATAGAATAAACACATGTTTTTCCAAGTTAACCTTTAAGAGGGACAAAATACAAAATATGCATGCGGAGATCCTATATACATATATACATAGCCTAAAACAAAATATAACAGCCTAAAAGACAGTTCTTCGTTTGTAGGGAGAGTCTCCAGATGCTCAACAAGGTGCATCTCAACTTGCATCTAAAAAATAGCAGAAATATGTATTGAATGAGAACCGAGGGTTCTTAGCATGGTAAATGTGCCAGCATAGTTAATAAAAAAGGTCTCAGAAAAAGCAAAGGCATTTCTAAAACTCCAACACTCAGATTTCAGCTTAAATATCCAACTATACCAGAAATTAAGTAAGTTATCTAAGGCATTCAAGTTTTGAATCTAACTTTAACCTAACACTCCACTTTCTGTCTCCTTCAATCTTCCAAATCACCGGTGGAACAACCCCCCTCCCTCACACGTCTACCAAGAGGCGTCTCTCAGAAAACATACACATACAATTCAAGTAAGAAAAACACAGATAGAAGTGCAATTACAGCAAGTGGAACAAGTAGTAGATAAGCAAAATTAAGCAGTTAAACAAACAAAAAAAAATGCACATTCAAGCAAAATAAACAAATGCATATAATGTATGCATGTCTTATGGCTAATGAGTCTCATATGCCGGTTATATAGCCAACCCGACATGTCCTGGTAGCTAACTATTGGATAGTCCTTCTGTACGCGCATCCCCAAGCTCAAAAATAATATCCATGGAATCAAACTTCAAACTCAAATATAATATTCTATAGAGTCAAACTCCAAAGTCAATAAATTAATATTCCATATAATCAAATTCCAAGTTTAATATATAATATAATATTTCATGGAAGAATCCAGGGTGTTAAAGTATCCGATCACATCTTGCGACAAATGGTCAACAATTAATCTCAAAATATAAAAGCCACATAATAATCTCTTTTCTTTTTAAAATAACATTCAAATTTTCAATGTTTATAAAAATTTCAACAGCATCTCCTCTAAAATTCAAACTTCTGTCACCCTTCAAGGGTCCCAACCACTAAACCAAATACCTCTCAGTCGTTCAAATCATTTCCAATATCAAATTATTTCAAAATCAAACCAATTTTAATATAAAATCTTTTCCAAAAATCAACCAACTTCAATAATAAACCGTTTACAAAATCGAATCATATATCTCTCAACCAATCCATTCAATTCAATTTCACAAACCTACCATCAACCCTCAACACATCAACAATCATCATTACTTTATACTCATCAAAGTCATAATCCAACACATACAAATTCATTCATCCTTTATACACACATCATAAACCATATACACAATCCATCAATAATTTATTATTCAGTTCATTCCTATCTTAAGGTCTTCTAGCCTAAATTTTCACGTGACATTAAACATTAACTACGAGAAATCAAAAACATGCCGATTCTTTCCTAAACTCGCAACACCTCAAAAATGCACTCTTCCACAAGCTCCAAGCCCCAATGACCAATTCTGCAAGTTTAATTAATCACCCGAATTTTATTCCAAATCGCCCAATTGAACTCCAAATCAACAAGAACACAATCTAATTCGCACAATATCACTATAATCATTATAGGGTTCACTAATTCAATGCTTCACATGGGTTCATCAATTCCTTACCTTACCCCAGATCAATTGGACAAAATCCAATGATTATCTGCTGCTAGAGTTCACCTAAACCATTGAAATCATTCAATTTCTCAATACTCAATCTCAAAATGTACGAAATTGAGGAGGGGAAGAACTGGGCGAGAAATGTAAATTTTTTACTACTTTGTTCAGATAGAATTGAAGAGAATTCCGAGACAAAAACATAACTGCAAATAACCCGTCAATCAAAACTTCGGATTAAAAATTATAGAGGATAGAATTTTCGGAAGGGAGGGTTAGAGTTTTTAAACGTAATTCTCTCTTTTTCAGCTATCCAGGAATGAAACGAGGAAAAGAAAGTTTATTGCTTGTTTTATAGGGTGGGTCTTGGACTTAATTCAATCAGTTTTCTGTTGGCCCATTTTTAGAGCCAAAATCTTTAAATTAATGTCAAAATTCGTATTTTTAATATTTCTACTTCTCTAAATTATAAAATTTTAATTTTCTAATTTCTTTAAATAGTAATTAATTTATTGATTAATTATTAAGATATAAAAAATTGAAATTTTTTTAGATAAAGACTGAAATTTTAATAATATTTAGTTTTAAATTTTATTTAACTTTTTAAATTTTAAATCTAATTCTAAATTTTTAACAAAATACTAAAATATAATTCAATCTTACATATTTTACACTAAATATAATATCAAAATTTAATTTAATTTTAATCTCTTAATTTTTATTTTTCAATCTATGTCATTCGGTTTCAGTCTCTTTTTAAATACAGAACTGATTTAGTCAAAATTTTTGTTTTCTTTTTAATATTTAGAAACTTGGTAAAAAGTAAAATAGACAGTAAAAATAAAAGAATTTCTTAATTATTATTTCTTGTTTTATCATTTTATTTTCAAAATTGATACTCTTTTATTAAGCGTTATTTATGTTTTTGGTATACTCATTTTTTATAATGTTATGTGTATATTAAAATCAATCACTAATATAAAATATATATTAAAATATAAATATATATTAAAATAAAATTAAACTATATATATATATTAATAATTACTTTTAACATATAAATAATATTTTTTATTATTTTATACCTAATACAAATGCAAGTACTAAAAGAAAATAAAAGGATAAAAAAATTAATTATGTTCAATAAACATATTAAAATTCTCATAATGTTTACAATTTTACCATTGATCGAAACGCAAAATCACGTGCTGCGGCCTACAAAGATGAATTATTAATAATTTAGGAATTGGTGCTCGTATTTTTTTGTTCTTACTTTACCATTAGTTTATAAATTTAATTTTAATGTGCTGTGAGAGTAAAATAATTTTATATGTTTAATTATATTTTATTATATTAATAAAAATAATTATTTTTTATAGTAATTATATAAATAATTATTTAAAAAATAAATATAATTTAATATAATTATATAAAATATTTTATATTATTAATATATTAAAATTAAATTATTAATATATATCTATATTTTATTATGGAAAATATTTCAATAAAAATATATTTATATAAAGATATCACTGCAAGCTGTTTATCATATTTAACTGAATTATTTAATAATTTATAATATCATATTTTTATGTGAAGACTTCTTTGTTGAAGTATTCAATAATTTGATAAGACATTGCGGTTGTCTCTTTTTTCACTGATTTTCTCTACACTATGAGTTTAATCTCAAAACCATTGAACAAGCAGAGACGAATTTGTATCGCTGCATGGCATGCCCGAATGAATTATTGATAAACAGATACTAATGTAGTAATTATCAATGCACCCGAATCTCAAGTCTCATCTAAAGCAAGAATTATTGTATGAGGAAGACTTATTAAAAAGCTTTGTTTTGACATTTTTCGCCCTCCTTTGGGTTTGTGTTTCCACCTTGTGATGAATTATTGCAGTGTGTTGTTGTTATTGGGTCATGTCAACCATGGACAAAGTCACCTGAAGCTGAAAGATGCCAAGACTCAATGATAGCAACGTAAGCCTCATCTCAAATTCCGAAGATCTAATCTAACCTCGTTCTCTTTCTAAATAATGTAAAATCATGAGGAGGGGTATGTACTATGTAATTATTTTAGTACGATTATGATGAATCAAGTAATGTATTGTGTATCAAAAATAGTATTCGAATATTAAAATTAGTCAATAAAATTAGTCACTAATATATTTATGTATAAATACATATGTGGTTTAATTTATTTTTAATATATATTTATATTATAACATATATTTTATATTGGTAATTGACTTTAGTGATTAATTTTTATATACACGTAGTATAATCGATTTTATATTTATTATAGCAATACTCAAGTTGAATTTTTAAGGTTGAGAACTCATCAAATGCGAATGAAATTACTAATTAAAAATGGTTAGATAATACATAAATTTTCATTTTTTTTTTGTCTATTCATAGTTTTTACCTAACAAAATAAAACAGAAGCAAATCTATTAGATCGTAATAATTTAAGCTTAATTATATATGAGTCTTGTCTTATCATATGTAAATCTATTAGATTGTAATATAAATCTATCTCAAATATATTTTTAAAAAAATAGTTTGATGAACAGATTTATTTGTCTTAATTTTTTTTCTAAAAAAATAAAAATTGATGTAGACAAGTGGTGAAAGGTAGAGGAAGATCTAAAAAAATCATCTATGAGGTGGTCAAATAAGATCTACATGTAAACAGTTTCTCTATGGACATAATACATGACAGGGCACAATGGCATCGTTTAATTCATGTAGCCGATCCGACCTAGTGGAACAAGTCTTTGTTGTTGTTGTTGTTTCTATTTAGGATGCGTGACTCTTAGATTACTTAATATACATTTCAACTGTTATATATGCATCTTAAATCACTATAAGAAAAACATTGAATACCATCAAATTTATCATTGTCTTGGAATTGACGGTATAAACGTCGTCAAAAATTATTTATCGGCATATTTTTTTTCTGACACTAATTATCATCAAAATTTTTGTTAATTTTTTTAATAGATTTGTCAAGACTGAGTTGATGATTATTGTTGGATTAATCCGACGGTCACTTTGGTGCCATTTCACATGTTTAGGCACCAAGTTACCGTCGGATTTATCTGATGGTAAATCCTACAGTAATATTTTTTATTTTTTATTTTTTTGCACAGTTAAACCACAATTAATAGTCAAATTAAAATTCTTTTTAACAAAATTATTAGCGAAGATATAAAATTAGCAAAAATTAATAAATTATTTTATTAAAAATAAATTATCTGAATACAATAAAATGCCACAGAAGTAAAATACAATGAAGTAGACAAACAAAAAAATGAAACCCCTAAAGATCCCGGTAATCGTCGTGGTCCCCCTGTTGAGGCGGTGGAGTAGGCGCTGACGTCGGTGTCCCACCAACAATGTTGTTGCTGGAACCAACAGCGTTGCCGCTGGAATCAGCAGTGCTCATTGCTGGCTCCAGCGCGCATCTGTTGGTTGTACTCCTCCATCTGTTCTTGCAACCAATCGAGCTGCTCCAGCTTCTCCGTCAAATCCGAGCTGAAGGCAACGGCTCTTCCCACGCGAGCAAGAAGGTCGTTGTACCTATGTTCAGACTGCTCCGCTTGCTGGTAAAGCTCCTGTGTCAACTTCTACACCTCCTCCCTAGTGTCAACAACTTCCTGGGAATTGGCAGAGACAGAGTAAGCCACCAACAAGGAGGAACGGAGGCCACTAGCGAAGAACGACCCCAACCCAAAGCGGCAATTCTTGTGGGACTCAGAAGCGGTCTCGCACTAAATTGTATCAAGATCTACCACAAAGGTCTCAGAGCTGACTTCGTCGTTCCCACTAGGCGGCTGAGATTGCTGAGACTCGGAGCTTGTCCTGTACCACGACCACGTGACCCACTCGACCTACCTCTGCTACCTGTCGTCGTGTCTGAATAGCGAATATATTACTAACACTAATCAAAACATAATTAAACTCCCCAACTCTAAACATATTAATACACTCAATACATTAAATATATTAAGAACATTACAAACACCAATAAATAATAACTGATGGTAAACAATGGCTAAGAGAATGGGGGGTTGAATCTTAACCCCTTTTTGCTGAATATTAGTTTCTGCTTTTTCAAAGAAACTTCAGAAGATATTTCTACTTTTGTCTCATAACAAGTCAAGAGACATTTTCTTTTTATCTCATAACGGGTTAGGAGATATTTTTCATTTTTGTCTCCAACGCAACAGAAATAAAATAGAAGTAGAAGAGAAAGTGAGAATCACACCCAGATGTATCCTGGTTCAACTGTTAAGTGCAATGCAGCCTACATCCAATCTCCATCACAACAGTGACGAAATTTTACTATAATCATCAGATTACAAACACCAATTCTTTCTTAGGATCTACCTAATCCTATCTGGGACAAATTCAGATTCTATCCCCAAATTTGAACTTGACTTGACTCCTACTAAGCTTTCAACCACAAAGTGCTAACCCAACTTGCAAGAGAATCTCCACAGGATCATTAAACACAACATACAGATGTACAAGAAACTCTGAGACATCTATGACTTTTTCTCTAATATTGATCACTGTCTTTTTTCTCTCACTGGCTTTTTCTTACAAACCTCACCATGTTTGTCTTTTTCACCATGAGACTCAGACAAACAATACTAAGAAAAAGAAAACAAAATAAACATCTTTGAAGGAGAAGAACTCAAGAAGCTTGGGTAGCTATGAGAACTCGGTGCTTTCACTTTCTCTCCTTGATCTCAACCCTTGGCCGTTCACCCTTATTATAGAAGGGGAAGCTTCCAAGGTTGAAACCGGTTCAACCAAACAACTTCTTTTCCAACCCAAAAACAGCTTCGGTTCGGACAGAGAGAAGAGAGAGGAAAAACCAAAAACCAACATGCATGCACCTCTCTCAACCCTTTTCATCAAGTTCCTTCACTCTGAGCCCTTGATGAATCTCTGACCCAGGAATGCTTCTTTCTTTCTATTTTTGCTTCTTCCTATCCGTAGCTTCAGAGGCTAGCTTCCTTCTCTGATAAACAAAAATGGAAATATAATTTTGCAACTAAGATCTTCCTCTCTGACAGAGGCGGATTGCTTCTATTTTTGGCTTCAAAAATCTTGAAGCCCTCTTCAAATCTTGCCTTTAATGGCAAAGATCTTGCCATGCCTTGCTTCGGATCTTCATTCTTCAACTGCTATGATCATCCTAGCCTTTTCTTCTTCTATAGCTTCTCTGTTTACTTTCTATGATAACTTGTATTTTCTTCTTTTCTGATTGAAGTGACCAAATACAAAGAGAGATGAGAGAGAAGAGATAAGGAAGAAAGCTTCTGGTGGAAGCATTAAGTGGAATTAAATCAAATTGAATTTCCACTTCCATTCCCCAAGACATGTGAAGCTTTCAAAGCACATTAAACTCAATTGAATTTTAGCTTTCAATTACCAAGGCATCAAGTCACATGTCAGATTTTTGGTTACCAAGGAGTAAAGTTAATTGAGTTGAAAACAACCAAGGCATGGAGCAACGAAGCATGCTTTTGAAATCCTTTGGCCACTTTGAGTTTCTTTGCCTTTTAGCCACATGAAGTGAACAATTAATATTGGGCTTTGAGAGTCTTGGACTCCTTTGGTTTCCTTTCTCTTTTAATATTCAGCCACTTGAAGAGAACTACTATTGTTGGGCTAAGCATATTTAGTAACCAAACTGGGCTTTCATCACTTGAGCCAAGGTAACAATTTTATTTTTCTTCCTGCACACTAACAAAAATATCAAACAACCCATTGGAAGCTATTAAATAAGACACTTAATAATAATTTTAATAATTTTTAATTTACATTTTAATAATGTTTGATCATCATTTAATTAAATATAAGTTTTTCAAACTCAACAATAACATAAGAAACTCAAAAAATAACAAATAATTATAATAAATATGAGAAAAAGTATGAATAACAAATAATTATAATAAATAATCCAAAACACTTAAAATAAGAATTTTAAGGAGGAACCAATTCATGTCACAGTTAACACAAATATCTATCAATCCTAAACATAATTCTAAAACTTACGAAAACATAATTTTAATTTTTCAATTTCAATCAAAATCTTACTCCCTTAAAATTCGATTTTTTTCTACCCTTCAAAGATTCTATCCAAACCAAATATCCATCCAAACCAATATACAAGAATTGAATAAAACCCTAAACCCTAACTTATTAAAACTAACCCACCAAACAAACCAATTATTCAAGCCAATAAAATTTATGTCAAAAATTAAATAAAAAATTTCTCATATCCCATGATTTTTCAATCTAACAAAAACAAGTAAAAACAAAACACAAATAATAATAATCAAACAAGTACAAATAAATCCTAAATTATTATATAATAACCAAGACATAAATTCTAAATTAACTTAACCCTAAATTAACATGACTAAAAATTAACATGACCCTAAATCATAAATTATAATCAAGGTTCTGAAAACTGAATCGGTCATCGAACCGCTTTAGTTACTAGTTTACTGGTTTATAGGTTCAACCGGTTGAATCGTAGTTGAACCGTAAAAATCGTTTTATAATAAAATATAAATAAACAAAGTGATACTACATAGTGGTACTACATTTGTATCGGCCTTCTTGATAGTAAGACATACATGAACTTCAAATCTCTCTACATAGTGGTACTACATAGTTTTACATAATCATTTTGACTCTCATACAATGAAATCCTAGAATAGGATGAGTTATTAATGAAGGTAAAATTGACACAAAAAAGCATGTTGTACCTTTGATTTCTTTGATCTGCTTTGTTTCGATTTTCTTAATCGAATGATTGTCTTAAACCAATGGCTTGAACCCATGCTTGATGTGAAGTAAGTAACTTCTTTCAAATGGATATAACCCTGGTAGTAATTTTAGTTGAAAATATGATCACCATACAGAACAACAAAAAAAGCAATAACAAAACTGCTGACCAAAAATAAAAATACATATTAAGAACTTATTAATGAAAGTATGAAACCAAATACATGTTGATCCAATAATACTCAGAATTGAATTTAATTGATAATACCTGCTTTTTTTCTATTTCTTTGATTTTTTATTTTTGATTCCTGAGAAGCAAGAAATTAGGGTTAGTTTCAAAATCCAATATTAAAACTAAAGGAAATAACATTAACTGGCAATCGATTTACCAGGACATGGACAGCAACTCGTACAGACTTGAAAAGTCTGCTTTTTATATCTGCTTCCTATTGAAACTACTGAGATTTACAATGGAACAAATATTATTAAACAGCAAGTTTATTTCTAACCTGTTAAATTACCCAAAAAAATCACACAGTACAGAAATTTTCATTCAAAAATAGTACACAAACACAGCAGAGCATCCAGTGCTAATCAAGAATCAAATAATCATTCAACAAAAACACAAAATATTCAATAATCATTCAATAATTTCTGAAAAGAGCATAAAAAAACCAAATTTAGGGGAGGGTTTGGTGCAGAAAAAGCTTTTTTCCCTCAATTTTTTGAAGTATTTTTTTTAACCCAGCAACAAGTAACAACAACAAAGTTCAGTTCAGTAAACAAAGCAAAATCAGTTCAGTAATAAGTAAACAAGCAGGGACTACAATTTTAGAATTCATCATGTCACACTTCAGTTCACAGTTTCACACTACACAGTTCAAAGAAAAATAAAATAGGGAGATAGAGTTCACAGTTTCAAAGTTTACAGTTTCAGAGTTCATCATGTCACACTTCAGTGACTTCAGTTCACAGACCTTCACAAAATCAAACAACTACTCAATCAAGCTCATCAGAGAGACAGAGACATGCAAATGTTATTCAATCAAACAATCACATCTAAAAAAATTACCTGGAACTCTGGAAGCTCGACGGCGCCTTCAACAGAACATGCAATAGGGAGAGCGAGAGACAGCGACGCCAAGTGACCAAGCAGTGGTGGAGCACATTTGAAGGAATGACGGCTGCTGCGCGATGAAGGAGGTTGTTCGAAGGAACGACGGCTGCTGCGCGACAGAGGTGACTGGTCGAAGGAACGACGGCTACTGCTCGATTAGGTGGCTGTTCGAAGGAACGACGGCGGCAGCACGACGCGGTGGCTGGACGGAGGTGAGGGATGACTGGACGATGAGAACCCCTGGCCCCTGTCGTGTGAGAGTCAGAGAGGCATTCTTCTCACTTTTGAAACTCGATGAGAAGGGGACTCAGGGATCACGATCGAATTAGGGATTTAGGGCTCTAGAGGCTGAAACGGCAACGTTTTGCTGCCCAGCTAAAAAACCGGCCGGGTCACGGTTCGGTTCGACCGATCGGTTATCGACCGCTTCACCGGTTCAATTTCAGTTTTTAAATTCTACAGTTTTGCTGTTTAACCGAATCATTTTTCTGTGCGGTTCACGGTTCAACTGGTTCGACTGATCGGTCCGAACCGGTTGATGATTGGATTTTTGACGGTTTAGAATTTCACTAATGAAATCTCGTTGTAAAGCATAGTTTCTAAACCAAACAATAATCCTTTCATACAAAAATTTGTTTGTCACTAGTACAAACCTTTAAAATTTATAAACCGAAGTATTGGACCTCGGGTCGTTCTCCCTAGGAATTGTAATGAAGTGTCTTGTTATTGGTTGTGAGTTATATTTGGGGTTTTTAAGATTTTAGACAAGAAATATAAATGGCAAAGAAAATAAACTAACAACTAGCAAAGCTCTTGGCAAGATATGAGTACTAGAAGTCCTATCCTAGTTATCCTCCTCAATTGTGATAACAAATTGTCCATTACTCCCACTTAGTTAACCTCTAATCATGGAGGAAAGTCAAGTGGATGAATCAATTTGATTCCTCAAGTTCTAATCAACTCCCAAAGGAAAGACTAGCTTTAGAGGCATTCAAATCAATTAGCAACTTCTAATTATCAATCAACAAAGGAGTTAGATAACTCAAGAGTCACTAATCACTCTACCTAGGCCAAGAGGAACAAAACCTACACTAAAATCCAACCAAGCATTTCATCAAACACTTAGAAGGCACAAAAGAAAAGCATAGTAAATCAACAACAAGAATGAAATCTAACAACAATTATTGCAAAGAATTAACAACAACAATTCAAGGAAACCACAATTATCATGAATTATCTCAAATTGCATTATTGAAAGAAAATAAAGGAACAACAATCTATCCAAAACAAAATGAAGAATTACAATTATTAAAGCACATAACTAGAAAGAGGAAGATGAGAAGAGTAAGAATTGATAGAGGAGGAGTGAATCAAAGCATGAATTAAACCTAGATCTAAGAAGAGAGGTTAACCTAAACCTAATCCTAATTCTAGAGAGAAGTGAGAGCTTCTCTCTCTAAAACTAACTCTAAACTAATCCTAATTATGCTATATGCTGGATTGATTCCTTCCCCTCAATCCTTGATCCTTTTATTCCTTTCTATCAGCAATTGGCGCCAAAATGGGTTCAGAAACCCTTCCAAATCGCCAGGCACGTGTTGCTTTAATGAAGTCATGTGTGGATTGCGACGCGTGCGCACACGATACGCGTGTGCGCCCTTGGCCGATTCTGCAATGTGCGCGCGAGCGCCTTGTGCGCGTGCGCATGCTTGGCTGATTTCACTTCTTTGACTTTTCATGCTTCTCTCCACTTGTATGCTTCCTTCCTTGCTCCCTTTGATCCATGCCTAGCCTATTTCAATCCTGGAATTACTAGCAAACACATCAAGGCATCTTATAGAATCAAAGAGGAATTAGAATTCATCAAAATAAGGCTTAAAAAGCATGTTTTAACACTTAAGCACAAATACGGGAGAGATTACAAAACCATGCTAATTCATTGGTTAAATGCGAGAAAAGGTCATCAAAAATACTCTAAATTCAATACAAGATAAACCGTCAAATTTGGGTTTATCAACCTCCCCACACTTAAACCTTAGCATGTCCTCATGCTAAAATAAGAAGGAACTAAGGGGTATGACATTTATTAATATGCAACTAAACTATATGAACCTATCTAAATGCAACTACCTAAAGTGAATGCAAATGCTTAGTTCAAACAAATCAATTCCCAAGAGAACATGTGTAGGCACAAGAGCTAGGGCAATAGGGATCAAGTCCAAACTACAATTGTATTGAATTATCAAAAGAAATTCATGCTTGCAAGAATATAGATAATATGAGTGAACACATGTGATTGAACTTTTGAACCCTCACCGGATGTGTATCCGCTCTATGCACTCAAGTGTTTAAGGGTTAATTCACTCAATTCTCTTCTAATCATGCTTTCCAAAAATTGATTTTCTTCTAACAATCAACACCTATTCAATGCATGCACACATTCATCATGAGGTCTTTCATTTAGGTTGTAATGGGGTTAGGGTCAAGGTAGGATCATTTATGGTTAAATGGACTAGAGTTTGGATCTTGGATTAGCATAGACTTTCCCACCTAACCTATATAATGACCTATACAAATTCAAACTACTCTAACTACCCATTCTTCACTTTTTCTTACATATTCATGCATCTTATTTCTTGATTCGTAACACTTATGCATTGATTCCCTTTTATTGAACTTCACTTTGGGACATTTTGTCCCCTTTTATTATTTTTCTTCTCTTTTTTTTCTATATTCCCCTTTTTTTCATTTTATTTTTTTCTTCTTTTTTTTTCCTTTCTTTTTATACTTTGTACAAGGACATCAATTGCATAAGGTCTTATACATTCAATCAATACATGAATATGTTCCCAATTCCTAAATATGGAAGTGTACTACCCCTTTTTTTATCCCCTCCAATGTTCCCAAGCCTTACCAACTTTGAATAATAAACACTCTCACTAGCCTAGACTAATCAAAGATCCAAACAAGGGACTTTCATTGGTTTTTCGCCTTGGGCTTGTAATGTGCTAAAATGAGAACAAGTTGGTTAAGTGTAGGCTTAAAATTGGCTAACAATAGAGAGTAAAAGGTAGGCTATTTGGGTATGTGGGCTAATGAAATAATGGCCTCAATCATACAAATGCATGAATACAAGAAATAAATGGACATATAGAATCAAGCAAATCAAGGATCACAATCATAGAAAGAGAACAATTGCACACGAGAATGGAAAATAAGTGGTTATAAAATGTAACCACACTATTAGGCTCAAATCTCACAAGCTTGTGTTCTTAATTTAATACATGCTTCACAAAATATGAAATTCAAGCAAGTCACCTCAAAATATTTTTTTTTTCAATCAATTGGGTTGGTGCCCTATAATTAAGTTTCTTGGAAAATCTCAATATTTGACTAAGCATTGTTGTGATTGAAAAATTCAAAAATTTTCCTTAGTTTACCCTTTCCTTTTTCATTTAAAACCAATTTCTTATGCGAAAAGGGTGACTAAGTTTTAACAATTCCAAACATGGTTTCTAATCACAACCATATGCTAAAAAAAAAGGAAAATATGCAAAATGGACATAAAGAGAAATCTATCTAAAAGCATAACATCCATCATCCATAAACATCTAAAAACAAGCAGAAGTATCCAAAATACCTAAAATCCAATAAGAAGTATCCAAAATAACCCAAAATGACAACTATATACATAAAGTACGCAAAATGAGATACTAGGCAACATAACTAAAATGTTCACCGGTCCTCTAATGATGCTACCGGTGACCTCCCCACACTTAAAATCGAGCATCGTCCTCGATGCTAAACCTGAGGATCAGGGGAAGGTACAACCGTAGGTGCTGACTCTGTCTGAGGCTGTGGAATCTCTGTGTCTGGTGCAGCTGGAGGTGCATCCTGCTGAGTCGGCTCATCAACATCCTCCTCCTGATGATCCTGCTCATCGGAGGCCGGAGAGTCTGGGAGTGGAGGTAACTCAGCGCCCAGGGAGATGAGTGCCTGATCCATCCGATCCAGTCGGCGCATGATCTGGCACTTTTCGCGCTCCAAAAACTGAAACAGACGCTAAACCAGTAGGTAAGTGGGCTCAGGAGCTGAAGAAGGGGCTGTCGAAGAAGATAGGGCTGCTGCTGTAGAAGAGGACGGGGCTGCTGAAGATCCAGCTGTCCCTACCACTGCTCTAGCCCTAGATCGGCGTCTAGACGGGGGTATCTCAGTCACCCAAGTGCCTCAGAGAATAGTGACCTCCTTGGCACCGTCCTCTGGCGGCGGTGGTATCATATCATCATCATGGCTAGGAACATCCGCCAGTGATTCCATGCTAGTAATCAAGACAGGAAAAGGAAGGAGGCCACGAATATGGGCTCGCCACATGCTCTATCGGATCAATCGGGGAAAATAAACTTCCTTTCCCTCCATAACACAACCAATCAAAAGTAGCATCTTCATAGGGATCTCAGAAAAGTGAGTGGTGGGCAAGACGTAGTGGGCAAATATCATCTGTCAAGTCTTGGCTTCTCTAGTCAGATGAGCAAAGAGCATCCCTTTAGGCTTAGTGTTGTTCGCATCCATGACCCAAGGAGCATCTGGGATAGCGATCACGCGCCTAAGCGCCTCATAGTCGAAGGTCATGCTGTGAATAGCAATCTCAGCCTACTGATGAGCGCAGGTGCCATCAGTGAGATGTCGGCACTGCAATGCCTCCTCTATGGCTAACTCAGTGATCATAATCTCTCTACCCCTCACCTGAACTGAATCCAGAGTAGGACGGAAGAAGTTGCAATAGAATTCCTTAACCCAAGAAATTTTGATATCTCCCAAATCTCTATCCACAAAGTCCATACCCAACTCTAGGATGCGACTAGTAATGGCTCGTCTCACATCATTGGGTAGGAGTAATTTCTTCTCAGTATTCAGCTTCGTCGTTCGATATTTTTGGAAGCGAAGCTCACAGTAAAGATTGGGAAACTTTGTTGGATCGGTAGAAGGTAGCAACTGATTTTCCTTTTCTTCTTCATTCAATGGATTCTTAGCATAATTCTTGTAAATGGAGGGGATAGAGGGTGTAGAATGTTTTCTTTTCTTGGAGGTAGTGGCTATGGCTTTTCCTTTATCCGACATCCTGAAAAATATGATAAAATATAAGCAATGAAGCACTTAGCATAAAGCAAAGAAAGCATGTTCAGGATATCACTTGGCTAATAAACAATCATGATGTGAACTGAACCTTGAAAAAAATTGGTAAACAAGTAAGCATAAGTGAACAAGTAAACCAAGAATGCAATGTTCACTAAAGTTAACAACTCTTACTCATTAAGCAATAATATCATCATACTTTTGAAAGAATGGTTAAAGAGGGTTAAATGTGAGTAGAAGTTAGATGGTTAAAGAAATTAGTGAGTTAGAAAAGTGGATTAGTGGTGTGATGATATTTAGGCTCAATAAAAGAGGAGTTGTGACTAGACATAGAAATCATGTTCACAATGATTGGTGCAAATCCTGGAAGTCGAAAGGAAGCGGAAATTAGCCCAAATTACAATAGAGATTAAGATGAAAACAAATTTCTTGAAAATTGGGCAGCATTCCGGCTTAAAATTGGACGTTCTCGGATAGCAAGGTAGCACAAACAGCAAGAAGGCAACATCAATTAAGCACAGCAGCAGTGGTACAGCATTCAGGCAACACAAATTGCATAAAAAACAGTCCAAAATCAGCATACAACACCCAAGTAAACAAACAGCGGATATGCACAAACGGAACACTTATCAGGCCTAGAATCCTCTATCCAGACCTAGCTACCTAACCGCAGTTATTGCTAACTAACCTAACATGCAAAATTTCAATTCTAACTAACTAACAGAAAACTAACAGTAGCTAACAGAAACGGAAAATTAATAGAGAACAGAGTTGGAGCAGGAACCTGGGAGCAGAGAAGAACTAAAAATGGAAAAGGAAATTGGGATTGGGACGGGAGCAACAGAATCAGAGAGCCGCGCCACCGTGGATGGTGGCGGTTATGGCAGAGCGACGGCGGTTCTGCTGGCGGCGACAAGGGAGTGAGAGACAGGGGCGGAGTGGGTAAGTGAGAGAGAGAGAGAGAAAGCAAAGAAGGGTTGGTGCTGATGGTGAGAGAGAGAGGGGCTGGCCGTGTGGTGGTGGTGGCCGGCGGAGCAGAGGCTGAGTGAGTGGAGAAGGTGAGATGAGAGATGGAGAGAGGTGGGAGAATGAGAGCGAGTGATAAAGGTGAATGGGGTAGTGGTGTGGTGGCAGTGAATGCGGCCGCTGGTGGTGGCTGAAGGGGAAGGGGAGGAGAAAGAGGCGAGGAGGAAGGAGAAGAGATGTGCACTGCTACGCAATGCTCTTAGCGCACTAGGGTTATCCCCTTTTTTGAATCGACGCGAGCGCGCGCTGTGCGCGTCCGCGTACATTGATAAAATTAGGGACCTACGCGTGCGCGTGCAGCGCGCTCAAGCGTGGATGGGGAAACTATATAGGTGCGCGTGCGCGTACAGTGCGCGAACGCGTACATGGAGTTGGGCTGGAGGCTTAGAGTGGGTTCAGCGCACGCCCAACTCTCTGGACAAAGGCCTGGAATGGTGGCATCAGCTAGGGGACGCGCGCGCGGCAAGTGCGCGTCCGCGTAAGGAGTTAGGCTGGGGGCTCAAAGTTGGCCCAGATCTAGCGCAACTCTCTGGATATTGGCCCAGAAGTTGCTGCAGCTGATCGACGCGGACGCGGCAGGTGCGCGTCCGCGTGCATTTCCTTATAGCTGTATGGACGCGCACGCACGTAGTGCGCATCAGCGTGGAATAAGTGGGGCTCGAGGCACAACGCTGGCCTAGGAGAGGCCCAACTCTCTGGAATATGGGTGATGATGCATCCGCTCATGGACGCGTGCGCGTACATTGTGCGCGCGCGTCCACCCTTTTTTTTTTAATTTGCCCAGGTGTTTCCTATAATGCTCACAACTCTTTATTCACTCAACTATCATACAATTCACAAAAAATGCAATTTGATATTATTCATCCACTACTAAACACAACATACATGTGACTATGCTAACAATTAAGTTGTACAAACAAATTTATATGAAACATCTACCTACAATGGTAACTCAAATCACTTATTAAGCAAAATTAAAAGAGTATGGAAAGAGTTTACCATGGTGGGGTGTCTCCCACCTAGCACTTTTATTTATTGTCCTTAAGTTGGACTTATAGGGAGCTCCTCTCAAGGTGGCTTGTGCTTGAATTCATCTTGTAACTCCCACCAATGCTTGGTTCTTCATTGTGCCCCAAGATTCTTCATGGATTGAGCCAAGTGTTGATGGAGTTCTTCACAAGCTTGGGGCTTCCAAAGTTGATCCTCTTCTTGTAATCCGGGATCTCACACTTTATTTTCACACTCGTCTTGAGGTTGATCATCATTATTAATCCATCCGGGTGGTGAGTAAGGTGAATTCTCTATATAGTGGCCAACAATCCTCCTAGACCCATCTATTTGAGCACTATTCCTACCTTTGTATTCAACTCTTGAAGTATCAACCAAAATGAGCCTTGATTTGCAACGCCAACCACGAAACATCTTTCGCTTACGCTTCATCCCACAAAGCATTCTAAGTTGACCATCCGTTTCAAGCAAGCCATACTCAAGTGGGACAACAAAGCTAATAGAAATGAATTTTACCCACTCAAGTGAAGGAGTAGATGACAACCTAGGCAAAGATGCTTCCAACGATCTTGACAAAGCGTATTCCACTCCCATCCTTCTATTTCTAAGGACTTCCACCTCTTCACAAGATTTCTCTAATTCAATCCTTTGTTCATTAATACTATCTAAGCATTTTCCCTTAATCAAACTATAATTGGGAGGGTGAAAGAAGTTTACCTCCACAACATTTTCAAATGCATCGGGAGAAGGTTCTTCATGCTCAAAGGATTCTTCACCACTAAGACTTGATGCTTGATCTTCATCACCATGGGAACTCAATTCTTGCTCTATCCCATCCAAGTCTTCATATGGAATATGCCTTGGAGGTTGTGCACATCCCTCTCTAGCATCAATTTCAATCATCTTGGAGGGGTTTTCTTCAACTCTATGTTCTCAAGGAAGCTCTGCATCTCCTAAGTCTTCTACCACTTCTTCCTTGTCTTCAACAATTAAAGCTTCCTCCAATTGTTCCAATACAAAGCAACTTCTTTCATTTCCCACCGGAGTTTTCAATCTCTCCTTCATGCTCTGTTCTTCATTGGATTCTCCACATGTAGCCATGGGAGTTCCTTGAGTGTTCAAGTATTGGGATGCTAATTGATTTATTACCGCATCCAAGGCGGCCATGAAATTTTGCACATCCCTTTTTCATCTCTTCTTGCCTTTGAACAATAACACCAAGGGTTTTATCCATTAGAGATTGGGGTGGATGGAAGGATTCATTATTTTGGGAAGATGGTTCTTCTTGGTAGAGTTGTGGTGGTTCAATATTCTCCACTCTTTCCACTTGTTGCACAACACACTCCATGGTTGCTTGAAATTGATCCAATGCTTCCTTGAGACGATCCCTTGACTCTTATTCCTCTTGGATTATATGATTAGGATCATATGGCTCTTGGATCAATGGATATGAGTATTCTTCCATGGGAGGTTGTGGTGGAAAGTAGTATTCATCTTGTGGTTGAAAAGTTTCATATATTGGAGGTGGTTCATCTTGGTAATAATGTGGAGGAGGTGGCTCTTGAAAATATTGATGTTGGAATGGTGGTGGCTCTATATGTGGTTCATATGGCTCATATGGTTGTTAGTAGGATGGATATGGATTAGGGTCATATGAAGGTGGTTGGTAAGAAGGGGCTTGTGCCTTGATACGCATTCTCATTATAGTTCTCATCACCTACAACATAGTTGTAACTACACTCATAGCCAAAGTGAGAATTCATAATGAAAAGAGAAAAAAAATTCAAAAGCTAATAGAAATCAAGAGAAACAAAATTCTACAACTAGCAAATAAAGCAAAAGGCAATATATTCACAATATTCACATATATACAATAACCAATAACACAACACCGTTGCAACTCCCTGGCAACGGCGCCATTTTGATGATTGGATTTTTGACGGTTTAGAATTTCACTAATGAAATCTCGTTGTAAAGTATAGTTTCTAAACCAAACAATAATCATTTCATACAAAAAGTTGTTTGTCACTAGTACAAACCCCTAAAATTTATAAACCGAAGTATTGGACCTTGGGTCGTTCTCCCTAGGAATTATAATGAAGTGCCTTGTTATTGGTTGTGAATTATATTTGGGGTTTTTAAGATTTTAGACAAGAAATATAAATGGCAAAGAAAATAAACTAACAACTAGCAAAGCTCTTGGCAAGATATGAGAACTAGAAGTCCTATCCTAGTTATCCTCCTCAATTGTGATAACAAATTGTCCATTACTCCCACTTAGTTAACCTCTAATCATGGAGGAAAGTCAAGTGGATGAATCAATTTGATTCCTCAAGTCCTAATCAACTCCCAAAGGAAAGACTAGCTTTAGAGGCATTCAAATCAATTAGCAACTTCTAATTATCAATCAACAAAGGAGTTAGATAACTCAAGAGTCACTAATCACTCTACCTAGGCCAAGAGGAACAAAACCTACACTAAAATCCAACCAAGCATTTCATCAAACACTTGGAAGGCACAAAAGAAAAGCATAGTAAATCAACAACAAGAATGAAATCTAACAACAATTATTGCAAAGAATTAACAACAGCAATTCAAGGAAACCACAATTATCATGGATTACCTCAAATTACATTATTGAAAGAAAACAAAGGAACAACAATCTATCACCGATTTTCAAAACCTTGATTTTAATTAAGTAATGTATGTTCTGATATTCTAATATAACAATTAACACACACAAATATACAAACTAAGCATGATTCTTGAACCAACATTCTCGGACATCATGATTCCTAAAAAAATGTATAACACTCCAACACTCCAACTAACTCAGAATCATTTAACAACCACAATCCTTACTAATCAAATTCCTAACACTAATAGAATAACAAACTAACAGGTAATACACTAACAATTAAAGAAATTATGTTTCTAATTTTGAAATAGATGTCATAGAAATGGAGAGTGATGAAGATGTACCTAAATATGGAGTGGCGACGAAGGGGCTAGGTAAAGAGAGAAACGGGGAAGCGGTAGCGAAGAGGGCTGGACTGAATAGAGAGAAAAACAGAGAAGAAGGTTTGAGAGAGAGAGAGAGAGAGGGGGGTTTGTGCTTTTAATTTTATACCTGATTACCGTCGGATTCATCTGGCAGTAACCCACTGCATGTCACCAAAGCGCAATGTTTAACTAAAATGTGCTACTGTCGGAATAATCCGACGGTAAATCCAACAAAAAAGTTCTCACCTATTTCATACCTTTTTTCCTCCAAATATTACCTACAAATTTACCGTCGGATAAGTGAATTCGCCGATAGCAATTTGACGTAACAAATTTTACAACAAAACTCTTTATAAATCTGTCAGCAAAATCGATGATAATTTGAGACGATAAACCCAACAGTATTTAACATTTTTTTGTAATAGATATGATCAATTTGTTAAACGAGTCAATTTTCGGATATGTTTTATATCAACATATTAAAATTCTTTTCGGTTATAACGCATCCCAAATACATATATATTTATCTTGTATCTACTGTATTCGAGATGTACTTCTAAATTTAAATTGATAAATATTTTAGAAAGTATGCATATTAGTAAATAAAATAAAATATTTATTTATAAAAAAAACTCAAACATTAAGTCTTTTTTTTTCATCCATAGTCACGAGAAGTATTATGAATTTTTGAAAGAAGTAATGGGAAGAGTTTTGTATTGAGTAAAGATGCATGGTAGGAGATCAAGTGGATCAAAGTAGGTGTCGTTACTCGTTAGCTAGATTCAAGGGATTTAGTTTGAATTTTTTAGGTCTATATATAGAGTTGGTTGCTCTTCTGATCCTTGGTCGGAGGAGGCTCGAATTTTGCGGAACACTTATCTTTGATAACTTTAATCTCTTCATTTTGTGGATCAAAATGTAACTAAAACTTTTTAAAATTAAGAGACTGAAAATGAATATTTTGTATCCAACTACTCTCATACAGTCATAGTCATATACCACTTCAATTAACCAGCAAGTGCCAAATCTCACCTTATATGAATTGTTGAATTCAGGGATATTTTTATTAGCGAGATCTTTTCATGAATTATTTTTTCTATTGTGACGGTGGACAAAATTATGAACTTCTGAATTTAGTTGAAATTTTTTTACACAAGAAAGACTTGATTGAAAACGTTTTAAATTATATTTAATAAAACTTTAATAAAATTATAAGAAACTATAGAATAATTAAATTTAATCTAAATATATCTTTACTAATTTTTACTATAAACATGAAATATAAAACAAGCACCTTCATTAAAATTTAAAAAGTAAAACAAATGTAATTACTTTATAGAAAACAAAAGTAGGTATGGTTTCTATTGCTTCTAAATAATTTCCTTTTCTCAAAATTATTTTGGTTTTCAATTTTTTTTAAAAAATATTTTGATTAAACTTTTCGATCTTTAATTTTGTTGTTATGATTCTGACACTAACTTATCTCTTTTGTAGTGGAAAATTAAGAATTTAAAATTTTGATATCACTGTTAGGTACTAGAGTTAATAAAAATAAAATAATGCAACTAAAATTTGCGAACGAAAAATAAATGGAACTGAACAAGAATTTAGATAATAGTAAAAATAATATAACAAAATAGTGAAATTACAATCTCTCATAATACATAGAGAAGTCTATAGTACTTTCTTACATATTATGGAAACTCATTCAAAGAGTTACACATATGAGAGATCTTATTACTTTTTTCTCTAAGTTTTACTTTCTAATTCTATGCAAAACATGGCATACATTAACAAATACCTTAACCACCTATATATAGTATTTTGTGGAGATGTATTTAGTTTACAAGTTGATCAAGTTGTGCACAAATTGCACAAATATGTATACTAGAGTCATTTTTCACATTCATCTTTATCAAGTTGCAATCTTTTAACTAGAATTTTTGACTATGCAAGTTGAACAACTTGTCAAGTAGTTTCATGAGTCTTCCAACTTGATAAGAACATACTTGA
This sequence comes from Arachis duranensis, assembly GCF_000817695.3. Classification (NCBI taxonomy): domain Eukaryota; kingdom Viridiplantae; phylum Streptophyta; class Magnoliopsida; order Fabales; family Fabaceae; genus Arachis; species Arachis duranensis. Next base: position 15,266,051 of record NC_029780.3, on the reverse strand, counting down.
TTCTAGACCAAGCTTAAGTTCTATAATGTTTTTTAATTTTCTTGAAATTTTATTATGCTCCACTTGTATCACTTGTAACCTCTAGCCATTTTTGTTGACTTCAAACTAAAAAAAATAATTTTGCTTCTTCTTTTTCCAATTTTTCACTCAAAATTATTATTTTAAAATATTCATGCTGCTCATATTTTTAATAGGCCAGGAGAAGATCTGCACTAATCAAATTTCTCTGTATTAATTGGTTTTGTCTTGATATATGTAAGATTGTCGTTGGTGTGGATTTTTTGCACATCCACTTTTCTTTCCTCCACTACTTCACAAACAAAATAATATTGAACGCCTATGTGCTTCATTTTTTAGTGAAAGGCTGAATTCTTTGCAATACACTCTAACTGTCACAAAATATTAGAATCATATCCTAGTTGTGTCCGAATTCCTCCATTAACCTTTGCAACCAAATTGCTTCATTATAAGATTGTGTAACTGTCATATATTCAGCTTTTGTAGTTGATAGTGCTACAACTGTTTGTAATTTTGATAATCAGCTTACTGCACTTTCTGCAAGTATAAACACAGTCTTTAGTGGACTTTCTTTTGTCAAGATCTTCTGCAAAATCAAAGCCAACATAATCTTTGATAGTAAATTCAGATTCTCCAAAATATAAAGCAACATTAGAGATTCTTTTGATATATCTCAGGATCCTCTTCACAGTACTCCAGTGCTATTTTCTTAAATTTGCCATAAATCTGCTGACGATCCTAGCATATTGAACGATATCTGGTCTGGTGCAAATCATGGCGTACATAAGGCTTCCTACTGCAGATGCATATGGTACTCGAAACATTTTTTCTTCTCTGTTTCACTACTAGAACACATCTCAGAAGATAATTTAAAATTGATAAGAAGTGGGGTAAATATTGGCTTACACTCTTGCATTTTTGAAGCGCCACAAGACCTTCCTTAAGTAATTTTCTTGGGATAGTCAAATTTTTCTATCTTTTCTGACTCGAAAAATCTGCATCCCAAAATCTTATTTGTTGGTCCCAAATCCTTCATATCAAACTTCCTAGCCAACTGAGCCTTTAATTCCTAGACACGATCTTTGTTGGGGTCTATCACCAACATGTCATCCACATACAATAGCAGAATGATAAAATCACCAATACTAGACCTCTTATAATAAGTACAATGGTCTGATTGAAGTCTGTTGTAATCAAGGCTAATAATAAAGGAATCAAAGCTCTTGTACCAATATCCTAGCACCTACTTTAAGCCATACAGAAATTTGGTTAACCTGCAAACTAAGTTTTTTTTTGTTCTTCAAACCCTTCTGGTTGGAGCATATATATTTCTTCTTCAAATTCGCTATGAAGAAAAATAGCCTTTACATCTAGTTGGTCTAGATATAAATCATACACTGCACATATAGTAAGAACTAATCTTATGGTAGAAATTCTAACTACTGGAAAAAATATTTTATTGAAATCAATACCTTCTTTCTAAGAAAATCCCTTTACCACCAATCTTGCATGATAATGTTCTATCTGGTCTTGATTGTCACGCTTGATTTTGTAAACTCATTTGTTACCAATGGCTTTCCTTCTGTCCGGGAGTGGGACAAGCTCCCACGTCTTGTTTCTGCGTAGTACATTCATTTCTTCTTGCATAGCTATCATCCATAAAGAAGAACCTAAACTTTCAACAGCCTCTTGAAAGGTTGATAGTTCTCCATTTTCAGTAACAAAATAATATGCATCATGGTAAGTCAAGACATACTCGGCATGCCATGATGGTCTTCTTAGTTCACCTGTTGTTCTCGGAGCTTCAGCTAGTCCTTATACGACTTGCTCAGATTTTGCATTAGAATAGTCTTTTTTCATAATTATCATCTATGTATATTGTAGTAGCTTTTTTCAGTGCTGCTATTCTTTTCTTACTTTCTTTGCAACTTATTGTCAGCAAATATAACATCTCTACTAATAATAATTTTGTGGGAAGTGGAGTCCCACAAACGATACATCTTTACATTGTCAACATAGCCCAAGAAGATACATTTTTTAATTTAGGATCAAGCTTTATTCTTTCTTGAGTACTAAACATCATATAAACAAGACATCCAAATATATGTAGACAAGAATAATCGGGGTGGCTTACCTTACCACATCTTCATTGGTTTTTTCAACCCAATTACTATTGATGGCGATCTATTAATCACGTAGCAAACTGTTTTTACTGCTTCTGCCTAGAAAGATTTGGCTAATCCTGCAGTTCATATCATAGCTCAAGTTCTTTCTAAAAAAGTTTTATTCATCTGCTTTGTAACACCATTTTATTAAGATGTATATGCAACTGTGAATTGTCTCTAAATACCCTCGTCCTTGCAAAATGAAATGAAATCACCATCAGCGTATTCTCTTCCATTGTCTGTCCTCAAAAATTTTATTTTTTCCCATTTTCAAGCTCTATTCGTGGTTTAAACTCTTGGAAAACTGAAAACACATCTGACTTCTTCTTGATAAAAAATACTCACACTTTTCGTGAGTAATCATATAAGAAGGAGACAAAATATTTTGCTCCTCCTAGTGATAATTGCCGTGATTTCCAACATCAAAATGAATTAAATCTAGTACATGCTTGTTTCTAGCGGTTGATCTTTCGAACTTCAATTTATGCTGCTTGCTTGTCACACAGTGCTCATAAAAAGGTAGATTCATCATTTTGAACCCTAGAAAGAGATTACGTTTTGCAAGAACTTGTAGACCACGTTCTAATATGTGGCCTAATTTACGAAGTCACAATATCGTTATGTCTTCTTGGTTTGGAGATGCAACTAATGCCTCTGCGACTCAAACTATATCTCCAGAAAGCAAGTATAGATTGATTGTTAACTGTTTTGACTTCATGATCATACGAACACCATTAGTCACCTTTAACGATCCACTTTTAATATTAATCTTATACCCTTGAGAATCCAACAACCCAACGGATAACAAATTTTTTTCTCAAGCCTCACATGTCTTATACCTTGAACTGTATGGATGGAACCATCAAACATCTTAATTTTGATGATACCAATTTTCACAGTTTATAGGGTATGATAATCTCCCATGAGTACAGATCCTTTTGAAACAAGTTCATAAGTACTAAACCACTCATGATGTGGAGTCATGTGATATGTTGTTGCACAATCTAATAGCCAGATATTAGCTAGTGGTTTATTGTCTTCATGACCAATTGCAACTTCAATGCACAAGACATCTTCATTATCAGAGGTATTTGCAACACAATCATGTGAGGTAATTGCATCAACAGTTTTTCCTGTGCTCTTATTGTTGAACCAACAATCTTTCTTCAAGTACCATTTCTTACCACAATTATAACAAGTAAGGTTCTTCTTCCGAGACTTTGATCTACTACGACTTTGACTTCCACTAGAATTACGTTCTATTGATCTACCTCTCATCACCGACAAAACTTTTGTTTGCTTTGAACTCTCTGTTCGATCATCTTTTTTGCACTTGCTTTCTTCTTCAAGAACGGCAGTAGCAACATCATCAAATCAGAGTTGACCAACAATATTTTTATTTGTGACGTTAATGATGAGTTGATCATACGAGTCTGATAAATTTTGGAGAAAAAATTTAACACATTCATTCTCTACAATCTGGCATTCCATGGCTATCAGTTGTGAAAATATAGTATGAAGATCGTTGATGTGATCCATCACCGATATGGATTCACTCATACGAAGAGTATAGAGCCTCCTTTTCATGAAGATTCTGTTGTGAAGCAACTTTGCCTCGTACAACTTAGTGAGTGCCTCTCAAATCTCCTTTGCTATCTATTTCTCCAAGATACTTGATAATACGAAATCTACTATAGCCAAGTGTAAATTGGCAATGATATTTTCGTCCATCTCTTTTCACTTGTCATCAAGAATGCCGGTAGACCTACCTTCTATTGCTTTTGAGTAATTCTCCTTTTTCAAAATTGCCTTGATCTTCAGTTTTCAAAGGAAAAAGTTAATTTTATTGAATTTCTCAATCTTAAATTTTGTTGTCATATGGTTCTGATACCAACTTGTCTCTTTTATAGAGGCAGATTAATAACCTAAAATTCTGATACCACTATTACATACTAGAGTTAATGGGAACAAAATAATGCAACTAAAATTTGCGAACGAGAAATAGATGAAACTGAACAAGAATTTAAATAACAATAGAAATAATATGATAAAGTGGTGAAGTTATAATCTCTGGCAATATATAGAGAAGTCTATAATACTCTCTTACATATTATAAAAATTCATATAAAGGAATTACACATATGAGAGACTTTACTACTTATCTCTCTAAGTTTCACTCACTAATTCTATGCAAAACATGACATACATTAGTAAATACACTAACCACCTATATAAGTATTTTGTGGAGGTGCATTTGATTTACAAGTTGATCAAGTTGTGCACAAATTGCACAAGTCTGTGTACTTGAATCGTTTTTTACATTATCTTTATCAAGTTGCAATATTTGACTAGAACTTTTAACAATGCAAGTTGGACAACTTGCGAAGTAGTTTCATGAGTCTTCCAACTTGATAACAACATATTTAATTCTAGACCAAACTTAAGTTTTATAATATTCTTTAATTTTTTTAAAACTTCATTATATGCTCCACTTGTATCACTTGTAATTTCTAGTCATTTTTGTTGACTTTAAACCAAAAAGAAGAATTTTACTTCTTCTTTTCACAAACTAAACCTAAATACTAGTTCACTACTATGTCTTTCTTTTTCTCTTTCTTTAGTTCAAAATCATATTTCACTATCTCTCTTTCTCTTGTCAATTCTATTTTTATTCTTCATATCACATTATGTCATTTTTTACGATAAATTTTTTCTTTTATTCTTATAATTTTTTTCTATTGATATTTGTTTTTTTATTGAATTCTTCTTGTTCTTAATAAATTTATGGATATTATTTAGAATTTAATTTTAATATAATATTAGTATAAAATTATTTTACATGTCCATCTAATTACATAATGTTATATTAACAAAAATAACTACTTTTATTTTTATATGTTCGTTCAATAACATAATGTATATTTTAATAGTTTGATTTTATTGATATGTATTTATTAATAAGTGTTTTTGTGAAAATGTAGATCTTTAATTAGTATGTT
>NC_029780.3:15260475-15260830 GCF_000817695.3 Arachis duranensis | reverse complement strand
TTTAAATTTAACTTTATTATTATCCAAAAATAACATAATTTCATCAGATAAAAATCTCAAAAATAAATTTGATGAATATGCCAGACCAAATTTGGATCAAGCAAAAATCTAATTTCACTTGACCCATCTTAAGGGAATTTGGATAAAATATGATTTGAGTATAATTTGACGCCTATAAGCCGTACATGTTGGGTTGTGGGGTAACCTTTGTTGCCCTTACGATGCCTCTAAAATAATACATTAAATACATTATTAATTTGAAGTTTTATATTTTGCAAAAAAAAATGATAAAAATTTTAATAAATAATTTTAAAATTCTTATTAATAAAAATAATTTATAATATTTTAATTGTAA
>NC_029780.3:15249961-15259260 GCF_000817695.3 Arachis duranensis | reverse complement strand
TTGATGTAAAATATATTATAAAAATATATTAATAGTAATATATATTTTGAAGTACAAAAAATATGTATATACTTTTTATTAATAAAATGGTATATTTTAATTTTTTATATTATAAAATTTATTAATAATAAAATTTGTGTCAAATTTTTTAATAATTTTTTAATATAAATTAAAAGATAATTAGCAAAAAATTTATTTTTTATTTTATTTTTGAGTCTATTCTGTACAATATTCATAATTGAAAAAGATCTCTTAATTGTAGCAGTTAAAACAGAAAACATTAATATCAAGCAAATCAAACGATCAATCAAATGATATGTTAAAGACTTTCTCTTCCTTAACCATTGAAATAACAAATAAATTATGCACAAATTACTTAATTCAACATGATTAAGAATATTAAATTTATAATATTAAACTTGCATTTTAATGTAAAATTTTTTTGTCACTAAACTCAGTTAAATAAAATCATTCTACTATTTTACTTAATTTTTTAGATATGAAAAATTATTAATATTTGAACTGAACTTTTATTTATACTAGACTAAATACTAAATATATTTTTAAACAAAATATACAATTATATAATATATAATAATTTATTATTATTATTATTATTATTATTATTATTATTATTATTAAGATATTTCAACTTTATTTTTAGAAATATAATTTTTCATGCATGTTGGTGTGCATATCAGAATAGCACCATTTCGTTGTTCATTTTTTTTCTTTTACTGCTGATATTTTTTCTACGATGTCAAGGAATCAATTGTTATCCATTTATTATGATGGTGAAATAGTGTATGACGAAGAAGGTTCAATCGTGTGTAGATCAGGACAACCGATAATTACCTATATAACACCGGAAATCGACAGTTTAACAACTTTGAAGAATTTGATATTGTATTCTATCGGGCAACAAGAGACAAAGAGAGTGAAAAAATTTACTACGGATATTCGACCGAAGTAGATGGCATTTTGTTTTATAAAAGGTATGTTACAGTTGTATTATCTCTGTTGTTATTATATTTATCAAATCACGATTGTGAGAAATATTTTTATTTTCTTTAATTAGGTACCGTTTGCGCGACGACGATGACGTATGGCTTACGGCGTGGGTCAGCATATGGCGGCGGGTCAGCATACGGCGTCTATTCTACCTGTTCACAACACGCATATAAACGACGACATTCAAATATCAAATGAAACAGTTATTCAAGTAAAATAAGGTTAAATATGTAAAACTTAAATATTTATCACTTACATTTAGGATCTCAATTCCGTTCAGGGGTACGCCTGTAATGCCTAAGCCTACTCTCGCCTCTGGCATTTGTCCAGCTGGTACTGAACCCACCTACAATGCCAACCACAATATTGATTATTGCTCAATTCAATTAACTAGGTAATAATAATATGAAAGGTATTTATAAGTATTTATAATACCTTTCCATCAAGAAAAATTGACGAGTATCAAAACCGTCGAGCTGTAGCAACAGAATATGGTGATAAGCCTAGGACACCAGCAAGCTGACGCACCCACCCAAATTGCACTGACCATGCTCCGTGGTCCGGCACATCTGGCGGTACAGCCATGCTAGGACAGCTGAGCCCCACGATAACTGGCCACACGTATCAAGGTCCTCTAGGAGGGGAAGCCACCTGATGTGCACCCGAGAGTCAGATGCCTCTGGAAATAGGAAATTCCCTATCAACTGCATGATGTACCCTCTCGTGTACCTCATCAGGCGTTCCTCTGTGGCATCCTGCTCCAGCTCTCCACAAATCCTATTGTGGAACCAAGCGAGCTTCACAGTCCACTTCGTCTGTGACTATCTGTCATCTAAGCCGGGAACAACACCCAGAATCTGCTCACATAACTACTCAATGGTGCGTCCCTGATAGTGCTGCTCCCACCCACCAATGCATCCACTCACAGGATCACCATCAATCTTGAGTCTCAATTGATAAGCCAGGTCCTGCAGGGTGATTGTCATCTCCCCGCATGGTAGATGAAATGTATGGGACTCAGACCTTCACCTCTCTATCAAAGCCGAGGCAAGTGGCCAATCGTGCTCGAACTCGACTATATAGGCCGCATACTCAAACCCAACTCGTCTGAGATATGGCCTAATATGCTCCGATGACCGGGTCATCAAATTCCTCCTGGTGCGCAAGATCTGAGGCGCCTACCAAATGGAAACAAAAAATAAAAAAATAAGGGGATAGTGAATACATAAAAAATTACAAGTTCCCTACTTATTAATTAGAGTAAAATAAAAACCTAGTTAAAAATGTGTACTACTCGATTAAGCCTGCCAGTAATGTGCTCTTCGCGATTCAATCTGTACATCTCACCCTCATAACCCAATAACTGCTCCTCCATCTAAACACAATCTAGTAAAATGAAATCACACACACTGAACTCAGTTCCTTCTACGTTAACTAAATTATTTAAAAAATATATGTAAATCCAAAACAGCTTATAAACTTAGTAATTCTACTTCTGCCCCAACTAACTGACGCCACCAACTAACTAATTAATCAATATATCACTAATTAATTATTCCACCAACTACCATTCGATTCACAATTTAAACTAATTATTTTGACTAAACTAACTAACAATTTATTTTGTTATACTACTTAACATGTTATAAACAATAAACAATAACTATACTTAAAAATAATAACACAAAAGTTTTAACTAACATAAAAATAGTTAGTCTAAAAAATATGTAACCGGTAAATCTGTAATCCTAACTAACATGCAATCTATAAGTAATAATTTTATCCAACATGTCAATAGTAACTCTAACTAAGCTAAAAAAATAACTCTAAGAAACCTAAAAAAAATTAACACTAACTAACCCATTATTTACTGACTTGGAATTGAGAATGTCGTCCCCAATAAACTTCACGAGGATCGAAAAAACAAAAAGAAAAGAGGAACAGAATGAATTTGGAAGAGAGATTGAAAAAGAAAGGGACAAAGATATATGGCCCTATTGGTATATATAGTACGCTGAACTCATCATCTTCTCTAGAATTTGGGGGTGGGTGCGGCGAACTTGCCCTAATTACAAAAAAAAAATCGTATTCCTAAAAATAAAGTTGAAATATCTTGTTTGGAGAATTATTAATTTTTTATCTTATTTAAAAAAAAATCCTGCATAAATTCGTCCCTACTTACATGAAGAATTGAATCTTAATTGTATCTATTAAACTTATTCTGTTTATATTTATTTTTAGTTTTCAATATTTTCAAGACTGTATTTGATTCTAAAAATAAGATAAAATAAGACATTGAGAACAAGACATAAAAAATAAAAACACAAAAATTAGTGTTTTGTATTTTATTTAGTAATAAACTAGAATAAATTATAAAAGTTCAATTTATTCTCATTTTTTCATTTAAAAAATTTGAGAAAAGAATATAATAATAAAAGATATGATTATAAAATTAACAATAATAATAAAAGAAAAAATAAAAAATAAGTTGTGTCTCTTGTTAGTATTTCTGGGTCTTTCCTGTTAGGATGGACACAAAATACATTAGTTTAGTGTCTCTGAATACAATATCTTTGTCGATGTCTCATCTGGCAAACACGATTTTATGTTTGTGTCCCTGTCTCTAGGGATGACAAAAGGCCGAAACCTGCCGGTCCAATCCGTGTAACTCGCCAAAAAAGACGGGTTAGACTATAAATTTGAAATCGCCAAATTTAAAAAGTCCGCCTAACCTACACTGCCTAATCCATGGGATTTGGCAGGAATCGCCAGGGAGGGTAGGCTTCCCTGGCAGGTCAAGCGGTTTTTTTTTTTGTCAGGGCCCTTTTTTTACAAATTTTGATAATGTTATTGATCTATAATAGGATGAAGATGATAATTGAAGATGTTTTAAATTATATTTTGGATTATGTTTTATGTTTGATTGATTATAAACTTGAAGATGTTTAATTATATGTTTTGGTCAATATTTGTTTTGCTTTGGACAATGTTAGTTTTATTATTTTATTTCAAAAATTTAGTTTATAATTATATTTATTACATATTTATAATTATAAAGACTTTAATATTTGTGAATTTAGAAATTATAATTTTTGTATGTCTTTAGAAATTATAAATTTATTGAAATGGTTCTGAAATTATATATATTGTTTAATATTTAATGGTTTATATTAAAAAACCAAAAGAAATTTGGCGGGCGACCAACTCGTCAGTCTGCTGTTAGGCGGTGCAGGGTAGGACAGATTAGCCCGCCAAATGGCGTGCTTTTGACGGTGCAAGGCAGGACGGAACGGATTTTTCCGTTTACCACCCTTATCTGTCTCAGTGTTTCGTACCTATAAATAATGCAAACGCAGCCTAAATATACATTACTACTATAATCATTCGCATTAGCAACATATTTCTTTAACAAAATTTTCTTACTCATAGTTATCGATGGATGTAATCAAATTAGGGACGGAAGAATTGGTGAACAAATTTCTCCAAATCTTTTGAGATGGATATAATGTTCTATTAAAAAATTTGGCACTATATACTCGCGCAATTCGTCCCTATCAGATTAATATCAAACGATGCATTTTACTAATATTAGCGATGAATTTTCAATTTTTGTCTCTAATAATCTGTTGCTAATTCAAAATAAATTACAACATCCCCATCACTTATCCAAACATTGAGGAAAAAAATTCACCCCCTTCTCCCAAACCCCATCCCTTTTGCTTGTGGGCATCAATTTAATTTAGATATATTAAACTTTATATATTTTTTATGAATTGAAGTTATTAACAATGCTAAATTGTAAATTATATTAAAATTATTGTATAATTAGGTCTTTTATTTGGATTTTATGGACTTCGTCTAAAAAGCAAGAGAAAAAATGTTATAAATTTTAACTATTACCACAAAATTTTAAAATAAAAATGTATCGATGGAATAAATCTGTCACGTTCATCTTAAATTTTTTTTATAATTAGAATTAGCAACAGATATTATGTTTGTCGCAAAATTTGATCATTACTTAGGATCAGATATAAAATCTCATTGCTAATTGTTAGCGACGCCATTTTTATCGTCGAATATTATTCGTCATTAATTCCATCAATAACAATATAATAATATCTATTACTAATTCATGAAAACTCATCGAAAATATCCGTCGCAATGCAAAATATTCTAGTAGTGTATATTAGTATATAGCTTAGCTTGCTAGCATTTTCTGTCATCTAAATATATATTATTATAACTAGAAATATTTGATAACAAAAAATAATTAGTTAAAAATAATTAGAATTTAATTTATTTAGTATTTATTAATTATTATAATAATTAATAAATATTAAATAAAATAAATTCTAATTTTTTTTATCTCCCTAATATTACTTAAATATGGTGATAATTTTAGCCCTATTTGCCCGAATATAAGAAAAATTACCTCATGAATTTGTTAAAAATCATTAAGGATACTATAGGTAGTATAAATAGTATACTAGATTGTGATATTACTGGATAAATTATAAGAGTGCATGATATTTGAAAGTAATAACTAGCTAGGTTAAACTAGATCTGATGCCATCAATAGGGAGATCAAGCAATAGTAAGTGCTTTGATAATTTATTTAGATATTTCCAATTTGAACATCCGGAATAAAACATTCTTTTTGAGATGTCAGAGATTACTATTCATTTTATTAACCTTAATATACCTTATTTGAGTTAAGTTAATCAGTCTCAAATTTGTGGTTGTGACTTGTGAGGGGTAAAGAATGTTAAGAACGAGAGAAGAGCTAGGTGAATGATGCCGGCACCATCAGATTTTCTTGCAGTTTCTGGCCATCCACCTTTCATGGCAATGGCATCAAATTGTAACAGTCACAAAAAGTTTATTATTATTATTATTATTATTAAAGTACAAAATATTAGAAAATCATTACCGTAATTTATTATTTTTGGTCAATAATTAATTAATAATATTTAAAATTATAGACTAAAAATATATTATTAGACTAAAGATATTAAATTGATAGTTAAAAATATTAATAAAAAAAATTTTCTATTAATCCTTATATCTTTTTCTTTTATATGACTAATTTTGATAACTAATTTTATTTTACACACAACATAGTTGTATATATATATTATAAAAATCCTAAAATTAACTATAGTATAGTAGTTGAAGATTGTACATAAAATAATTTTAGAAGTCTAAAACTGATGAGTTCGATTTCATATTATAGCTATTTTAAAATTATTTAAAAATAATAATTTGTTATAATAATATATAAGTATAGATATGAAAAATAATTAATAGTTAAAAAATTGATAGCTACAAAGTTGGATTTGCATTATAATAAATTATATTTTACCCAACCATGCCAATTAATTAACTACGTGTGAAAAATGAGAAATAATTTAGCTTCGTTTATAATAACTTCAATCGTTCACACTTTTCTGACCGGCACAGTAAACATTCCAATGGGACCTTCGGGAAACAAACGAACCAAACCGCTATTATTTTCTTGTCTTTTTTTTTTTCCTATTTTTTTTTCATGTTTAGTTTCCAAAGACAAAGGAAAATACGTCACTAGCGTGTTTAGACTTTAGACCTCCACATAAAAACCGTGTTAAGTTTCTTAATTTATTTTTTCCCGAAAAGTATTTAAATTATTATTTAGAGATGAGACTTGAAAGGTTTAATTAATTGTTGATGCTATAGCTTTATCAAATTTTTAACTATACAATCTTAATTTAGTGCTAGGGAGCCAATGGCTTAAGTGTACCATGTGTACAATGGGCTAAATCTTTGATTCATGAATAGAATGAATATCACCTATACTATCCAGAATAACCATCCGGATCACCCATACTATCTAGAATAACCATCCGGATACTAGGATAAATAAACATCTCATGTCATACAACCACTCATCCCAAAAACTTAAGCTGATTTTGGGGTTCACCAAGGATCGAACCCCTGACCTTTCGGATCTAGAACTCTAATGTCATATCCTGATAGAACAATATAACACTAATGATTATATTTCTAATACTTTCTAAACCTCCATTGTACGCATTGTACGCTTAAGCCATTGGCTCCCTGTACTTTCCCTTTATATTATTCGTACATCAAATACAAAAATGAATATTTTAAGAGTATTTCACATATTTTAGCAAAATATAGTTAGCAAGAATTGTCCAATTATCTTTTTTATCTTACTGGTACTTTGATATTTTTCTTAAACAGAGAAGAAAAACAAATTCTACTCTTTTTTTATTTGAATTCAAAACTACCGAAATAAAAGAACTAATCACCTTGACTAGTCTTAAATTCCTAATATCTTCGTTGATCATTATTTTAAACATTAACAATAATATAAAGTGCAATGCTAGATGATAACACAATTTTAATATTTTTTTATCAACAATCAATCAATAATATTTAAAAATATTAGCAAAAATTATAATATTAAAATATTGGATTAATGTAAATAAAAAGTGGATTAACACACACATTAATGTCTAGTAATTTACTGGTATTTTACTACAATAAAGACTGGAACAAAAAATTGTCATTTACACGTTACACCAGATTTTGCTAAATTCCAAATTAAAAATATCCTTCTATATCCAATTTTAATAGATACCTTTTGGTATCTCTAAATTTTTTAATGTAATAAATTTTATGTTCCATTGATATTTAAATTAATATGTATACATGATCAATTAAATACATATAATAAATAAAAAATTTCACAAAAATTACCCATCAACTGTCTCTAACATATTTTTTGTTTTTCCTTTACTTAGCTTTTCTTTAAAATAAAAAAATTAAACATGTATGTTGGATTAAGAATAAAAAATGTGAATACAAAAATAAATCAATTAATAATAGATTAATTTATTTGTATTATAAAAATGGGGACAAATTATATATCATTTTACATTATATTTAGAAAGATATATTGTCAATATTGACCATTCTTTAAATTTAAGAAACATAATATTAGCATCTCATTGTAAAATTTTGTGTATTACTCTTCACAGTTTTACTAAATTTTTAATTAAATCTCTATTTTTTTAATTAGATTTATGTACTATTTTTCATTTTATAATTAAGTTCTTTTTAATATAAAAAATGTTAGAGTTAACTGAATATTTCTTTGCAAATTAAAGACATTTATAATTAAAAACTTAACTAAATTTTTAATCGCATGTATTTTGAAAAAAATATTCTATTAATTTTAATATTTTTTTATATGAAAAGAATCTAATTAAAACATAAAAATAATATAAAATCTAATTAAAAAATATAAATATTTAATTAAAAATTGTCATAAAACTACTTATTCCAAAAGCTTAAGCTCATAGGAGAAAATAACACTAATGGTTATATGTCTAACATTCTCCTTCAAACAAGAACTTTTTTTTTGGGTTTGTTTGATTTGCTATCTTTTTTACTTTTTTGGGATTCACCAAGGATTGAATTCTTGACCTTTTAGACATAAAACTTTGATACCATATTATGAAAGACAAAAATTTAGTAAAACTATACAAACTAAGTAATGAAACCTAAATTTTAACAAATTTTAAGAATTGAGCTTGGTATGTTTTAATCCAATAGATTTTATATTTCTAACGTTCTATACCATGAATTTCATATTGAAATGTTTTTTTAATGCAATTTTTTGTAAAAGAAATATGTAAAAATATCCTACAAAGTCACTCGAATAAAAAGATGTGAGAAATTGAGGGCAGACGTGGCAACATGCCAAATAATTGATGGTTGGTTGGGTGGGTTCAAATAACTTCTAAGCCATCCGAAGAGAACAATAGAATATTCCTAATTCCTCCTTCTTGCGTCGATGGCTTTTCTCTCTTACAATAATTATTTTAATATTCCTTTCTATTATTGAAGTAAACGCTTTGTTTATTGACAATAATAGTTTTAGTGGGTGTTTTAAATAACAATTTTTGTTACCATCTATTTTCAAGGATCATACATTGAGAAAGAAGCATCATTCATCATAGTCACTTATAATATTAAACACAATATTTTACTTTTACATCATTTTTTTTCTTTTTATTTTGTAAAAGAATGTTCATATTGAATTCATTGTGTCATTTGTACGGAGCTTTAACGTTCAATAGTGAGAGGTAAAAGTAATAATTAATTTCAGATGTAAACTACCTAGTATACGAATATTTTATATTGCTAACAAAAATAATAATTTTAAAAATTACGAATAATAAGTTTAAAATTTTAAAAATGATAAAAATAATAAATATATATTC
>NC_029780.3:15218764-15249091 GCF_000817695.3 Arachis duranensis | reverse complement strand
TATTAAGATTCAAACTTCAAACTTTAGAATTATATTTCCCTCTAATTAAGTAGCATGCTGACCTTATTAGGCTGAGATCACTTTGACAAAATAATATTGATTATAAGCTTGAAAACCAAACTTATAGTTTATATAAACAACTTAAACTTTTCACATATTTGTTTGTGTACAAAAAATTGTACTTGCATATTTAAAATAATTATTATCCTACCATATTTAATAAATATTATATTTTACAAAAGGAATGATTTTTATGTATTATTAACTTATAAATAAATTTATACTATTAGTTTTTTAGTTGACAGAGGCATACATTATTTAAGAATTTATCAATAATTGCATGCAAGTCTTTAAATTTCTCTGGGTGAATATCAGTATAATTGTCGCCAATAATACTTAGAATCTGTTCAGAGGTAATTAACCTAGAATGATGGAATTTGTCACCTCACGAAGTTGACGAACTTCACTACTTCTGGTTCTTTTGAGTGAATAGTGAGAATTTGTAAAGACACTTTAATATTTAAGTTAAAATAAATTTTAGAAGTAAGATTTTGAGAATAAGATAAAATAAAATATTGAAAATAAGATATAAAAGATATAAATATAAAATTTAGTATTTTTGTATTTTATTTAGTGATAAAGTAGAATAAATTATAAAAATTTAATTTATTCTTTTTTTATTTAAAAAAAATTATAAAAAATTAATAAAAATAATGAACAAAAAATAAAAAATAAATTATGTTCTTTATTAGTGTTTTTGTGTATTTCTTATCAGAATGAATACAAAATATAATAATTCAGTGTCTTTAGAGATAATATCTCTATACATATTTCATCTGTCAAATACGATTTTGTATCTCAGTATTTCTGTTTCAGTGTCTTGTTCCTGTAAATAAACACAGTCTTAAGATTTGTGTGTGTCATACCGGGTGGAGTCTGAGCTCCCTTTTATAAATGTTTTTTCTTCCTCCAATCTTCTAAATGAAAAAAGATCATATGCGATTCGCATCCGAATTTAAATGCTGGCGAGGGATTTGAGGTGATCCAGAAAATTTCGGGTACTTGGTTCAAAGAAGACGAATTCGACTTGAGGGCCAAATCGTTCGTTGTTGGACTGCTAAGGCCGGAATCCCGAATCCGTAATAAAATCTAATTAAACTTTTTTATTCAAAAGTTTATCGCCTTTAGTTTGTCTCTTATACATTTCATTTGAAATCGAATTTAGAGTTCTATATTCAATTTTCACATGCTCTCCAAATACTATGTAAGGTTGATCCGATAAATTTAATAAATCCAACTAGAGGCAGAACTAGACTAATTATTTAAGAGGGTAATAATTTAAGTGGCAAAATAAATTTCTATTATTAAAAATGTATTTAGTAAAAAGTGTAAATTACATTCTATAATTTTTATGAAATATAAAAATTATATTTCAATTTAAAATAAAATATTTAAAATTTAGAACAATAATACTAGTATTATAACATCAATAATACAAAATTATAATTAATACTTTATCTATTCTGTTATTTATCTATATACAATATATGATTATGTGTCTTAGTTGTTAGTTTAATAGTTTTTTTTTATAATAGAAAGAACAGTAAAAATAGAATTGTTTTTTGGTAAAAAAAAAATGGAGGACCACTTGTTAAATTAGAATTTTTTTTAATCTACAAAAAAAAAAAGTAAGAGTTAAAGTCTCAAAGAGTAAAAGATAAAAAAGTTAAAGAGATTAAAAAAAAATAAAAATGTGCCACAAAAATAAAAGTATTTTTTTGAGTAGACGAGTAGATTGAAAAGATAATAAATTTATATTTCATTTTTTAAATAAATTAGATTACAATATTTTCTTAACACAAAATAAAGATGTTTAAATTTTTTCTTTTATGGATTTACACTATATTAGTAATGGATTGTATTTATAATTTAAAAATAAAACTGATTTTTTTTTTGAAAAGGGGACGGTATAATATAATTTAGGAGACTATTTCTATAAAAAATTATTTTTTATTGATAAAACTATAATTTAAAGGACCATTGTCTCTGAGAGTCTCTGTCTCTGTATCTAACGAATTTTTTTTAAGCATGACAAAAATCTTTAGTGGAGCGGACACTTGTGAAAATTTACCTGCTGTTGGGGGGCAGGTATGAGGGGTGTTTTCTACCGTGGAGACGGGAGATAGAGTCACGTATAATAAATGGGGAGGGGTGCGGGTAGAGGTCTCCGTCCCATGGAGACCCATTTAACCCCATTTGTATAAAAAGACAAAAATACCCCCGTATATATATATAATATATATGACTCATAAGAATTTTAGCCGTAAAAAATTCATAACTTCAGTGCTTCAACTTCACTGCTTCAGAGAGTTTCCTTTCTTCTCCTCTCCTTGTCAAACCTTCAGCCTCTCCTCTCCTGAACACCCCCGACCGCCACCTTCCACCCCCTCAGTGGCTCAATCACTCACCGCACTGTCAGTTTGTCACGCTCCCACCCCCTCCTGAACTCACTGTCAGTCCATCATGCTCACCGTCAAGCTCACCTCGTCTTTTTCTCCTCGTTGCGTCATCGTCGGTCGGTGTCTTCTCCTCGTCGGTCACCGCAGCAGGGAGTGCGTCTTCACGTCAGAGCCTCTTCACATCAGAGCCTCGCCGGGTCTTCTCGTCGTCTGCCACCTCCTACCCCTCACCGCCAAAATCCTCTCCTTTCACTTTCGAGGTCACTGGTCACCGAGGCAGCAGCATCGCGCCAGAGCATTTTCGCCATCTTCGCATTTCGTCGTCTTCGCGTCAGGGTCTCCTTGCCGTTAGAGCCTATTCGTCATCCAGCAAGATCGTCAGTTTTTTCGCTGTCTTCGCGTCAGAGACTCCTTAAAGTGATTTTGATTCAGTTAGCCCTAATTTATATTTCTGATTCTGATTTTTGTGATTTTGATTATGTTCTGATTGCTGTGGTACTTATTATGTTAATTATTTGTTGTAATTTTGATTCTGTTAACCCTAATTTATATTTCTGATTCTAATTGTTGTGATACTGATTATGTTAATTATTTGCTGTGATTTTGATTCTGTTAACCCTAATTATATTTCAAATTCTGATTGCTATAATTTTAATTATATTTCTCATTTTTTTTGTTTTTTTTAATTTTTTTCTTTTTTTTTAAATCTGCGGATACCCAAATTCCCGACAGATATAAAGTCCCCGTTATCCGACATAATGACTGGCTCAAATAACCATTTAAATTCACCGATGATGATGTTAAGCGATGCCTATTTGTAATATAATAAATTAAATAATGTGTAGTAGTCGTAGCTAAATGGTGGCGCAATAAAATAATAGTCGGTAGGTGAATTCTTTAAGTTTAGCTTAGAATGTTCAAATTCCATCTTCTAATTCTGCTGGTCTAATTTACAAGGTCAATGGTAAAAGTTTATGAATAAAGAATAAAAGTGGGGAAAGAAATAACGATTGGGCAAATAAATTAGAGATGAGCCAATCACTGTATGGGTCTTTTTCAACCGGGTTATGATGTTTACATTTATTGTTATTATTTTGTAGTAGACTAGTAGCATAGTGTCTAAGTGGCTAGCAAGCAAGAGATATTTTGTGTTTGTTTGGATGAAAAAAAAATGAAAGGAAAAAAATAAGAAGAAAGAAAATAAAAAAATAAAATTATTTGTATGTTATTTGGATGAAGAGAAAATAGATGAAAAGAAAATAAAGAGAAAATTTTCTTTTGTTTGGATAGAATAAAAAGTGAGAAGAAAGAAAATTATAATAATATAAAATTACATTAATATCATTATCTATATTATATGTAAATTATAATTTATTAATAATAAGGGATAAATGTGTAATTTTATTCACATTTACCACATTTTTCTTCATTTTCATCTCATTTGTGGGGAGAAATATTTTAGTGAGTCTATACTATTTTTTTCTTTCCATTCTATTTTCTCTTTTTATCCAAACAATACAAAATTTACTTTTTCATCTATTTTCTTTTCTTTTATTTTTTTTCCTTCAAATTTCATCAATCCAAATATTGTATAAAAGAGAAAAGTCAAAAAAAAATTTTAGTCAATTAATATTTGCTAATTTTAGGATTTAAAATATATAATTTAAAATAAAAAATAAAAAATTTATGATTTAGTTTTTAGTACCTAAAATAAACAAAATAATTTTAAAAAAAATTAATTAATAATGATTGAAAGAATTAGTTATCTAGCATCATTTATATTAAAAATATAAGACAATTACATGCTCTTCTTCTATTAGTGTTTACATTTCTCATGTTGTTTTAAAAAATTATTGTTATATCCATTGAATTCTTGAAGATTGATATTTTAATTATCGGATTAATAATTTCGTATCATGGTATTAAAACTAAATTTGACATTAAACTTAAGCTAAAATGTTTAAGCTTTAGTGTTTGGATTGAAAATCAAAATTGTTGGCTCTTTTTTTATCTAAATAATATTAATTTTTTTTTTTAAAATACGTATGATTTAAAGAAGAATCAAAATGTATAAGATGCATTTTGCGTAGACAAGGCATATATAGGGAAGGAAATAAGAGACTTGTAATAAATGAGCAATTATAAAATTAATTAGTTAATTTAGTAATTTAGAGTATTTGTATATTTATAAAGTTAATATTAAAGGGGTGTGTTACACATCCATGTAATTATATAATCAAATTGGCCGAATTGCAAATAAAGTCACGCGCATTAATGACTAGTGAAAATACGCGTCCGAAAATCCTTCGTTACTTCGTGCTCATTGTGAAAAAACGTTATTTCTTCCTTAACACGAAACTGTTACACGAAACCGCTCATTCTCTTCGAATCTCTCTCAAAATCACTCAAACTTCAGTCACGTTCTCTGCGAAAACCACTACTGGAGAAGAATCACGAGAAGATTTGGCAAGGAACAACTAAAAACGAACGAAAACAGCAACAGAGATTCGCCTTCCTCCTACTCCTCATTCTCCTCCTTCTTTTTCGCGTTCCTTCTTCTTCATGTGTTTTTCCTTATCTTCATTCTTTTGTTGTTTATTGCTGTTGTATTTTTTTTGTCTTTTCCTCTTTCTCTTCCTGGTGAAGAAGCAGTAGAAGGTGAGGAGGAAGAATTTTTAATTGTGTAGAGCAGAAATAAACTGAAATGGCCAACTCCACTGAATCGAACATCATTCATGTGCTGAATAAAATGTCATAAACATTTAATCATCAAGAAAAATATTTTTACATGCACAAGGACTCAATTGAACACACTAACAATCAAGTAAATTAAAATGAGCAACTCCACTGAACCGAGCAACATTCATGTGCTGAATAAAACGTCATAAACATTCAATCATCAAGAATAGCATTTTTCCATGCAAAAGAAGTTAAGTGAACATGTAACAATCAGGTGAACCGAAATGATCAACACCACTGAACCGAACACCAATCATGTACTGAATAAAACTTGAGAAGAAGAGGAAGAGGAAGAGGAAGAGGAAGAAGAACCTACGTGCGCGAATTTGAAAGAAGAAGGAGGAGGAGGAAGAGGAGGAGAAATACTATTCTTGTTGATTGAAAGTTGATCACCATTTATTCACCACATGAACATTGTTCGGTTCGGTAGCCTTTGTGATTTTGATTCACCAGATGAATGTTGTTCGGTTCGGTGGCTTCCTTTTACCTGTTCAGTGTTTAAGATTATTGTGATAGCATGCAGCAATCATTTCCTAGCTATCTCAACGTAATAACCTCATTCAACTGATTTGAGGTTGAATCATTTATTGTTTTCATTTAGAAGTGTAGATCGAAGAAGAAAATGAAGAAGAAGATGAACGACGGAGCTTATTACGTTAAATTCAATGCAGATCAATAATGAAGAATGCGAGCAGAGAAGAAAAATGCGAACAGAGGAGAACGACGAATTTTATTAGGTTGAAGAAGAAGAAGAACGAAAACGCGAGAAGAGAACAAGGTTTACATTGAGAAAGGTTTATCACGCAGCAGAAGGTATACGTTATATACGTTATATGAGGCGTGTGTATAATAAACGCGTAAGGGGGTTGAGGAGGCGTGTCTGATTGAAGTTACTTGGATAGCTTGGATGAAAAAATTACATGGATGTAGAGCTTTACTCAACATTAAATAAAATTTGATATTTTTATGAGTAGGATAAAATAGAGTAAAATTTAGAATTTTAGAGTGTAATTAGGGTTAAAAAACTTAGGGTTGAGAGATTTTTAACTCGCAAATAAAATACAGTAGAATTTTAATAAAATTTTTAACTTACGAGTAGAATTAGGGAAGGATCTACTCTAGTCTGCTCATTGCTAGCCCTAACTTTGAGTGGCTAAATATATTTTATATTTTAATATATATATATTTTAAATTACTAACTAATTTAGCGATTGATTTTTTTATATATGTCACGTAATGATAAATTTTTTACGTATAAGTAATGTAGTGATAATTTAACAGTAACATAGAAAGGTAATATTTTAAAATTACATAGGTATTCTAGTAATAATTAATAACCATCAAATAAAATAATTTTAGAATATGTAAATTATTTTTTTTATTATTTTTCAAATATGAACATAAATAAAATAGTGATTTTAGAATCGAGATGAAAGATCACGTTCTTAGAGGCGAATAAAATTAATGAAGTGTGAGATGGTACACAAAATAACAATTATTATTACAAGACTACGGAACCCCAATACCAGGGGATTCAAATTTTAGAACACATTGAAACGTGGTAATTCACGTGACATGATCGAAATCAAGCATGGTAATTTGGTAACTGATTGCTAATAAGGAAATTAAGATACCATTACTGCATGCTGACAAAAAACTGCTACCACATACAGAGAGAGAATGTGGGTACCCATCTCAAAGGGAGCCGAAATTGTGCTGTCCTTTTAATTTCATATTTATTATTTAATATAACTCATTAAAATTTATTTCTTACCAAATATTAGGGGAACGATTTAAAAATTATTAATCAATATTTAACTAATTTTTTATTTTTATACTATTAAATTTTAATATTTAAAATTTAAAATTTAAAATTTAATATTTAAAATTTAAAATATTAATCAAATATTTATTAAAAATAATAAATTTTGTTAGCCATGTAATGTAACAATAAATATAGCCATTTTTATTTATGTGATGTCTTTTTTTAAAAAAAAATTTATGCAAATATACAATCTGAAAAAATCAAGTATAATTGTATGTAGGACAATATTATAAAAAATAAGAGTGACAATAATATGTTTCAAAATAGTTTATATATACTTGTGAATACTAAAATGAATACTAATACAACTATTCTATTTAAAGAAAAATAATAATGTCATTTTCTTTTTTATAATATCAATTTATACATGACTCTTGCATTGTATATTTATATAAATTAATAAAAATATAATATTATTAAAGTAATAATATTAGAAAGAAAAAATAGTTTATATTTATTTTATTTAGTATTTATTTATAAAAATAAATATTAAATAACATAAATTTAGACTATTTTAACTGATTTTTTATTTATTGTATCCTAAATATTAAAATGAGAGTGATAATATTGATTTCTTATATATTATTATTATTAGAGTTTAACTATTATATATCTTTAAAATACATGTTAAGGTTATTATTAGTAAAAATATTATTAGTCTTATCTGACAAAATAAATTCTCATCTTCGTTTGATAAAATGGCCAAATTATTAATATATTACTATAGATGTTAGGTCATTTTATCAAACAAGACTAATATTTGAAAATTTATTTTGACAAAAACGAAAAACTAAAATCTATTTTATCAAAATTAAAATTTTTTCAGGTGTGTGACGATAAATTATTATTATTATTATTTGAAATTTCTATTTTTCTCTTTCACATCGTGTGGATGCATTGTTGTGGCAAAGCTGTGACCTTTTCTTCTGTTTTCTTCGCTGACAATCTCATTCATTCATTCATTTTTCACTTTCTTTTCTTCTCTGCGCCCTCTGCAACCCAAAAAGCTGCTTCTGATTCTCTTTCCGCTTCTCCATTCCCCAAAACCAAACACCTTCTTCTTGATTCATCAGCTTTTCTATTTCTTTCCCTGCTTCCTTTTCCCCCTTTTTTTTTTATTTTGTTTTCTTTTCTTCTCTGTCTCATTGTGTATCTAAACAGAACTTCATGTTATTCTCCCATTGATGTAAAATTTTGAGCTTTGTAATTTCCTTTCGTTTTCTCTTTTGGCTGCGCTTTTGTTAAAGAGCTTCTGTTTAATTTGATTAAACAGAAGCTCTTTTGTTGTGTTTTTAATTTTATTCTTGTATTTTGTTTGTGTTGATCTCTCTTCGGAGAGTAATTTAAGAGAAAAAAAAGAAAAACAAGGAGCTTAGGTTGAAGCTCTGGATCTGAATTGTGATGGAGGAAGAAAAGCAGAAGATTCAAAACCGTGTTGTTGTTGTTGACGATGCAGTTGAGTTGAAGTGCAGCTACATGCAGAAGTTCAGGCTCTATGAAACTCGCTCGGTATATGATGATTCTCTATAACCTTTCAATATTTCAATTCGTATATGCATTTTTCTTACTTCGTCTTTTGACCATGATCTACCTATGGCGTTGTTTTTCTTTTTCTTTTCTTTTCTATAACCGTGTTTCTCTCTGTTTGTTTCTTAAAGATGCTGTAATCTCTCTCTCTCTCTCTCTCTCTCCAAATTCATGTTTTCCTAATCAAATGGATTTGTATTTTCTTTCTCTATGAGCAGTTTTGTTTTTGTGTTTTTTGAATTGGGATTTTGATGCTTCCTGTTTATTAAGGTGTGATTCATGAGTTGTTGTGTATGTGAAATCTGAGAATTTTCACAAGATGACATTGATCTGGATTTTTATGCTTCTGATTGGTTTCCATAATTGTGATTTGTTTTTTCATTTATAATTTTCATGATGTATGTCATTGATGCTATATGATTTTCAAATGATTCTGTAGCAAATAGCTTATGGCTTGTGAATTCGTGTATTCTATTTGACCTTGTTCGCTAGCTTCGTGTTCATTTTCGCTGAATATGTCCTTTTCAATTTTGTGTGATGGATGATTAAATATATTAACATAATTGTCACTTTGATTTTATTAGCACTAAATTCAATTGGCTTCGCAGTGAAAGCTGCCTGTGATATCTAGTGATTGTGTTTATGCCAATACTTGACCTTTTTTACTATGCTCTTCTTAAAAGGGAAACTAGGGCTCTTTCTTTCTGTTCTTTCATCAATTGCATGAATCTGGTCCTATATAGTAATGTTTTCTTGCTAATCAAAATAGTAATTTTTGCTAATTTTGGAATTTTATATTGCTGACCTTTGTTATTAGAAGGATTGCCACTACTTGTCCTTTTCAGGAAAAAATTGAGTAGTCATGCGAATATTATCTGGAAATTTTGATGAAGTTGGGGCAAAATCCAAAAGAAGGCCCAAAACAGTTGAATTAAACCCACACATCATTCCTTCTTTAGAAAGTGAAACCTAAAAGGCAAAAATTGATAGTCACATCCTTAAATTTGACTTTACCTTAATCTTCAGCATTTGTCACCTTCATCTATCTCTCTCACTTTTTATGTTTGTTTTTTCCTCACCTATTCTATGCTTAGGGGCAGAATTCATAGTGTTCTAGATAGATATCAAGCATTCTTTCTCTCATCAGCTAACATAATGATAAGCTGTTGGTTTGTTTCTTGCAAGACAAGCAATTGTAGCTTCTTTACAAAATCATCTGGTATAATTTTGTACTTATATGTTTAAATTCTTAGAAAAGTTGGTGGACTGCAACAATTATTGTTGTAATCTGAAGTTTGTTTCAACTTTTTTACTGTTACTTTTAACGCTATTCATTCACATTAGAAAAACCACTTGTAATCTAAAGTTTTGCGTTAATATGGAGTGATATTTATAGCAAAGCTACATCTTTCCATTTCTTTAATACATTAATAGCTGTGATGTACTTTTTCCTTTTAAGAATATCATCCTTCTTAATTTGTCTATGACTCTATGCACATTATACATGTATAGGGCAATGTTGCAGTGTTCTTATTATTATTCTTTTTTACATGCAGAACTTTTATATGATCGAAGCAGAACCTCATGGGGGGTCTTGAAGATTGACAGATTGGATCCAACAGAACTAAACATCACTGAAGATTTGACAGTGTACTCAGAAATTGAGTGTTGTGACCTTCTAAGGCGCATACACGAAGGAAACAAGTCAACAGGGGGACTGAAGTTTGTTACAACTTGTTATGGAATCATTGGTAATTGAATCTTCTATCATCTTCTTCATATGAACAAAATTGTTATTATGGTCTTGTGTCCCAAAATACTGGCTATAATAATTAAGGTTTCCGTCATCTTATTATATATTTTTTTTTATCTAGGATTTGTCAAATTTCTTGAGCCATACTACATGCTTCTCATAACAAAGCGAAGGAAAATTGGCACAATATGTGGGCACACTATATATGGTATCGCAAAGAGCGAAATGGTTCCAATCCCACATCCTACTGTGCGATCCAAAATGGCATATTCTAAGGATGAAAACAGGTCTTTAGTCAATTTTGCATGAAATTGTAATACGTCTATAGCACATATAAAGAGACATCTGAGTGTAGCATTGAGAACTATACCCTGTGGTTTGTACATAGTTGAGAGTTATGTTATAAATTGTGGGTTTTCATTTGTGTTCATTATGTTGTGTAGTGAAAACATTCTGTTAGAACATCATATTTTAGCTTTGTTGAATTCTACAGTTTGGTTTCCTTTATCTGTTCCTTAGTTTTTGTTTTTGTTTTATTTTTTTATTGTACCATATATGTTGATTGTCTCTCTTCAGTGTGTATGCACAATGTGGGCTTCCTCAGGTCAACCCTATCATCTTTCTGTGGTACTCTCTAATTGTCTCTTTTGAAGTAGAAATGATAATACTTCTTCAAGATTTCCAAGTCGTGTAGTTTGTTTAGTGTATACCTCCATCATCCGTTTCATGTTATACATTTATTGTCAGTTCATTTCCTGCAAATGTACAGGGGCAATCTTCATTGCTGTTATGATGTAAATGTAACTTTTTGAGTGAGACAAGGTATTGCCAGGGTTTCACTCAGGAGATGGCTTTCGTTTCCTTTTGTATCTTTTTTCAATACTGTTGGTTATAGTTAATTGCTTAACAATTTTATTTTATAACTATTTGTTTTCATTTTTATTTAGTCATATAATAATCCATCTTATTAATGGGCTTTACTTTTCTTCTCTTGTGACTTAGATACAAGAAGCTTCTGTGCAGTGTGGATCTTACGAAGGACTTCTTTTTCAGCTACTCATACAATGTCATGTTTAGTCTTCAAAGGAACTTAACTGATCATAATACAACAGGACAGTCACTTTATGAAACACTGTTTGTTTGGAATGAGTTTTTGACTCGTGGAGTCAGGAATAATCTCCAGAATGCTTCCTGGACAGTTGCCTTAGTTTATGGCTTTTTTAAACAGGTACACAACAGATTCCCCTTTTGGCTAATGGATATGTTTAGTTTTTATCTTCTATAGATTAATTTCGTTGTACTTTATCAGCAATATTAATTTCATTTGAAATGTCTAGTTTTTACCATATGTAACTTTGTATATGCTATTGCTGGCATTTTATGTGATAAGAGTTAATGCTGCAATCATTAAACCATGGATTAGTAGTATTCACACAAAATGATAATTTAATGTAGGCAGTATTTTTTATCGCTGTATTGGTGTCATCAAGCCTCTCCTATAAGTGCTAGAAAGAAATGCTAGAAATATCTATTCCTCATAAAAGGTTATGCATTTTCTTGTTGACAGTTGTTCATTTATGGCATGCTGTGTAGGTCAAACTTTCTATTTCTGGCAGGGATTTTCACTTGACTATCATTGCTAGGCGCTCGCGGCACTATGCTGGGACAAGGTTTGTACTTTTCCAATCCTTTATATGAGTTTGTCACATGATAAAGCTACATTCTGTTTCAATTCTTTACACTTGCAGTCCTTGAAGATATACATCTGCTTTTGTTTACATTTTAATTTTTCTAATTGAGGTTTTTTTACTGGTTTCTGCCAAGTACTTCAATCCATGAAATTCATGTAAACGGGTGATTTATCACCCAGAAACTTGGCATTTTCCTGCAAATTTTGGCATTTTTATCTTACTTATTTCTTGACATATTCCTTGCTTGCTGTATCTTGTGATGCAGATATCTAAAACGAGGAGTGAATGAAAAGGGAAGAGTTGCTAATGATGTTGAGACAGAGCAGATAGTTTTTGCAGATGCCCGTGATGGAAGCCCGATGAAAATAAGTTCCGTGGTGCAGATCCGGGGTTCAATCCCTCTGTTCTGGTCTCAAGAAGCCTCTCCATTGAACATAAAACCTGACATTATATGTATGATATGGAAGCAACTATTCTCTGCTTGTTATGGCTTGATTGTTGTGTAATTTTTTCTGAGAGCTTTTTTGCTTCTTTTTTCTTTTTCTAGTATCAAAGAAGGACAACACCTTTGAAGCCACAAGGCTTCATTTTGAAAATCTTGTTAAGAGATATGGAAATCCAATTATCATATTGAACTTGATTAAGGTAGGCAGCTTCCCATTTCTAATGAACAGTTAGGAATATTGAATTTCTCGGTTGTGTCTAACCTCTAAACTAGAATGTTTTCTGATTTTCATTTTTTTTTGTTCAAGACACATGAGAAGAAGCCACGAGAAACTATTCTGCGAGCCGAGTTTGCTAATGCTGTTAGGTCTATCAACAAAAATATGAAAGGGGAAAATCGACTGAGGTTCCTCCATTGGGATTTGCATCGACACTCAAGACGGTAACTTGCTCTTCTCTCCAACCGTTTCAGTTTTTTATTCTTGGGTGTTATTTTGACTTTATTGGATCAATTACTTCAGCAGCAAAGCTACTAATGTGTTGACCCAACTGGGGAAAGTGGCTGCATATGCGTTGAAGCTGACTGGTGTCTTCTACTGTTCCCTGACACCAAACTTGACACCAGAGGGACTGTTCCAATATTCCTTCACAGGGTATGTTCTATAACAGCACTTTGGATGCTGTTTGCTGATGTATTTTCCCATTGAACTACTTTTTATATATTTTGATGATTTATTAGATGATCTTTGTATTAAGCAATAACCAGGAATTTTTCTGCTTGTCTCTGCAGCAGTTAATAATTGCTTTTTGTTTGAAGTACTAGTTAATAATTTTATTGGTGATTTTATTTAATATAATGCAGGAATAAGAATTCCATTGGTAACTCTCTGACAAAACAAGCTAGCATGGACAAGGATGTTGATAGGGAAGCAGAAGTTAATAATTGTTACTATAGTGGTGATGAGAACAAAGAGTACAGTGTCAGACCCGAGATGCTTCAAGCTGGGGTCTTAAGAACGAATTGCATAGACTGCTTGGATCGTACTAATGTTGCTCAATATGCTTATGGACTAACTGCACTTGGACGCCAGCTGCAAGTTTTAGAATTCAGTGAATCCCCATATATTGATCTTGATAACTCTTTGGCGAAGGAATTAATGGCAGTCTATGAGTCCATGGGTGACACATTAGCTTTTCAATATGGGGGCTCTGCAGCGCATAATAAGGTAACCTTTCCAACCTTTGGGCTTCATGAATTATGAAGTCCAGTATGGGATCAAAAGTCGTGTGCATGATGACAGGATCTACTGTCAAGGATCAACTATTCGAAAAGCTTAAGCTGTTAAGTGAAGACCTGCGAATGATTCTTAAATCTAACATTCTGCTTCATGCAAGAGCCAAATGGCCCTGAAGCATGGACAATGCACAGGATCACCTTCCTTGTGCTGAAATCTAACTTTTATATAGGGGTGAGGACAACCAAATTCATGAGTCACGACCATCTGTTCATAAAGACCAACTTTCCAAAGGCTTAAGTTTTTAGGTGAAGGTTCATGAATGACTTCTCTATCTAACATCTACATCTTACTTTTTACATCAATTTAAAATGACATATGTTAACCTATTGTTGAAAGCATGTTGCTTTTATTATGTTCCTAGGAAGGGTCCATGTTCTGATGAAAGCATGCCTTATCTTGCTAGGGCATGTATTTCATTCACAAGCTTCTGATGTAGGGTTTTATTTGTTGCATGTCTTGGTAGTTTATGGATGTAGTTATTGCTCTCACAATTAGTAGAATTTCTCATGCATCTTTTTCATCAAGATATAAAAACATATATCCCTAACTCTTTTTTTACCATAATAAATTTGAAAATGCAAGTATTCAGTGTCAAAATGGTATTTCATATCTTAGGAAAATGAGTTATTGGCAATAAGACCCCTAATAATAATAATATCTTTCGAGTAGAGTTGGTGATAGTCATGGGTCCTGTTGTTTAATTGTCATTTGATTGTTGTGGGCCTTGTGGCATTTGGTTGGGGCCACCTTTTAGTCAATGCAATGCATAGTGGTGCATGGTATTTGGTGCTTCACTCTTAAGTAGCCACGAATGTTGTGCATAGTACATCCTGTCTTCTCAATGTATGGCCTTTCTTCTCAGCATCTGACTCAAGAAGTGGAGATCTTAATTATTGGTATTTCTGCAAGGTTTCCACTACATCATGTGCACCCTAAACGACCTATTCGTATTCGCATTGTCTCGAATTGTGTAGGAGGGGGTTGGGTGGAAAATGACCTCATTAGCTTGACTCTAGGATTGTTCCTAGCGCTTGATGCAATGCATGATAGTTGTAGCGATCTGCACCTTATGTAATGAACTTGCCTCTTACTCTTCCTATTTTCTCTTGATCTTTCTGTACAGATATTTTCTGAGAGAAGAGGTCAATGGAAGGCGGCAACACAATCCCAAGAATTTCTTCGAACTCTGCAGCGCTATTACAACAACACATATGCCGATGGTGATAAACAAAAAGCAATCAACATGTGAGTCAAATTAGAGCCCATTTTTTAAAAGTATATTTACATAACCATTTCCTTAATAAATTTGGTGTAACATTAGTTATTTATATATTTATGGAGAAAACAATCAATTTGGTCCTTAAGTTTTCACCTGCTAATCAATTTGATTCATGAGTTTTATAATCGTTAGTATACCATGTCAATATGCCACACGAAACTTGATGGTCAATCCCGCTAACTTGATTCTCAGTTATAAAACTTGGGAACAAATTGATAAGTTTTCAAACTCTGCGATGAAATTGATTAGCAGGCGAAAACTACAGGACCAAATTGATTGTTATATCGATATGCATGCTATTTACATTGGGATGAATTAACTTATGTCGTATTTGATACTGTTTTTCTTGTCAGATTTTTGGGGCATTTTCAGCCACACCAGGGAAAACCGGCATTGTGGGAGCTAGATTCAGATCAACATCTCACTGTTGGAAAGCGTGGTGCATTCCCGGAAGATGAAAATGTCAGGTATATAATGGGTTGTTTAGTTACACGATTTTTTTGGTGTTATCATGATTAGGGAAGCATCTGAAGGAGAAGTGTGTATCATCTGTATTTTTTTCATCCCATTAGAGGTGAAGGATTTCACATGACCTTGTAAATATTTCATTCCAAAGAAGCTACCCAAGTACATGAGAATACACTTTATCTGTCCCTCAAGGATTTATTAAATAAAAATATATTAAACCTTGCCTGGGCAGGGGGTCTATAATGCTATTCTTTTATTATGGTAGGCCAACTATTAGACGATCACTTTCCGATGGTAACATTAAGGACAGCACAATTAGGGACTTGAATGTCACAAATTGTCAGCAGTCGTCTAACATACCTGACAAGCATCGTCATTCAGAGTCCACCCCAGACATCTTTACCTGTGGAAGTGCTATATGTCATTGCAGGTATCATAATTGACCTTTTTCATAATGCAAAAATCTCATAGCCATGTTTAGACACTGGGGATTTATACTGAATAGCTGTCTGTTTGCCAAATATTTGAGTTTCTAAATTCTAATAGAAGTTTCCATTTGTAACTTCTTTAGTTCAAATTGCATTTAAACAATTATCTTCCTTCTTGATTGTTTGGTGAAAAACTGAATTATTGAGAAGCTTTTCGGGATTTCTCATATAATATTGATAAGGTTGTCTAATGCAGTCATTGATTGATCCTATTGTGATTTTATGCAAGACATCAAAATCTTCTAACTGTTGTGTTTATCAATATCATACAGGCTTATATATGGGGGAATGGTCAAGGACCAGTATTGCGACACTGATCACATTTGTTATGATGAACATGGAGACTGCTCCAACTTCGTAGATTTGGACTGGCTTTCATCTTCTGGAAACTCTTGTGAAGAGGAATTACTTGAAAGGTAGTTCTAAAACTTTGATCAGTGCTTGCTGATATACATATGTCATATTCTTGCCACTTTTCTTTCACTTAACGATTCAAAATGTGGTCATCAAATCTTGATCAATCATAGAGGGGTTCTGAGAACGAGGAGATACTTTTGTCATAGCATAACTAAATTTCAATTCCTTTGGGAGGTTCATCTATGAATTGAAAATAAAATAAATAACCAGTGAGGAACTAAAGTCCTGTCAGCTTTTTGTTTATGCAATACTCAGATCTCATGCAATTATGGGGAGGAATATTTTGACCTTGGAAGAGAAAATAAAGAGGGAGGGAAGACATTTATTAGCAAACGTTAAGGTTTCCAGCCAGTGGTATATATAGAAAACTTCACTCATCTCCTGCTATTAGCATTTTAATGAAACAAATTTATTTGTCATGAGAAAGTTACTGAATTCTAGTTTATTATCTTTCAGCTTTATGCTGGAGGAATTCTCAGGAGGATATTGATTTATTTATTTATTTTTCTATAACTGAATTTGGGGATTGGTTTGGACTTTCCATGTCTAGTGTCAATTGACGCGGTTATAGTGGATTGTCATTAAAATTGACCCTATCTTCGAATAATAATTTGTTTGATTGTGATGATTGACCAACTACCTTTTTTTTTATTATGACTACAGGTCAACCAGCATCTCATCAGAGAATATTGT
This sequence comes from Arachis duranensis, assembly GCF_000817695.3. Classification (NCBI taxonomy): domain Eukaryota; kingdom Viridiplantae; phylum Streptophyta; class Magnoliopsida; order Fabales; family Fabaceae; genus Arachis; species Arachis duranensis. The sequence continues at coordinate 15,232,010 of NC_029780.3, read as the reverse complement.
TAATGAGCTAAGAACTGAGATAAATACATCTGCTAGTGACTCTGGATCCAGCATGAAGGTTAGCATGCATTGTTATGTCGAGATTTATCACACAATATCATAATTTCCTTTAATTCATGAAATATTTATATTAACGAGTTATTGTCGATTAAAAGAAAAAGAAATAATTTTCATAGCATTTCATTCCCTAGTTATTAATACTCACCAGTCACCAATGAGTTTTTCCTAAAATTGTAGTTCGAACATCAACTAGATACTGCACATTTATTATCACAGTTTGTGCTGGACTAAGAAGTTCAAGGTCTTTGTTTTGTTGTATATTCATCTTTTTTCCTAGCTTTATTTGATCTTCATCCACCATCTGTGTTAAACTCGCTTCTCATAATCTAGCCATGGTTTTTACCATCAAGGGTATGCCGGGGATGATAATAGAGAAAAAAAAATTTCATTGACAGGTTTTTATGTGTAAATATACACCAACCAAGCTCATCTATAAAAAGTTTCACCCCATTTTAACCACCAACCCAAGTTTGACCTCTCAGTTTTTTTTTCTTGGACTGTAACCTATGAAGCATTTTGTTATTAATATCAAAGTAAAATTCTTCTAACGATGTGAGAACCTGATTCATGTGCATAAAGTTGACACTGAAAATAGGAATTAAATTATGTTTTTAACGTGTTTCAGGGGAGGCAGAGTGTGGAAGAGCTCCATAAACAAGGCAAATATTCTGAAAGCTTTGAACGATGGGTAAATTATGGAGAGATGCTTGTTTGAGACCACTGATGTCATTAGTCATGACCTCCATCATCCCCATCCGAAGGATGTGGGTTCTTGACTTTGCTGTACAGAAAAAAAATAAAAATAAAGGGTAAGATATCATCCTAAAGAATAATATATAATATAGAAGTGACAACAGCTGAGAGAAGCTGATTTTTTTGAAAGGGCACTTTGGTAGCAATTTCTATAATTTTTAGTTTTTTACCTAAAATGGAGCGTCTATGTGGGAGGTAAATGTAGATGTCAATAGGTAAATTCATTTTTCTACCTTCCATTAAGTCCTGTTAGGTGCATATTCCTGGGATAATCATGGAACCGTGTATATAAATTTTCATTTTTCAAAATTAAAGAGAGAAACATGATAGATTATGCTCGGATTATTATCAGTGGTTTTACGGGTGAATTTTCTTTATTTCAGTAGAAACAAGATGATTATAAGAAAATATTTTTGGTGAACTAACTAATTTTCTGAATATTTGTAGAAATAAAATAATTAAATCTTTAAAGTACTTTCAGAAATACTAGTAGATGCACTGGCGACTCTTCCAGCATAACATGTCTTCAAAGGATACTATTTTCCTTCCATTCGAATTTTAAAATTAAAAATACGAAAGATTAGTTTGAGTTGGCTAATAATGTAGTTGGCTTCCTAGACTTTTTCTTTAACAAAATTATAATCCCACTATAGGAATAATATTTTGATATCAAACATCAGCCAATTTTCATACGGGATCTCAATCAATTAGTTATAAAATTTTTGTGCTTGCTCAATAATTTTGAAATACATGTCTTTCTTTGAATTTTCGATTTTTTTTCTAGGAATGCAAATTATAAAATAAAAACAAAAAACATTCTTCATGAATCATTTCAACGGTATCAATAATCAAACCAATTGAATTTGGATCGTTTCTTAAGTCAAAATAATCAATTATTATTCACATAACCTTTCACTATGATCATCACGTTAAAAAGACTGCTTGCATGACTTTCGAATGTTTCTTTTATAGTTTTATCAGAATGTTTCATTTATTGGAGTTTTGGATTTTTAATACTAGATATTTCATATGTTTCTTTTATAGTTTTAGCCCAAGTTTACAATTGGTACATTTTTCTTTGGCCCAGTACAAAAAAAACTTATTACATGATTTTTTTAATAATAAAATAAATATCGACAGTTGCTAAAAAAAGCGGTGATGATCACCTTATCTCTCTCAAGGAGAATCTTCCTCTCTTAAGAAGTGTCTTTAGTTCATCTTTCATTCTCTACGGCAATTTGTTTTCTTTACTCTCAAGAAGGCGATCAGTCTATCGAGGGTGAAGTTGTTCGTCTTAATCCAAATTATGATGATAGCTTTGTTGAAGGAAATTTAAATATGGTGGGTAAGATTATCTCCGACAAAGAAGTTAGCTTCAAGACGTGTAAAGCAGCGTTTTTGGGAATCTAGGAGAATCTGGAAGGAGTAGCGATCTTAGACATCGGCAGAAACAAGGTTCTCATCAGCTTCAAGGATACTAGCAAGGGTATTCAGATACGCAAAGGAGGACATTGGAGCATCAGAGGAAATCTTGTTAACCTGTAGATATGAAATGACAGACAATCAGTTTATGATGTCGACCACAAATATATGGAATTATGGGTACAAATACATGGGCTTCCACTTGATTACATAACGATGAAAACAACTGAGATTATTGGTAAGAGATTAGGTGTTGTGATGGAAACAGAAAACCCAAGATGGAACAATGTCCTTCAGAGAACCTTTTTGAGGGTGAAGGTAACTTCAGAGAACCTTTTTGTGGGTTGATCTAAAATATGAAAGGATTCAGGATAGCTATTGTCTAAACTGTGAAATCCTTGGTCATAATAAGAAGGAGTGCAAAAATCCAATGGCAACGGCATGTTGGAACCCTTTGAAACCAATGTAAGCATTTCAGCCAGGGGTGGAAAGCAGCGGGAGGATGAGGAAAACAGGGAGTCGAAGGATGATAAACAAGCGTGTGACGGAGAGTGTGAGAGAATGGAGACTTCGAAGGAGAAATGGCCAGATGAAAGTTGTACGAGGAACAGAGCAGGAGAAGGTTTTAAATAATTTTTAAGCGTAACCTAGAGCAAAAACAAAAGTCAGTCATAGAGAGAGCCAGGGATCAAGGGAGCAGATTGACCACGAATCAGTAAGTCTATCAACTAGGCGTGTTATTTATGAAGAGAATCATTCAGGTTTGGGTGAGAAGCCAGCAGACTTCATAAACAGGATGAGGAAAGGGAAGGATATGCTTCAAGAGGCAGAAGAAGATAATTGAGATGTTAGGCAGAATGGTGAGGGGCGTCAGCACCTTGCGCAAGTCGAGGTAAAGGAAGGAGGCAACGACAATAACATGTGTTTAACAATCAGAGAAGAGTTGAATAAGCTCTTTGGCAAGAAGGGACTCAGTAAAACCATCAACTCAATGACGAAATGCTGGAACCAACAGTGAGGGGGACAGATTGTATCAGTCAAAATGCATATGAGTTGTAGAGTTACAGGAAAAAAACAAAAAAAAAAGAATTGTCACTGCAGGTACCAGAACCATGATTCAGAGGATGGAAAATGGGGAGAAATATTTCGTTGAACTAGCAGAGGATCAACAAGATATGGAAGAGGATAGCATTGCAAAGCCTCAACTGAGGAATAATTTCATGTGGGCTTTGGAGCTGGCTTACAACTTAGGAATACATCTAAACCTCAAAAAGAAAAGAGATTTAGGCATCAATGTAGATTATGAAGAGGAAATGAAGGAATCTAAGGAAATGAGTATGCAACAACCATGTAAGAAGTACAAAAATGATGCTGAAACACACATGGCTAAGGAGGCGGGCCTTGACATGCCCCACCATCAGCCATGATTGTTGTCAGCTGGAACTGTTGAGGAATGGTGGCCCTTTCGACAGTGCATGAATTAAAAAGCATCTGTAAATCTCTCAGGCCATCCATTTTGTTCCTTATGGAGACTAAAGCTAGTAAACCAAGTTGTGATAGAATTAGGAGAAAGTTATGTTTTGACAACATGTTTTGTGTAGAGTCCCGGGGGCTATCCAGGGGATTTTTGTATTTTTTGGAAAAGTAATGTAAATATTCATGTTTATACTTGGTGTGATAATTTTATTAAAACTAAAGTTAATGTGACAATGATAAGGAGTGGGAGTGGGAGGCTACTTTTGTTTGTGGGCATCCAGATTACAAGAAAAGGAAGGAGTTATGGAAGGAATTAACTTTTGTAAGTAGTAATTTGGCACAACCAAGAATGTTGATAGGGGACTTTAACGATGTAATTTCATAAGATGAGAAAGTAAGTTTGCACTCTAAACTGAGTAGTCAGATTGAATCTTTCAGGAAGTTTGTACGTGAGAATGCTATCTTGGATTTGGAACTACAAGGGATGAAATACACGTGGTTTAGTAATCCAAGGAATGGTTGTGTTACTAAGGAAAGGCTAGATAGGGTTCTTGTCAACTGGGAATGGAGAAGAGCTTTTCAACATGCCACGCTCTCAGCCTTACCACCTATTAGTTCGGATCATACTCCTCTAGTACTCAATGTTAATCCTAGAGGTAGAAGGAGTAAAAATTTTAAATTTGAGACATTTTGGGTGGATCATGCCGACTGTGACACTGTCACAAGGAGAGGTTGGAGCCGTTCTGGCAATACTGAGGCTGATCACTGGACAAATCTCATTCGAAGAATATAAAATTGTAAGAAGGAATTGGTCAAATGGAGTAGAGTCAGTTTTAAGAGGGCAGATGTTGAAATAGAAAAGTTAAAGTTTCGTCTCAAACAATTGCAGGAAGCTGATTATAAAGAGACTCAGCAAGAGGAGATCATCAGAATTAAATTGGAGATAACTAGATTATGGAGACAAGAGGAGAAATACTGGGGTCAGAGGTCGAGGGTGAAATGGTTAAAATTTGGGGACAAGAATACTTCTTTCTTCCACGACTCCACCATCCAAAGAAGAGATAGAAATAGGATAGAGAGATTAGAGGATTCTACAGGACATTGGGTGTGTGGGAAAAAGGATATTCTCAAGCTAGCAGTAGGTCACTTTCAGAATCTTTTTAAGGTTTGAAGCAATTTAGATATGATTGCTTGCATATGCCATATTCTTGTTAGAGTGACTGAGGATATGAATGGGGTGCTCATGGAGGAGGTTACTGATCAGGAAATTAAAGAGGCTACTTTCAGTCTGGGAAGTCTTAAGGCACCAGGACCAGATGGTCTAAATGGTCTCTTCTATCAAAAGTACTGGTCAATTGTTGGTAAAGAGGTCTGTGATGTAGTTAAGAATTTTTTTCATGATGGAAATTTTTCAAGCAGTGTTAGGGAAACCTTTATAGTTTTGGTTCCTAAGACTAATCACCCGGAAACCCTTAACAAGCTTAGGCTGATTAGTTGCTGCAACTTTATCTATAATATTACTTCTAGAGTGTTTGTTATTAGGCTTAGGAAAATAATTGATAAGATCATATCCCTTATCCAGAGTGCTTTTGTGGGAGGACACCTGAGTCAAGATAACTTGGTTATAGTGCAGGAAATGTTCCATGATTTGAATAGAAAAGGGATGAATGCTTCCAGAAACTTAGCCATTAAGATTGATATGAATAAAGCTTATGATAGGATAGAGTGGTCATTCTTAGAAGCAACTCTAAGGGCCTTTGGGTTTAACCCGCATTGAACGAAGATGTTGATGAAGAGTGTAAGCCAAGAAAGTTATAAGATTAAGATTAATGGACTTTTGTCGACGACCATTGAGTCGCTGAGGGGTCTTAGGTAGGGGGTACCCCTATCGCCATACCTTTTTATCATAGCGGCTGAGGTTTTCACTATTCTTATGGATAAGGCTAAAGAAGAGGGCATAATTTCGGGAGTTAAATTCGCCCCTATTGCACCAGCTATTTCACACCTCCTTTTTGCGGATGATTGTATACTTTTCTCAAAAGATAGTGAGGAAAAAATTTATCAGCTCATTACTATTTTGAACATGTACACCGAAACCTCTGGATAGAGAGTCAATTTGGATAAGTCTGGGATCATATTTGGAAACCAGAATAGAGTAGAAATAGAAGAGATTTTGGATCTGTCAGCTTGGGATAAACCAGGTAAGTATCTTGGGCTTCTAGTGCACTAGAAAAGATCAAAGAATAGTGCTCTCAGTTGGATTGAGGACAGAGTGGTGGATATGCTAGCAGGTTGGAAATAAAAACTCCTTAATCAATCTGGGAAGGAGGTCCTCATCAATTCAATAGTTCAAGCAATACCTGCCTATACTATGAATGTGGTTCTTTTTTCTAACGGTTTTTGTGAATGACTTAGTAAGAAAATTGCCAAATTTTGGTGGGCGTCTTCAGGTAAGGAAAGAGGTATTCATTAGAAGAGTTGGGATAAGATATGTGCCACTAAAAAGGATGGAGCTATTGGGTTTAAGGATTTATATAATCAGAATATAGCTCATTTGGTAAAACAAGCATGGATAATTTTGGAAAATCCTAAAGCTATTTGGGTTCAGGTACTAAAAGCTTTTTACTTTCCAGAGGAGGATTTTAAAGATGCTATGGCAGGAAGGGCAGCATCATGGATGTGAAAAAGTATTGTTCATGGCAGAGATTTTCTTTTGAAAAATGGAAGATAGTTGATAGGGAAAGGAGAGCGGGTGAGAATCCTGGAAGATAAGTGGATAATGAACATGGATAAGGATCTTGTGGTTAGAAACCTTGATATTAAGTTTGTAAAGGATCTGATTCTTGAGGGAGAGTGGTGAAATGTGAATAAGTTAAAGGTGTATTTTGATGGAGCCTCGGTCGATAAAATCATTAGAACCCTAGTAAGTTTTTTTGGAAGGGAAGATAGGTTTAGCTGGCCTTTCAAAATGGATGGAAAGTACACTATCAAGACGGGATATCATGTTGCTAGGAGTGAAAGGAGCTTCGGTAATAATAATAACCCCTATACCAGTGAAGAGTTAAAGTATTTATGGCAGGAGATTTGAAAATTAAGAGTTTCTCAAAAAATCATAACCTTCTTATGGCGGACATCGCATAACATATTACCTGTTTTTGGAAATCTATTTAATAAAAGAATAACTAACACCCTTATCTATCCTATTTGTTTGCAGGAACTAGAGACCACTGAGCATGCATTGCTGCTATGTCCTTGGACAAGGGCAGCTTGGTTTGGAGCCCAAATTCAATGCTGTCCTACGACCCTAGCAATTTCTTCCTTTGGAATGTGGATGATGGATCTTCTAGGGAAAATGAAGCTGAATGCAGGGGCTAATTATGATCTTCGCAGCAGTAAGGTTAGTTTTCTGGTTTGGGAGGTGTGGAAAACAAGAAATCTAGCAGTATATCAGAAGACTATCCTAATCCTATAACGGTGATTCACAAAGCTAAACTAATGGAACTAGAATTTGCAGAAACGGCAGAGGAACTAGCAAAGGAATTAACTAAAGCAACAAGAACAAGCAGCAGTGTTACTTGGAGACCGCCACCAGTAGGTTGGATCAAATGCAATGTTGATGCAGCGTTTGTTGAAGCACAATCTATAGGAGCTACGGCAGCGGTATTCAGAGACCATAACGAAACCTTCCTTTCTAGAATTAACTCCACCATAGCCGCCACTTCATCATTAGCTACGGAGGCATTAGCGGTTAGGGCAGCTTTAATTATGTCACAAAATTTTTAAATGCAGAAAGTTATCATAGAATCATATATTCAGATACTGATTCAGGCACTAAAATCACTTGCATCAATTGCAGAAATTCAAGTTGTACTAGAAGCATACTACATCTAGTAAGAGGCATTCCATATTGTGGTTTTACCTGGGTGCCCAGAAAAGCAAACTTATTAGTACATGAAGTGGCGAAGCTCACAAGTCAGGGTTCTCTCCACCAGAATTGGATTTTGTATAAGCCATTGTCCATTAGGAACATTCTTCGAAAGGATAATTTTGCTGTCTTAGGATTGGCAAACAGATCTTGACTGATGGCAGGAACTATTTGGGAGCTGAGAGTTCTAATTAGGATGCTGTGCCGGACAACTCGATGCTCTAGGTGACAACACGGGAGCAAAGGCAGAGTTTGGAGATGAGACAGAGGGGGCTAGGTGGGTTGTTGCATTGACAGAGGAATTCGCTAAGGTGGGCTCACTGTCATTGATCTAGGGTTTTCAGGTTCTGTTGTTGGTACATTGGCGAGGTTCTGTTTGTTGCATGTGAGGACAACTATACTGAAGGGAATGAATGCAAATAGAAGGATGTGAGGAGGCGTGGAAGACGAAGACTCTATGCGATTAACAAGATGGTGAATCAACAACACGTCGACTGCCACTACTGGAGGACGGGGTGTTAGCGTCGGCGCCATTGTAGTTGTAGTCTGGCTGATGCTTACAAGACAACATGGCTTGGTTAAGGACTAGACCTTCAACGATGTCACAAGTGCTTCAAGTATCGTTAATTTCATTTTGATGTTGGAGTTTGAAGTTGCTGTGTTGCCCAATAAGACTCTCGTGCAAAGGGGATGGGGAGAGTAGGGGGTGGGGATCGTGGGTGGGTCTCGGGCCTCTTTGGGGATTGATTATTCTGCTCCACGGATCTGGGCTGGGCTGTTGGTTCGGATCCCTATCCAAAAAAAAATTAATGAAATAAATGAAATATAGTTGAGGTAAGGTGTGAATGGCAAATTAGTTTGCCTCGATTCCCACTCCTAACCTAGCACTAGCTAGATTTAGTGTGTTTGAGTGTGTATATCCAAAAAGAAGAAAAGTTCAAAACAATTTTGTTGAAAAAATTAAAAAAATTTAATCTATTGCTGTTGACGAGATTGGTCAGAAAAATTGAACAATTTAAAATGATTTATAACTTTTATAACTTTTATAATTTAACAATTTAAAAAGAATTCAAAATTTAAAAATGTGGGTTGTTGGATTAAGCATAGCAATATTTTTTCCTACGATGAGATCTTTCTGTTTGTGAGATTTACTGAACAAAGCTAGAAAGAGCTCAAAGCTCCCGAACAGAGTCGCAGCAAGGTAAGTACAAAACGGAGAATAGAAAGTATGAATTAATGAAAAGAACACTTATGCTTGATTGAATGAAATCACAGTATACAGACCAGAGCCACACGCCAATATATATCCACACAGTGACTCAAGACTAGAGCTCCAGAGTTCAACACTCACTCCAAGATTCATAATCGATAGTAATCAGTGACGGATCCAAAAAATTTTAGGAGTAAGGAAAAAAATATATATATTAAAAAAAATTTTATTGGATGTTATTAATTAGATGAAGATGTAAAAATTAAAAAAAATTAGTAAATACTTTTATTCTTAAAACATATTGTGTATTATATATAAAAATTAAATCTTTATATGAAAAATATGTTTATATAAAATAATTAAATTTGTTATATATTTTTTAATTTAATTTTAATATAATATTAGATGAAATATTTTTTTGTATTTATTTAATTATGTATTATAATTAAAATACTTTTTTATTATTATTTTTAAAAATAAAAAATATATTCTAAATTAGTAAATTAATAAATTCATTTTAAAATTTTATATGCAACATAGGTACATATAATACAACAAAAAATAAAAAATAAAGTAATAAGGATGAATAAATGAAGAATAAAATAAAATATATAAAGTTATGAAGAGAATAAAATATTAGATTAATACCTAAACTATAATTGTTTGAATTAAAATTTGCAATTTAAAATATCAAAAAGAGAAACAATGAAATTGAAAGATATATAGAGTCATAGAGAACTATATAAAAAAATACGGAGAATTTAAAATTTATCTTTTGATGAAGATAAGATGACTATTAGAAAAGAATTAGTAAAAGAAGGTTGAAAATATAAAAATAAGAAGAGAGTTTAAATGAATAAAAGAGTGATGGGATAAAAACTAAATTTAATTATGTTAAATAATAGTCAAAATAATAATAATAAAAAAGTAAATTTGGCCAATTAAATTTAGTTTATTTATAGTAGAGTCATTTAAAATTATTTAAAATAGTTTATTTTTCTTATGGATGCAGGGGTGGTGTATTGGCTGGATATTGGCCAAGGAAGGGTATTGCCGAAGTATGGAACTCACGGTCAACACGCTGGGGGTGTGGTGCCTGAGCAGGTGGCGACGTGGCGACACTCCTTTGACACGCCGGGGGCGTGCTTCCTGCGATGTGGCGGCACTCCTTCAACACGCCAGGGGCGTGCTGACTCACCACGCAGGGGGCGTGGTGCCTGGAGACCCGTGAAGCACAGCAGAGATTCGTGCGGAGTTCTAATGCTGCTGCTGCACCACGCGGGGGGCGTGTTGCAGGCTGTCTGCATGCAGGGGACAACCCCCCCCCTCCGGGAACCAGCGAGCTCTTCTCCTTCTTTTATATATATGCATTCTTCTTGGCCATTGTTAATGAAATAGCTGCTGAAGTAAAGAAATTTGAGAGAAGGAAAGAAGTGTGAACTTTTTCGGTGTATAAGTTTAGGGTGAGAAGAGTGTAGTGAGTAGTAGTGAGTAATAGTGAGTTAAAAGTTTATACGGTGAAAAAATTTTTAGTTTAAAGGATTAAAAAAAAATGGTACGTAATTATATGGCGCTCGAAAAACATAGGTTAAATTATACAGTTGGTCCCTACACTTTTAGTGAAATTGCAAATTGGTCCCGACACTTTAAAAGTTTATAATGGGTCCCTAAAGAAAATTAAAATTTGCAATTTAGTCCCCGCCGTTCAAAAAGTGTTTAATTTAATAGAATATTCTCAGCATATTCCTATTTTAAACATGTGAGCTGCACATGTTTGACAATAGGGACCAATTTGCAAATTTGGTAAAAGTATAGGGACCAACCGTGTAGTTTAACTATTCGAAAATGACCAAAAACTCGCTAGGCTATCTGAACCCACCCCGCCCCTCCCCAGCTCTCTCACTCTCACTTTCTTACTTTACAAAATGGTACCATAACCCCGGCGCTCTTTATTACCTCGGCTCACCATTGCCGTACCTTTCGCCTCCGTCGCTGCGCATCGAATTCACCGATAAATTGAGTTACTCTTTTTATGTTGATTTGTTGCTATTTTTTTCTTAGACATTGAATTGTTCGCTTTGAGCATGTTTTGGATTGGAATTGTTCTCTTTCATTTATCGGTGTTCAGTATCAGAATTGGAAGAGAAGAAAAAGTCATTGGATGAGAGAGGTGAGTTGGAGGAAGGAAGCGAGACCCGACCTGTGAGCACAAATGCGGTGGATCCGACATGACGACGGTGAATCGAGGTGAGAGATAGAGCGCTGGAGTTGGGGTATCGATTTGGAAAGTGAGAAAATGAAAGTGAGAGAGCTGGAGAGGGGCGAGGTGGGTTCAGATAGCCTAGAGAATTTTTTGTCATTTTCAAATAGTTAAATTACACGGTTGGTCCCCATACTTTCACTAAAATTGCAAATTTGTCCCTATTATCAAACATGTGCAGCTCATATGTTTAAAACAGAGAATATACTGAGAATATTCTATTAAATCAAATACTTTTTGAATGGTAGGTGTAATACCCGGTCTAACCGAAATTAATTAAATAATGAGTTAAGTAGGAGCGAATATGGCTGGAAGATTTTGCATTTGGAATTTGATGATTTAAATATGATATTTGGATTCAGTGAATTTTTCCGAGTCGGAAGACATAGTTTTCTGCGTAAAAGCGCGCAGTGGAATTTTGACCGGCAGTACCGACTGAGACCTGTCTGGTACTGCAGCTGAGAAAATTGATTATGAGTAAATAAGATTAAGAAATGAGGGATTATAATTAGGGGAGGTAGAAATATTTGAAGTGCGATTTAGAGCGCTAATGTTAAAGGTTTTGGTCCAAAATTGGGCCAACGGACAAAAATAAGTGAATTGGGCCTAAGTGGGCCCAAGACCCAACATATATAAACATTAGTTATGAGCATTTCAGCTCATTTTGCCCTAAAGAAGGTGTGTGGGGCGCTGAATTGAGAAGAGAGAAGAGAAGAGAGAAAACCTAACTCTCTTTGATCTTCAAACCACCATAACTTGAGCTACGGAGCTCCGATTGACGAGCCGTTTGCGGTCACGCGTCGCTCTTCTCATCCTCTACAATTCTATCTAAGTTTTGTGGTGAGTATTCCATTCATCTCTGCCCAGTTTTCGAAATTCCCCACTGTTACACGTTTTTGGGAAGTTAGTGTTGAAATCTTGTGATTTTGGGTGTTTAGCGATACTCCAACATGGATTCTAAGTGAGTTCTATCCCTACTTCATATGGGCTGAGGTAAGAAGTGCTCAAACCCTTGTGATTTATCATCTTTATGAGCCCTAGGTTGATGTATGTATATAATATTGGTTATGTTAGTGCATTTGATGGTTTTGGTGCACAATTGGGAGATTGGTGTTGCTTAAGGAGCTTTGGTGAGGCTTAGGGCTAAGGTTGGTGGAGACTTCCAAAGAAGAGGCTCAATTGATTTGGATACAAGAGGTACGGTTTAAGTTTCATTTAAGTACCGTGTGGTGTGATGAGAATTCCTAGGCTAGATGCCCCTAGGATTAAGTTTGGATTGTGTAAATGGTTGATGCTAATATGCATAGTTGGTATGTAATGTGAATTAATGATTGGGTTGAGAATTGTGTGGCCTTGTATGTTTGGTGTATTGAGAATTGAATGTATGGGGTAATGAGTATTGATTTGTGGTTTATGCTTTTAAATTGTGAAATTGGGCCGGAGGCCGTGAATTTTGGGCCGGAGGCCGAGAAGAGGTAAGGAAGGTAAGTTCATATGTGCATTGTATGATGACACAAGTGATTGGATGAATTTCATATAATGAATATATGAATGATTGGGTTGGTTATTGAATAATGAGGTTTGAGGAGTTGAAGTGTGAAAATCGGTAATTTTGGGTGGAATTGTATAGATGAAGTGTGTTTGATTTTGGTTGATATATATTATGTGGTCATATATGTGAGTATGATTATTGATTCCCTGATGGTATGATAATGCATGAGAGATATGTATGTTGTGACATATGCTTATGGAATGATTAAGGTTGATTTGGGGGTGAAACCACGTGATAGTGAGTATGATATTGGTTATGTATAATGATGGTTGATTGGAAATAGTATTGTTGGAAATTGGGATGAGGAAGGATGTATGACATGTTGATATGTTTGTAATTTAGCCATTTATTTGAAATGGGTAAAAATGGTTATATGGCGGTTTTATGAATCGTGGTGAAGTGTTAATGTATGAGTTGAGGAGGCTTGATGTTGATTTTGGTATATTTTGATTGGTTTCAAAAAGGGTTGAAATTGGCATGTTTTGGTTGATTTTGAAAAGAGTTGAAAATGGCTTGTTTTGAAAATGGCACTTTGTGGTTTTATATGAAAACATGGTTTTTGGGCATACTTTGACGGGACATAACTTG
>NC_029780.3:15195322-15217584 GCF_000817695.3 Arachis duranensis | reverse complement strand
CTCCAGGTCAGAGATTGTGATACCTGGGTAGTAGCAAGGGTTGTGGTTCGTCCCACTTGCTCCAGGTCAGAGATTGTGATGCCTGGGTAGTAGCCGCAGTAGTGGTTGTTCCACTGGCTCCAGGTTGAGCTGTTAAACACCCGCCTAGGTAGTAGCTGTAGTAGTGGTTGTTCCACTGGCTCTGGGTTGAGCGGGTAGTAGCAAGGGGGTTGTAGCTCAAACCTACTTGCTCCGCAAGGGGTGTTTCTGTCCATGGTTAGCTATCAGGACGTGTCGGGTTGGCTATATAACCGACAGATGATATCATCAGCCATAGGGCAGGCATACATCATTTGCATATGTTTGAATTATTTGGGTTTGCCTATTTGTTTTGGATTTCTACATCATATATGCTATGTTACCTGATTACGTGCTACTTGTTCTACTTGTACCTTATTTGTGTATTACTTGTCTGTATTGCTTGTGTTTGTACAACTGAGAGATCCCTCATGTTGGGGTCGGTGGATGTTGGTGGCTGTTCTTGATGAGATGAATTGATAATGCGATTGCATGATGATGATGATTTTTGAATGAGATAATTTGAGTCCCCTGGGTAGACGCAGTGATGTGATTTCACTAGCTCCAGACGAGGGTATGATATATTGATATAGAGTTGCTGAGACAGAACAACTGGTGATGGTTTTGCTTATGATTCTGAGTCTGATTCGTGTAAGAATCAGCGAGTTGGGAAACATGTGTAACATGAACTAGATTTAGTATCCCCTTACGACAGATGCATATTCATGGATTAGTGAGAATCTAGGCTGGATACTTGGAGAAAAGGAGTTTAGGATGCTTAGTGAGTTTTTATTGCAGTGCATTGTATTTATTTGGCACTTTTACCCGCGACTCGTGGCTATTTACTTATGTTATATATATCTATCTGTTATCTATCTCTTAATCTCCTTTATGCCTTGTCCATATATCGCCTTCGGCTTCACGTTTTATCTTTTCGTTGTCGAATCGTGAGCGATACGTCTTCGCGATTTTATTTCTACTCTTTTCAGGCTTCTCGATTAATACTCTTTTCGAAATTACCTATGTTTATATATTAAAAATCCACCTGAGACTTGTACCACCGTAATATCATTGACTTATGACTCGAGCATAAGGATTTGAATATTAGGGTGTTACAGTAGGGACTAAATTACAAATTTTAATTCTCTTTAGGGACTCAATTATAAACTTTTAAAGTGTAGGGACTAATTTACAATTTCACTGAAAGTGTAGGGACTAACTGTGTAATTTAACCAAGAACATATTATCAATTATTTGGATTATCCTATTTATGTAAGTTGGTAAATTTTAATTTTTTTCTGTATTTAAAGTTTATTTTTTATGTATTTATATTTTTTATGTATATATATTTTGTAATGAGAATATTATTATGTGTATTTTATAAATATTTTAATAATATAATAATAGCTTTTATAAAATAAACGTTAATAATAATAAGAATATGTGTAATTTTTTAATAATTTTTTTTAATTTTTGTTAGTATGAATATATTAAGAATAAAAAATATTTTGACTTTTTAAACATAAATATGTTGCGTATATTAATAAATAAATATTATAATAAATTAAATATGTAAAATGTATAAAACATATATTGTTATTAAAAAATTAAAAAAATAAATAATTTGATACATAAAGATTATTAAATAATACGTGATAAATGTTATTAAATATTGTTATAGCAAAATTTTTTTTCGTAAGGATTAAATATTTTATTTGATAAATAAATAAAGAAATTAATTTTTTAATAAATAAATAAATAAATAGATAAGCTATGTTAAATATTTTAATAAATAAGATATTAAAATAAATATGTGATGAATGTTTATTAAAATATTTATAAGGATTATTATTTAATTAATGTAACATATATCTTTGTTGATGCAGCTTAACAGGAATTTGTTGGTGCGTAAACTGGATCCGCCACAGACGTGAAATCCGATGGTGGAGAACTACTTACATGCCACGGGATTCTATCACGTCTCTAGAATTGGAGTCATAAGAGGATTTCACCTCATGTTAGCTGCTCTGGTTGAAAGGTGGAGGCCAGAAACCCACACCTTTGTATTGCCGGTCAGTGAGGTTACAGTGACATTAGAGGATGTCGCTCATATATTCGGCCTACCCATTGATGGAGAGCCTGTCAGTGGATGGACAGATAGTAGTGGCGACTTCCTTCAAATTCAGAGCATAGCGATATTTGGTCGTGAGCCATCAATCAGTCATTCTTCGAAGTCCTATATAAAGCTGGGTTGGGTTCGACGTATCAGAGACATAAAGCCGTTAGACACTGAGGAATCTATCAGAAGATACGTCAGATGTCAGATCTTGTGTTTGTTAGGGTCGACCCTATTCACGGACAAGTCAACCGTATATGCCCATGCGAAATATCTACCATTGCTTCGCGATTTCAAGTGGATCCATACTTATAGTTGGGGGCAGCATGTCTCGCACATCTTTACAGAGCACTATGCCGTGCATCACAATATGATACAAAGGAGTTGGATGGCCCTCTGAACTTGTTGTTTGTTTGGACATGGGAGCGAATGCCGTGTCTTGCTCCCGTACCGAGACAAACCCTTCCACCAGCCGAGATACCAGTTGCCAGGAGGTAATAAGTCTTATTTTAGTCATGTGTTATATTCATGATGCATGTTTGACTTATGGTGAGTTATTTAAATATTTTCAATTAATAATGTTTCAGGTGGAGTCATTCGGAACGGACCACAGCGTGGTTATCGAAGACCGTAGACACATTCAAGCATGATATAGACTACATGCAGGAGGTAAATAATTATGGTTCTTCTTATCCATTTTTCCAACCATTATTGTTAGGGTTCTAATATACCAATAATACTGTGGCAGTTTGAGTGGCAGCCGTACGATGGATTGATCGTCCCAGACGAGTTGCATCCTCATCTTGAGGTGTGTAACATCGTTGCTCCATTGTTGTCGTTCGAGTGTGTCGAGTGGTACCCTACGGACGAGTGATGCATCAGTTTGGATATATACAACCTCCTCTGCAAGCAGCAAGGGATATTCCACTTGACCAGTATTGCATCGTTCTACGCGGAGTGCAGCTTCATGACTGGACAGTTTTGCATGGGCCTTGGATAGCGGAGTGGGCCAACAGGCGACACAGTCGATTGCGAGATCTGCACCCCGTTCCGACCAGGGATTTTTTTTCCGACGGTTGAGTACCGGAATTGGTACGTACGCTCCTACGAACATCTGTTGAGATTGACGGGGTACGCTCCTCATCATACATAGCCACCTGCCCTACAGCCACTACCCTTCAGCCACCTCAGCATGCAGTGTTTGAGCCATTTCCTTATTATATACCACAGCCACCAGCCTACAGTCATGGTAGCCATCACACTCAGGACAGCCACCACTCTCATCACAGCTACTACTCTCAGGGCAGCCACCATTCTCAGCACTCTCAGCACAGTGACAAGGGTCAGTCCGGCCAGCATCATGATCCCATAGTTACTGTTACTTTCGGTCATGATTGGTTTGACTTCTCCAGTGACGGACACGGAGATCAGCAACTACAACATTGGACCAACGCTGGTTTGGGTGGCTGGTCAGATTTTAGTGGTATCCCTTCACCGTCAGTGTCGGCTGATCCACATAGGGCATTAGTAGATATGGCCCATGGTTTGCGGGGTCGTACTTCCGACCACACGTTTGGGAGTGCGTCATGTGATAGTAGTTTTATCCAGCGCTAGCGGGTATACGCAGTTGTTGACACGTTCAACCCCGGTCGATCTGCTCTAGCAGAGGCAGGCGGGTCGGCCGCTTTAACAGATGCAGGTGGGTCGGCCGCTTCTACAGAGGCAGGTGGTTCGGGACCTCCGGGGGTGAATGACTCAGTTCGAGGTCACCCATATGACCTATGGACGGAGCGAAATTCACCTGATAGGTATACTCCATCGCGGTTCGATCTGGGCACTATGGGTAAGGGACTGAACTACTTAGTTGGAAAGAAGTGAGCTTCGGTTTAGGTTTTTTATATTTTATTTTCAGAATTAAGTTAATGTAAATCGTGTTTAATGTTTGGTTTGTTAACTTATGTAATCCGTAGTTCTTTTTTTGTATATTTACTTAAGGAAATCAGTTAATGACAATATCAAGCGGACATTAAAATATCAATGGATAGACTTCAATTGAAAAATACAAACACGTCTAATTTCAAAAGCATCAACTGACAAAATGCAAATTAAAAAATACAAACATGACCGTATTAAACTACGAACCAGCACCACTCGGTCCATCACGCTGAGGACACCTACTCCGACTATGACCCTGATCACCACAGAGACGGCATATCCGAGGACCACGCATGTCGTGTGAGTCCATTTCATTCAAGTATTGGGTCAGTTTGGGCCTGCCTTTAGACGTTCGCCTCAGGGCGGGATTAGCGACCAATGTGGGTCCCTCATAAGCAGGCCATGTCTCGGGATCACCTAATGGTGTGAACTCAAATCTATATACCTTACAAACCTCCGTCATCTTGTACACATCATGTACATACAACTGCCAATTGAGACGTTGGTTAGCACAGCAAGCAATAGCATGGTGACATGGTAGTCGTTCAACCTGAAAGTGCCCACAGTCACACGTCCGTCGCGCAAGATCAACAACTAACACCTTTTCAGTAGTCATTTCGCGCACCTATACACCTCATTTCCCAGCCTATTTCATATTTGCTTCTATCCGCTGTTGCGCAAATACGGAGTACGTAAATCCAGCACGCTTGCATTCGTGAGTCTCGGCACTCTTCCGCGTAAAAAATTTATTTAACCTATAATATGTTGCTCGAACCAGCGCCAACACAGGTAGATTACGGGCACCCTTCAACACTGAGTTAATGCACTCGATAAGGTTCATTGTCTTATGGCCCCATCGATGTCCCTCGTCGAATGCCAATACCCAATGTCTGAGTCCAAGGGCATCGCACCACTTAGCATATGCCTCGGCTCGCTCTTCCAACCTCTTATAGTTGATATTGTACTCCTCCACCGTTCTTGAATACCCTATGTTGACAACAAGCTTTTGCAAGTGAGGAACTTTGAATGCCCTTAAGAAGTTACTGCCGATGTGTCTTATACAAAACATCCACCATGCTCTTGGAGGTTGCCAGTCACCACCGGAACGATTAACTGCTGCCCGTATTGACTCATGCCGGTCTGAGATCATACCCACACCATCTTTTCTAACAACATACATTCGCAGATTCCTGAAAAAAAAGTGCCATGCATCAGCTGTCTCCCCTTCCACCAAGGCAAAGGTGATAGGCACAATGTTTTGGTTCCCATCTTGTGAAACAGCGACTAGAAGTGTACCTTTGTATTTTTCGTATAGGTGTGTGTTGTCAACCTGAACCAGGGGCTTGCAATGCCTGAATGCCCTAATGCATGGATTGAAGCTCCAAATTACACGATGAAGTATTTTTACACCTTGCACCTCGTCATTCCCGTTGTACAGTGGTCATGTTTCTATTTGGACAACTGAACCAGGCATCTTCTGCACCATGACCGAGAGCCACCATGGTATCAAACTGTATTAGACCACCAAAAACTACAACCGGATTCCAGTACAAAATTTTGCTCACTATCATTAACGTACCATTCTCCATGCTTTGACAGAGGCTGTTCTGCAGCTCCATTAACGTCATCGTGCATGGAACCACAAACAAAAATAGATTCTAGGACACAAACCTCACTCCCTCATGAGTATTATGTATTATCTCACCGTTGTGATACACCACCAAATTTGCGGTGCCCTCCATTACATTAACAACAGCCTCAAAGAACACTCACAACACACTCAAATCTTACTCAGTATGCAAAACACTATCGAGCTCTGCCTTATATAGAGAGAGGTGCACTTAATACGCCCCCACGTGCTGCTTGGCTCAGCCAATCACGATTTGACACGTGTCAGAATGCCCCTTGCCTGCTGACTCAACACGCCCCACGTGTTTCATATACGTCAGCACGCCCCCTGCGTGCTGCCCCTCCAAGCCAACCCGCCTTTGCCACGTCAGCATGCCCTCTACGTGTTGACTAAGCATGCCCCCTGCGTGTTGCCTAGTTGGCTGAACCACACCATGCCACCTACCTTCCACGCCCCCACGTGATTCAGGCACCACGCCCCCTGTGTGTTGTGCCTTCATCTGACATGTCCACCTGTGTGTAATACACACAGTATCTCCATTTTCAGCCAATACACCACAATATTTTTCATATCTAAATTATTCAGTCACACATTATATATAACTATTTTTTAAAAAAAAAAGTTAAAAATACAGTGGAAGTAAGTACCCCTCGTTATTATTACTGGGTCCGTGCCTGATTATAGTTTCAGTTCCTAACTAACCATCCTAGACACCACTTGCTCATTGTCCTTAATACTCCCTCACGTTGGTGAGTTTTTATTTCCGACCTAAGCTTGGACTTAAACCTATCAAGTAATAATTATACTATGTGTATATTAAAATTAGCTACTAAAATTAATTATTAGTATAAAATATATATTAAAATATAAATACATATTAAAAATAAATTAACACGTGTATTTATATATAAATATATTAGTGACTATTTTTAGTATCTAATTTTAATATACAAATAGTATTTTCTATCGAATAAAGTGATGGAGAGTAGTTTAGTTAGTCCCAAATGAAATGTAAGTCTGTTTCCAAGTGTTTGGAGCTGTGTAACACTAGAATGTCAGTCAAGTGTCATGTGCTCAGATTATCACAATAACTCATTGGACGAATACTAAAGAACTTGTAACTTTTTCAACAATTGCTGAATTGACATAATCTTTTCCTGCGCAATGATTTGATTTGAACATTCAAATCTATATTTTTGAACACTTAATTTTCAATGTCCAACTTCATTGTTTACAAACATTCAGATTTTTTAGTTTTGCATATGCATCCAAAATCACAAATACAAATTTATCATTATACAACAAAAAAAATAAGAGAAATGTATAGACAATTTGTATGCAATAATAGTAGTAGACTCAAATGGAAGCGAGGGGAAAGGAAGCCAGGATGAGCTTCCTCTACAGGTGTAGCGATTGTTGAGTTTCTTACGTCGAAGATGTAGTGTCAGGGATAGAAATTTATTATCTATATATTATACATTACTAATTTTATAATCAAAATATATCATGTATTATTTTTTATTATAATTAAAATTAAATATTTTTTTTTTAAATTAAAAAGTTTTATTTATTTTTTTATTAATTTTACAACTAAAATATGTTACATGTCATTCTCTCATTACAATTAAAATTAAATCTTTATCTCCAAAATTGAAGAGTTCTTCTCTCCTTTCCACTAATTTTACAACCAAAATGTGTCATATGTGAATCTTTTATTGTGATTGAAATTAAATATTTCTCTCCAAAATTAAAAAATTCTCCCCTCCTCCCTCTTTATTTATCTATCTCTCTTATTCTTTTAACCACTCTATCTCTTTTATATATCATTATCAATATCAATGACTAATTACAAATTTGACATTCAAAATGTATAACATGACATTCTTTAATTACATTGAAATTGAAATTAAAATTGAAATATAGCTATATTATATATATATGGTGAGTTCTACCATGTAGAATAAAGATTCTTTCTACACCTATAGAAAGACACATGTCAACATTAGAAGAGGGTAAGGAACTATGCACGCAAAACTAGACAGCATATTCTACAAAGTTGGGTCCCACTAATTTATAGGTTTGCAGTTTGGTTAGTCCTACAATAAAATGTTCTATGTACTAAGTAGATGCTGATCCATATTAATTACCATATTAATTATTCAATTGTATTTATCAATTTATTTATGTATTTTTTTCTTAATAGGTGTAGATATTTATTATATATTTTTTAAGTCATAAAAAAAGGAATATTTTGAAAAAGCCATTAAAAAAATACAAGAATAATACGACAGATTTAATGCACATTCACATGCATATTAGTTATTGAATAGCCCTTGTTAATTTTTATTAGATCAAAATCACTTAAATATTTTCAACACTCAACATAAATGTATCTTAAATTCAACAAAAATATGAAACTTATACCTATTCGGCTATTCCTTTCACAAAATTAAAAATTAAAAATTAAAAGTAACAAATGCCTCCTAAACAAGGAGTAAATAAAATAGGAACTTATCACAGTTATGCTTTCATGTACTTGTAGATAAATTTAAATCATCGAACATCAAAATTTAAATAACTTAATGCATTTAAATTATAATTTTTTAAATATAAATGTCATGGGAATGTAAATTTTTTTTATTTTTTTTGTAGATGACAAAATAAAAATATGTATTTTCTGTCATAGTCCTATAAACAGTGACGAATCCATAAAACTTTAAGAGCGAGGACAAAAATATATATCTTAAAATAAATTTTGTTGAACATTATTAATTGTATTAAAAATATAATAGAGATATAAAATTTAAAAAGAGTTAGTAAACACTTTTATTTTTAAAATACTATTTATTATATATAATTTATAAAAAATATTTTTTTATTTCTAAAATTTAAACTTAAAACATGTCTGTTTTCACTAACTCTTTTTAAATTTTATATCTCTATTATATTTTTAATATAATTAACAATGTTTAACAAAATTTATTTTAAGATATATATTTTTGCCCTCGCTCTTAAAATTTTCTGGGTCTGTCAATGTTTGCAGGACTATAACAGAAAATGCATACTTTTATTTTGTTATGTACAAAAAAAATAAAAAAGAATTTACATTCCCATGACATTCATATTTAAAACAAATCATAATTTAAATGCATTAAGTTATTTAAATTTTGATGTTTGATGATTTAAATTTATCTACAAGTACATGAAAGCATGACTATAATAAGTTTCTATTTTACTCCTTACTTAGGAGGTATTTGTTACTTTTAATTTTTAATTTTGTGAAAGGAATAGTCGAATAGGTATAAGCTTCATATTTTTGTTGAATTTAAGATATATTTATGTTGAGTGTTGAAAATATTTAAATGATTTTGATCTAATAAAAATTAATAAGGGCTATTCAATAAATTAATATGTATGTGAATGTGTATTGAATTTGCGTATTATTCTTGTATTTTTTTAATAGCTTTTTTAAAATATTTTTTTATGACTTAAAAAAGATATAATAAATATCTACACCTACTAAAAAAAATACATAAATAAATTGATAAAATACAATTGAATAATTAATATGGTAATTAATATGGATAGCATCTACTTAGCACATAGAACATTTTATTGTAGGACTAACTAAACTGCAAACCTATAAATTAGTGGGACCCAACTTTGTAGAATATGCTGTCTAGTTTTGCGTGCATAGTTCCTTACCCTCTTCTAATGTCGACATGTGTCTTTCTATAGGTGTAGAAAGAATCTTTATTCTACATGGTAGAACTCACCTATATATTATTATCTAATTTAATAAAAAAATGTGACACATGACACTCTTATTAAACTTGAGAAAAAATATTTTTCTCTAAAATTAATAAACTCTTCCTAAATTCTCTCATCCAGCTCTCTCTCTTTTCTATTTCTCTCTACACTTCTCACTCTATATATAATTTATTATACATTTATATATCTATTATATCTATTATATCTATTATATATCTCTAATTTTACAATCAAAATATACCACATGTCACTTTCTCATTGTAATTGGAATCAAATCTTTCCCTCCAAAATTAAGGAATTCACCTATTCTCCTTACTAATTGTACAACCAAAATGTGTCACATATCACTCTCTCATTATAATTAAAATTAAATCTTTCCCTCCAAAATTAAAGAATTCTTTCTCCCTCCTTACTAATTTTACAACCAAAATGTGGCACATGTCACTCCCTCATTGCAATTGAAATCAAATATTTTCTTCCAAAATTAAAGAGTTCTCCCCTCCTCCCTCTTTCTTTCTCTATTTCTCTCATTCATTCAATCGCTCTATCTATTTTATATATCATTATCAGTATCAATGACTAATTACTAATTTGACAATCAAAATATGCAACATGACATTCTTTAATTGCATTAAAATTAAAATTTTAATTGAAATATATCTATATTATGTATCATATATCACTATCTAATTTAATAATCAAATGTGTTACATGACATTCTTATTAAAATTGAGAGAAAATATTTTTTTCAAAATTAATAAACTCCCTTCCTAAATTCTCTCGTCTACCTCTCTCCATTTTTCTATTTCTCTCTACTATTTTTACTCGATATATAATTTATATTTTATATTAGTAATGTAACAAATCAAAATATGTCATCTGATATTTTTTTACAATTAAAATAAATTTTTTTCTTCCAAAATTAACAAATTCTCACTCTCACTCTCATTCTTCATCTTTATCTTTCTCTCTCTTTTCTCTCACTCTATTTTTTCTATCTTTCTCTTCTACAGAACAAAATTAACAAAATAATATAATTTAAATAAAAAATATTATTATTGTTATTATATATAGTTTTTAGTTTTTTATTTAGTTTTAAATTTTTACCGTTTGTCTTTTTAATTTATATTTTTATTTCTCTTTTCAAATATTTATTACATATAATTTAGAGAGAATATTAATGTTATAATTAAAAGTTAGAATCAAGATTCAATTGTTTTTAAAAAAATTAATTTTGCATTAATTTTATAACTATCAGTATAATTTTTTTATGCTAATATCTAATTATAATTTTATATACATAGAAAAAAATATTATTTTTAAATAACAAGTATACAAATTAATTATTTCTATTTGTGCAACAGACTTAATAGTTAACACCTAATTAAATGTAAAAGTATATACGTAAAATTATTTTAAATTTTAGATAATGAATGCTAAAATTAATTATTAATAAAAAATTAGATTTTTTTTATATAAAAATAATAACTAAAAATCTTATTATTTGATTTTTTATCTATAAATATTTTGGTCTTCTTAGCCAGAGACTTTTGTCAACCTACGACTTTTTTTTTGTAAAAGTAGTTTGATTTTATAAATCTTTTGTACCATGCATAATCTATACTGTCAGAATAAAGTGAGTCGTAATTTTAAAAAAATTATATTTCCGTAATATTATTACAGGTACTAGTTATTATCTAATTTCATTACAAAATATGTCACATGATATTCTCTTATTAAAATTGAGAAGAAATATAATTGTTGGAAAAATATAAGTTAAACAAATCATATAGTGAGCATTATATTTTTGCCACTAAAATTGTCACTAAAAATATTTTTGTTGTAGTGACGAAAATAGAATATAAAAATGAATTTGTATCTTATCATAAAATTGAATCAAAAGTCAAAGGTAATAATGTTAAATAGACAAAAAATATATATTTTAAAATATAAAAAGTTAGTCACGAAAATAAAATAATTAATTCTCAAAATAATTAAATCTGTTTTAATAGAATAATTAAATTTACTATAGTCAAATAATTAAACTTTCTATGATAATACAATCAAAATCGTTATAGATACCAAATATATATGTATTCTTATATATTAGTTGTCGATGGTCGATTTTTTTTATAACATATAATAGTATAATTATTTACAAAATATACATTTTATTATATAACATTTCTATATCTCGGTATGCATGCATCAATTAAAAAGTATCTTATTTAATTTAACATTCATAATATTATGCATATAAAATTTATATAATTACATACTTATTACATATAATATTACTTAAATAACTTTAGACTGCTTTGGATTAATTTTCTATTGTTTTTCAAACATTTTCTTATTTGCCTCAACATTACTGAACGCACATTCTCTCATTGTTTTATAATTTCAACTTGAAAGAACAATAAACCAAAAATTATCAACCGAAGCAACTTATTCAACCACATTTCACTATTTTTTCCCCTTAGAAAAGAAAATTATCTACTCTGCATTCAATTTCTTTGTCACCTAAAGTGTTTTATCTCTATTCTTTAAATTTATGAAAAAATTTAAAAATATAATTTATTCATTTATTTTCTGAATTAAATTAATTTATATTTTAAGAACACATAATAAATTTATAAATTAAAAATATAAATATAAATTTTCAATCTATTTATTTTATAATTATTAAAAATTTAAAAATTTTCATTAATAATAATCTTATTACGTGGATATGCATACTAATTAAACTCCTATGTTTTTTTCCAACATCAACATACCTAAAAGGTGTGTGTGGTTTAAAGATTAAATTTTATTACTAAAAATGTCATTTTTAGGAATATAATGTCTAGGAATAAGATTACTTAAAATATAAGATACCTATATTTGTTTATAAAATTTAATGTCTTGAAATGTTATGTAATAATCTTAGGAATGAATAAATTTTTCTTTGGTTGAATTTAAATTTCTTGGTCATATTATGTAATATGTCAAAATTACCCTTACTCATTCAAATTAAAATATTAATGAGTAAGGGTAATTTACACACTATCTCTAATAATAAATTTACTAAAATACTCCTAATAATAAATATGTTTAGCTAAAATTATTATTAATTTTATTTTTTTAAAATTTACTAAAATACCCCTGATATCAAATATCTTTAGCTAAATTGTTTATTGATTCTAATTCTTTTTAAATTTACTATAATACCCTTAATATTAAATATGTTCAAATAAAATTATTCTTGATTTTATTTTTTTAAAATTTACTTAAATACCCCCAATATCAAATATGTTTAACTAAAACTATTATTGGTTCTAAATTTTTTTAAATTACTAAAATATTCTTAATATTAAATAATTATTAGTAAAATAATTATTACTAATATATTCCTAATATTCCTATTATTATTGATTCTAATTTTTTTAAAATTTACTTAAATATCCCAATATTAAATATGTTTAACTAAAATTATTATTGATTTTAATTTTTTTAAATTTACTAAAATACCCCCAATATCAAATATCTTTAGTTAAATTATTATTTATTCTAAATTTCACTTAATAACAATATGTTTAATTAAAATTATTACTTTTTTACATTTTGAATTTACAAAAATACTTTTAATAAAAAATTTACTAAAATACCTTAATAAAAATATGTTTAACTAAAATTATTATCGATTCTAATCTTTTCAAATTTACTAAAATACCCTTAATAACAAATATCTTTAATTAAAACTAACATTATCATAATTAAATTTACTAAAAAAGCATTACTATTATCCAAATGAAAGTTACAAAAAATTCTTAAAAGTAAAAAATTACTTGCACTAATAAGCATACATGCACAACTCTTATAAAAAAACACAAACACATCAACAAAATGAAATCAATGTTACGACAGACAGCCTCATACATAGAAAAATTATTACAATTATCGAGCGTGATGTCTTCTCCTCCATTGGTTCCACATTTCTTGTGCAAGTTGATATCTCCATCTACCCCAAGCATCACTTGTCTCAATATGGTGGATCGTCTCACCATCTACTCCAAGTATATTTTGATCTTCTATCTCATCAATAGGATCCATAACCATCACTCTTATAATATGATTATGCAAAAGGCAACAAGAAGTTATAATTCTTCCTTGAGTCTTAATAGGATAAAATGATCTTCCCCTTAAAATTCTCCATCTTGCTTTCAATACTCCAAATGCCCTTTCAATGACATTCCTAGCTTGTGAGTGTTTCATATTAAAGAACTCTTGAGCTGTATTGGGTCGATTATGTGGATTAAACTCACTCAAATGATATTTTTGTCCTCTATAAGGTGCCAAAATCCTTCACAATTCATGTATCCAGCATCACATAAGTAGTAATGACCTAGTGTAACATATAAAATTGAACAAAATTAATGAAAGATCAAATAGTTACTTTAATAACATACTAAAGTCTCAATAAAAATACCTTGGGAAACACTAAACCCATTGCGAAATAGTGCATCTCGCAATACCCTAGAATTCGCAGCTGAACCCTCCCAACCCTCCAGTACGTAGATAAATTGCATATCAGGAGCAACCACTCCAAGCACATTGGTTGTTATGTCACCTTTTCTGTTTCGATATCTAGGCTTATCAGCCTCAAGGACATTGACTTTGATATGAGTACCATCTAAGGCTCCTAGACAATTCTAAAGTCCAAAAAAGAGATCAATTTACTCAATTCTAAAGTACACCAAGCATATTAAGTTTAATAACATTAGCAAGATAAATTACCTTGAACCATTTCCATCGTTCATCCATTCTATCCTGGCTAAATGGTTGAGGTTTCTTCAGTAAGAGATTATGACATCTCAAAATAGCAAGCAATACATCATTAAATCGCCTACTAATTATTCTTCAGAGCTCACAAATTGTCTCTTTATTACTCTAATTTTGACGTCATGTGCTATATAATATGTAAAAATATGGCAACCATTTCTTCCACACCCATATTCCTACTTGGTTCTAACCTTCCAACCCTTTTAAGCATGTTACATAATGCACGAAAGGCACATCTATCCATTCTTGTATTTTCTATACATGCTAGATCACTAAAATAAATAATCCTATTGACACTAACATCCCTTATTACTTGCCTACTGTAACTATCATTCTATTTTCTTTTCTTGTTTTTTAATTGCAATATAATCAAAACATAGAAAATCATCAACAACTTAACTATAAGGTCATTCATTAATTCAAAATATAAAATCAAGCAGGCAATAACTCTCATCTTCTATTGGGATCCATTCTGTAAAAAAAAAAAACATTAAAATATTTAGTTAGAAGACTTTACTATTTATTTATTCTATGTAAACTTTTTCCTATCATTTAAAAAATAAAATTAATAGCCAAAAGGACATCTCACAACACATGATATATATCTTAGCCAAAAGGATAATTTTTTTCCCCTTCAATTTCCTTTGTGCTATGTTAGATTTCTTTACATCTCTGATCAGTGATCACTATACCTTAGATTATTACATAAATTATACTTCAAAGCTAAGTAATGAGATCAGACCATAGAGATATACATACATCACTTAACTTTCCTTTAATTTGATTTTAGAATTTCAACTTCATGAAAAGATAAGGACACACACATATATAGATATAGAAGCAGTTTGGCAGTTTCAAGGAGACTAAAATAATAAAATAGTTCTGTCTAAGGCATATTAATGGTTCTCTCCATAGTGTTGTTGATCAAACCATAAATAGATGAACTACTTACTACTGGAATTCAAGAAAATCAATTAAACACAAGAGGATTACTTCAAGGAACACATCTTGAAAATGTTATTATGAATAATTATCCAAAGGTTTACAATATCATCTTCATTAGTGTTTATAGAAATAGTCACCTTAGCACAAACACAACAAAATGAGTCATTGACACATTAACTATTGTTGATGCTTCTAGGAAGCTGACAAGATTGAACTGGCTAAGTCAACAGGGCTAGATCAGAAGCAAATTAACAATTGGTTTATTAATCAAAGAAAGCGTCACTGGAAGCCATATGAGAATATGTAATTTTCTATGATGGAAAATCTTGGTAGCCGATTCCTTTCCGATGAATGATTATTGTATACATTATTCCCGGCCCCTCTAATATTTGTATATCCTGATTAATTAATTACTGCTTATAATTTTCTCTTGTAAATTCTGAAATTAAATTAAAGCAGGTTACCGACTGTAAAAATGCTTAATTACTCTCAGAAAGAGAATGGGAAGCGATAATATATTAATGATTAATTTGCGTCTCTTATATATAATATATATTATGAGGAATGTTAGGAGCCAATATAGAAAGTTAGATAGTATTGACTTAAATACATGGAAAGAAAAATTGATGATCTAATATTCGAAAAGTAGTTGTCTACATTGTGAATGAATGCATGCTTATTTGCTTTTTTTGGTTCATTATCATACATGCTTCACTTGTTGTTGCTGCAACGTTGCATAGTCATTTTACGTCCTCAATTCAAATCAAACTTTTTTACTCTCAAAGTTACTCAATCACTTCTAGTGGCTTCATTCTGGCCCTATGGGTGTGTGTTGGTGATATATAAATGGGTTTAATTGGAGGTGGACTAGAGCTAGTTGTATAAAGATAAAGTTTCTACCTCTGCCTTTCTTTTATTTGTTCATGCTTTCTCTTTTTCTCTTCTAAATAGATGAAGGATGAATCACAATATTAGTCAAACAGCATAAAACTTTAATACAAAGGTTTAAAGCAAAAAAGCTTACTTACTTCTTTACAGGTAAATCCACTACACCTGAAATGTAGTAAGTAGCAACAGTAAATAAATAAGTGTTCTTTCACAACCTTGAATTGTCAAATTTATGCTCTAATATTACAGACCCTTCATTTTAATTGTTGCAATGAACAATAAATAAGAGACTAATAACTTTTACTCTTGTCTTTTTTTCTCTCTAAAATGTATTTTGATATCTCTATATAAAACCCTTCATATCTCTTGAGTTGTGGGACAATAACATACAAAGTTGGAACCAGATACAAACTTAAAATTTTATAATGCAGACCCAAAAACCTTGATAGTAGATTTGATTTCCTAACCCCTGAGTCCCCAATCAGAACAGCTTTGAACAGATAATCACACTCCTCATCAAATGCATCAGCCATATATCTATCTTGTTAATTAACCTCTCTACCTGCTATTACTTTCACCCTTCTATCTATCTATCTATCTATCTATCTATCTATATGTCTTTATTGAAAATTCTAAAGGAACAAACCTAG
This sequence comes from Arachis duranensis, assembly GCF_000817695.3. Taxonomy (NCBI): domain Eukaryota; kingdom Viridiplantae; phylum Streptophyta; class Magnoliopsida; order Fabales; family Fabaceae; genus Arachis; species Arachis duranensis. The sequence continues at coordinate 15,200,771 of NC_029780.3, read as the reverse complement.
TGACTAGTGAGGAGGTGAAAATAAAACCAAATCGAAAATAAGAATTGTTGGATATGGAAGAAGAAATCTACAGGGTGCAAGGTCATGATCACACTTATGTAATGTTATAATTAATTAAGATTACGAAACTGGGAGGGGCCAAGACACAATCCTTTCTTTGGATGGTATTATTATTATTATTATTATTATTATTATTATTATTATTATTATTTACTCTCACAGTTACACTTGAATGATTACTAGTCCTTGATAAGAGGTTATATAATTATTATTAGTTTCTAACATGTTAGCTTGTAACTACTACTTTTTCAGTCTTTCTCTGGAGCAATTCATGCTCCTTCACATCCTGCTCTGTTCTATGAACAAGCTATGAGAATACAAAGCAAAGGGACTGGCATGTTTACTCCACGGTCTTTATGAATCCTTATGCCACAAGAATCAAACCCAAAATTTCATAATGCAGACCCAAAAACTATAACAATTCTAAGTCACAGCATATGACTAAAAACAGAATCAACAGAGAAAAAATAAACACAACTCTATCTTATAACCTCAGCATTCAACCTTTGATTCAATCCACCATAGCCTTTGGGCATTTCTTCGTTCCCATCATAAATAGTAAAAACTAGTCATAAAATTAGTAATAACGAGTTTTATCCAAATTTTCACAGAAATATTTTTCAGTGGATTGAAAACCAGATCGAGAATTCAAGATAGACAGATAAGTTTCTCTCAATCCATTTTTATATTTGTAGTGTGAATTTTATAATTACTTTTTCTGTTTTCTATCGACAACAGGACAGTGGCACTCAACATCAATGAGAATGCTATTCAGCTATGCACTTCTTGTGTTCTGTACTTTGATAATAATCAAATATACATGTGCTATCGGCTATCTTTCCCTCAAGAAATAACTTTAAGCTACACCTATTAATCCTTGACTACATTGAGATAGTAGAACATAAATCTAATTCTGAGACATGCTCTTGAACAACGTATCAAGTGTAAATCTTAGCAATTTTGTTAATTTTAAGTTAGAAACTGGAGATACACACCTAGTAAAACAAGGAAGCTACAATCTCTCGATAAATAATACAATAGTTATGGTTTTTAGCCAACCTGAAAATTGACAGGCTCCTATGGCTCAGACTTAACAAGCTCCTCGACAGAATTTCGGTAATTAGCAATCAAGTCTCTGTAACAAGAAGAAAAATAAATACGTGTTTAGCATCAAAATTTAAAGCTTCTTTGATTTCTTCCAAATGTTACAGAGCATCTTCACAGATATGTATGCAGTTCTCAGTTGTCACACCCCACAAGAAACATATGATTAGTAAAACCAGGTTAGAGTTTTCTTAGTAAAAAGAAGAGAGGCACTGGGTACATGGGAATTGGCCTAAAACAGTCTAAAATATATCAACAAATAAGTAAAATAGAAGAAATAAATTGAAGAAGTAAGAAAAAAATTAATCTTTAATTAAATATGCTTTACCCTGCTTAATGGTACTTTATTAGTCTTATCTCAGCAAGAATGTAGAGCACAGACCATAATGGTTCTAAAATAAACTTATGCAAAATATTGGAATCATGGAATGTATGAAAATGAGTTACTTATTATGGAATAGTAAGAAGAGGGAATTATTTGATTCAAGCTACACTAGATCTCCTTATCAGCACTCACTAATTCTCAATCACGTCCACAAAATTAGATGAGCATAGTTACTCAAGGTAGAACAGAGTAAACCTCCTCTTCTTGTTGGCAGAGTTATCAGGAACTGCAATGAAAAATGGATCACTGGATTCTAACAAAAAAAGGTTGAGATATGTGACGCTATGCTAACCATAACCACCAATCACCATCACAAAATCTTAATCCAATCATTAACAGGATAATGGAATTCAAAAACAAAACGAAGACATACCTTGCTTATTCTATGTTATTGTTTGAAAATTCTTTCTCTTATTCTTTCTCTATAATAAATTAATAATGCTGTGGATTCTAAAACCATTTCTATAATTTCATCTCTTTAATTAAATGAATATCATCTTTATTTCAAAAAGCAGGAAATTGAAGTAATTCTAAACAGATAAATGTGATTAAGGTGCATCCTCCAATGCAATTATTTAGTGGGCTTGGCACTAACAAGTAACAACATTAAAAGAAGCTCAATTCTCTAGTTACCTACAATTGAATTGATGTTTTTTTTCTAAAAATCCTTTCAAACATGAATCATTATCATAAAAACAGGAATGAGTAGACAGAAAGAAGTATTAGCCCTAATCAAAGCAAGATATTAATCACTATTAAATACTATAATCAATGAGCTCAAAACTGAAATTGAAATCACATTCCAATTCCAAACAAATTAAGTTAATAATATTTCAAACCTAAAACAAACCTGTTCTTGAAAAAGATGAATAGGAACAGGAAGATGCGAGGAGGGAGAGAGGTGAGGGAGACAACACAAAGACAAAGCACAACTCGAGCAGACGCAGAGGCGAGAGACGCGCGAACAACCGAGCTCAGACGGAGGAGAGAGGCCACGCACAACTACACAACGCAGAGGATTATAAGCTTCTCTCCAGATATTTTAACAAAATATTTTTCCCACTTTAACTAAAAAAAAGAAAAACAAAACCCCTTTTGCTCCACGGGCCTTCAATTCATCATCTTCTTCTCCTTTTACTGAAAGAAAGTCTGAGACAAAACCCCAACCCTAACAAGCACAAAATCATCTTCATCTTCCTCTCTTCGATGATGGCAATAGAGGAGACATTGACGTGTGCTCTTCTTTGCTAATTCATCCTCATCTTCATCTTCTTCAGACATTGACGTGCTACTAAATCATCTTCTTCTTCGTCTTCTTCTCTTCGAGGATGGCAATGGAGGTCTTGACACGCGTTTGAGCTTTGATTCTCTCTGCTTGTAGTTCGAGATTCAATCTTCTCTGCTCGTAATCGAGATTCAATCCACTTTGTTCGCGTTTGATCTTCGATTGTCTCTGCTAGCAGTTCGAGCTTCCATCATTTCTGCTCGCTTGTTCATCACCGGGTACCTATGATTCTGCATATTCCTTTTTCTTTTTCATTTTGAATCCTAATTTTAATAATGTTGATGTTGCTATTATAGGGTTTTTGGTAATAATGTTGCTATTTTGAGCTTGCCGTTCATATTTGTGTATATTTGTGTATTTTGTAACCAGATCTATAAAGTCTTTAGGTTTTGCTTGCCGTTCATCTATGATCTCTTCCAATTTGTCAGCGTTCTTCTGCTAGGGTTCATCACCGCTGATCATTGTTTTACAGGTACTCATGATTTTATCTCTGTTTTTCTTTTCTATTTTTGTGTTTTAAATCCTAATTTTTGGTTATATGAAATTTGTTGCTGTATGTGTGCATTAGTGTTGAAGCAACTCTACTGTCACTGTGTGCGTTTAATGGAACTGCATGTGTATTTTAAATCTTCTGGTTGAACTTAAACTTGTTTTTACATACATAGCTTTGTGCAGTACCATTTTATTTTGGTTTTTTATTATTGTGGGAGTTCTTGTTTCTGGACCCAAGGAAATGAGGCAGGAGGTAGTGGCTGTTTGCTCATTTAATTTGGCTGAAAATCTGCACTTTGAGTCCTTTAGCTTTTAACTGGTGATTTTACTTGTTGTAACACCCTAATATTCAAATCCTTATGCTCGAGTCATAAGTAAATGATATTACGGTGGTACGACTCTCAGGTGGATTTTTAAATATATAAACATAGGTAATTTTGAAGGGAGTATTAATCGAGAAGCCTGAAAAGAGTAGAAATAAAATCGCGAAGACGTATCACTCACGTTTCGACAACGAAAAGATAAAACGTGAATCCGAAAGCGATATATGGACAAGGCATAAAGGAGATTAAGAGATAGATAACAGATAGATATATATAACATAAGTAAATAGCCACTAGTCGCGACCCGCGAAGTTTAGGCCGGCTAGGGTACAGTATGAAAGTAGTTGACAACAGAACATCCTAATCTCTCCCAAAGGAAACATAAGAGCCTCTATAGGCAAGTCCCAAAAGAGTTCAACACATAATATAATATCTTCAAAACAAAGGTGGAGAGATTCTAAGCAAAACACAAAGTAGAGAAAATAAAGATCTTCGCCGGCTCTCAGACGAACCACAGCTCACTTCTGAGCACCTGGACCTGTATCTGAAAAACAAGAGATACATACGGAATGAGAACCCCGGGCCCATGGGTTCCCAGTACGGTAAAAGTGCCAAATAAATACAATGCACTGCAATAAAAACTCACTAAGCATCCTAAACTCCTTTTCACCAAGTATCCAGCCTAGATTCTCACTAATCCATAAATAGGCATCTGTCGTAAGGGGATACTAAATCTAGTTCATGTTACACATGTTTCCCAACTCGCTGATTCTTACACGAATCAGACTCAGAATCATAAGCAAAACCATCACCAGTCGTTCTGCCTCAGCAACTCTATATCAATACATCATACCCCCGCCTGGAGCTAGTGAAATCACATCACTGCGTCTACCCAGGGGACTCAAATTATCTCATTCAAAAATCATCATCATGCAATCGCATTATCAATCAACCTCATCAAGAATAGCCCCCAACATCCACCGACACCAACATGAGGGATCTCTCAATTGTACAAACACAAGCAATACAGACAAGTAATACACAAATAAAGTACAAGTAGAACAAGTAGCACGTCCCAGAGCCAGTGGAACAACCACTACTGCGGCTACTACCCAGGTGGGTGTTTAAAAGCTCAACCTGGAGCGAGTGGATTGACCACTACTGCCGCCACTACCCAGGCGTCACAACCTCTGACCTGGAGCAAGTGGGACGAACCACAACCCTTGCTACTACCCAGGTATCTTAAGCCTTAACCCGGAGCAAGCAGGACGAACCACAACCCTTGCTACTGCCCAGGTATCTCAAGCATTGACCCGGAGCAAGCGGGACGAATCACAACCCTTGCTACTGCCCAGGTACCTTAAGCATATATTCATTCAATCTCAATTCATATTATCAATCCTCATTGTTATCAAATCTCAAACATTAACCTGGAGTAAGTGGGACGAACCACAACCCTTACTACTACCCAGGTATCACAAATGCATTCATTCAAAACTCCATAATTAACTCATTTATCATAAGCATCCTTTTCCGTCTCATACCCGGAGCAAGTGGACAACGCCACTGCCTACTACCCGGGGTTACACATCACATTTCAACATCTTCCATTATTATCCATTTAACACATTCATTCATTAATCATGTATGCAATTATTCTCAGCCATAATCAATAATGGCTTTGCCGTGACCCGGCAATAACTCAGCCATTCGGCTCATGGTCCAATCAAGAACCAGCCATTTATCAATAAATATAGCCCTTCGGCTCATGGCATACACGGTACTCCTACCGTCATCCTC
>NC_029780.3:15192950-15194135 GCF_000817695.3 Arachis duranensis | reverse complement strand
TTTTCAAAACAAGCCATTTTCAACCCTTTTTAAAATCAACCAAAACATGCTAGTTTCAACCCTTTTTGAAACCAATCAAAATATACCCAAAATCAACATCAAGCCTCCTCAACTCATACATTAACACCTTACCACAATTCACAAAACCGCCATATAACCATCTTTACCCATTTCAAACAAATGGCTAAATTACAAACATATCAACATGTCATACATCCTTCCTCATCCCAATTTCCAACAATACTATTTCCAATCAACCATCACTATACATAACCAATATCCTACTCACTATCACGTGGTTTCACCCCCAAATCAACCTTAATCATTTCTCAAGCATATATCACAACATACATATCTCTCATGCATTATCATACCATCAAGGCATCAATAATCATACTCACATATATGACCACATAATATATCTCAACCAAAATCAAATATACTTCATCTATACTATTTCACCCAAAATTACCAATTTCCACACTTCAACTCCTCAAACCTCATTATTCAATAGCCAACCCAATCATTCATATATTCATTATATAAAATTCATCCAATCACTTGCGTCATCATACAATGCACACATCAACTTACCTTCCTTACCTCTTTCCGGCCTCCGGCCCAAAATATACGGCCTCCGGCCCAATTTCATAATTTAAATGCATAAATCACAAATCAATACTCATTACCCAAAACATCAAATTTTCAATACACCAAGCATACAAGGCCACACAATTCTCAACCCAATCATTAATTCACATTACATACCAACTATGCATATTAGCACCAACCATTTACACAATCCAAACTTAATCCTAGGGGCATCTAGCCTAGGAATTCTCATCACACCACACGGTACTTAAATGAAACTTAAACCGTACCTCTTGTAGCCAAATCAATTGAGCCTCTTCTTTGGAAGTCTCCACCAACCTTAGCCCTAAGCCTCACCAAAGCTCCTCAAGCAACACCAATCTCCCAATTGTGCACCAAAACCATCAAATGCACTAACATAACCAATATCACATTCATACATCAACCTAGGGCTCATAAAGATGATAAATCACAAGGGTTTGAGCACTTCTTACCTCAGCCCATATGAAGTAGGGATAGAACCCACTTAGAATCCATGTTGGAGTATCCCTAAACACCCAAAATTACAAGATTTCAACACTAACTTCCCAAAAA
>NC_029780.3:15171592-15191465 GCF_000817695.3 Arachis duranensis | reverse complement strand
TTTTGGAAAGAAGCATGAGAATCAGTGAGTGGAACAAGCTAAAATTGTTATGTTTTTTTTAATAGGATAAACTTAAGAGTCACCAAGAAGCTGGAGACACTTCCGAGAAAGCATTTACTGCAGTATTTGGCAAAGAACAACCAGGAAGAGTTCGATGTTATGGGAGGACAATCACAAAAACATCTCTGCAGAAAGAACGGGAGATTGCTAAAATTAAGCAACAACATGCAGAGACTATAAGTTCAATGAAAACTGAACTTCATGAGACAAAAGATAGAGTCCAAAGTTTGGAGGATCTTGTGAAGCTTCTCTTGCAACAGAGTTCTCTTGGCACAAATATTGATGAAGCACTATCTTTATTACGAGCCAAGGAATCAACACATGATATAAATAGTAAGCAATGTTCGAATGGCAACGATCGTCCTTCCTCATCAACTCGTGATCCAAAGTGATGACCAGGTATAACAAAAAAATTTGCAGTAATTTTTGTGATTTATCATTTATTGGGAATGGACTATCAACATTTTTGGCCTTTGCTTTCTCTGTCTTCTGCCATCTTACTTCATGGTGGCTTCTGCAATACACTCTTGCTATTTTTAATCAATCATCTTTTTTTCTTTTTTCTTTTTAATTACTTATTTTTGTAGCGTTGTGCTACTGTGAGGAAGAAATTTTTTTCCTCATTGCTGAAATAATGTGGCTATGTTGGGGAGTGATGCATGTTGTCACTGCAACAGACTCTAGTAACTGCTGTTTCATTCGCAGGAATGACAGAAATTGTCAAGGGAGTTGTTTCATATCTTTATCTTTTCATTTTTCCCCCTTCAAATTTATGTTTCAGTCATTTTTATCTTTTCATTGCATTTCTCTTTCTCAGTTTACTCAGGTACTTCATCAAACACATACCATGCATCATTTTCCATTATTGCACCTTTTATGTTTCATTTTTTTTTTAAATGCAATTTTAATTAAACCCCAATTCATTTAAATGCAAAATGCAACTTTAACTAAACCCCAATTCATTTAAATGCAGTAGTTATTGGACTCAGTGGAGGCAAGAGGATTTTGAGTTCATCATACCACACACTATCAGATTGTTCCAACAAAGTCAAGCATAGATATAAAATATGCAAATAGATTGACATTATTTTGATAAATATTAATTACTATTTTGTTATGACAATTATTGTTAGACAAGAATTTTATTATTTTGTTGAGAATTATTGATGAACATGTATTAGAAATACTAATTGAACTTTTTAATATCTATTTTAATTAGAATTTTATTTTTAGTTATTTTGTCTCTTTTATAATTATTTTTTATTGTGTACAAATTTATTTATTAATTAAAATAATTACACATGTATGAACAAAAAATTTTATTGTAAATTTTATTTTTTTATATTTTTATTACAAAAATAATTTTTATTTTTATCAAAAAGGCAACCCTTTTATTAGTTGCATATTTTGAATATTAGACAACACTTGTATAGGTTGCATATCCAAAAGAAAAGGCAATATTTTAAAGGGTTGCATATTCAAAACTAATAGGCAACACTTCAAAGGATTGCAAATTCTAACTTATAAGCAACACATAAAAGAGTTGCATTTTATTGCAAATAGACAACACTTCAAAGGATTGCAAATTCCAACTTATAAGCAACACATAAAAGAGTTGCATTTTATTGCAAATAGGCAACACTTTTTAGTAGTGACTAAAATATGAGAGAAGAGACAACACTGCAAAAGTGTTGTCTCAAACACACCTTTGAAGTGTTGTTGTTTTTCAACCAAAGGCAACACTTATCAAGTGTTGCTCTCAAAAGCGTTGCTTTTGAAACAAAAAAGTGTTGCCTTGATCTAAGGCAACGGCTGCATATGCAACGCCGACAAAAAACGTTGCCTTAGGTCCAAAAGTGTTGCCATTGATCAAAAGCAACTTTTTGTCAGCCTTTAGGCAACACTTTTTAAATGTTGCCTCAATCTGAAAATGTTGTAGTGAGTCTTTGTTAGTCGGAGTGGTGTGACTTTTAGATACTTCTCATTTACTTATGTTATGACATGTGTGATGCATATAAAATGCCTATAACGTTCAAACATATAAATGTAAACTCATAAACCTTGGTATGATGTTTTCATAGGCCATAAAGCAAGGCAAAATAAATAATAAATAAGAGAAAAATAGTAACTTTGCCATAGATAAGTCAAACAGAATAGATCTGAATAAAATAAAGATCTTAAACAATATCATACATCATACAAAAATGAACTTTGGATAACGAAGGATCTTTGAATGAAATAATAAACATAATCATAAATTAAAAAGGTTAAAAGAAGAACAATCATGATCACACATTTCATTGTACTTTTCATTATCTTTTTCTCATAGCTTTTATGGAAGGTATTGAGCTCAAACCGGTATAAAAGGTGGGAGTCTCCTTCCCTTACCGAAGGTTCTTATCCCAAACGTCTTGGCGATCACCTTCCTTTATCGAATGATCATCTCGATCGATCACCTTCCCTTACCGAAGGATCATATTGATATCTTGTCTTTGGGGGTTAATTAATTAATTGTGAAAATTTTTTAATAATGATAGTTAATTAATTGGTAGATTAGTTATATTTATACATACATGGTAGTTACTAAATTAGCTAACTAATAGAAAGTTTAGCATTAGTTTAATAAATTAGTTACTCTAATTAGAAAATTAATAACTTTTAGTAGTAAATTAGTAATTTTTAATGATTTGACTAATAGTTTGCTATGTTTTTGTAGAGTTCACGAAATTTGACATGTAACCACCTACTGTTTCTAGATCGGTGCAATCATAGTATGGAGGAGCATTTACGGTTTACTGGTTTTTATCATGTTTCTTAGATTGGAATAGTTCAATGTCAGAAAGCATTGATAAATGCTCTAGTCGAAAGGTGGCACCCAGGCATACACACACAGTTCACCTTCCAGTTGGTGAGTGTGCTGTGACACTGGAAGATGTGGCTGTTATTCTTGGTCTTTCGACGAAGGGTCTTCTAGTGACAGAAATGACTATGAGTAGTTTTGAAGCCTTAGAGGTTGAGTATTTGCACCAATTTGGGGTTTCACCGAGAAAGTCAGACTGTAGAAGAAGCTACATAAAGTTGACGTGGTTTCGAGATTTAAAAGAATGTTTACAGTTGATTGACGAAAACAGTATTTAGAGGTACGTGAAGTGCACATTATGTTGTTATTTAGTACGATCTTGTTTGTAGACAAGTCTGGGACATCTGTGCACTAGAAGTTTCTGCCTTTGCTTCGTGGTGGCAGTATTGGACAGTATAGTTGGGGATCGGCATGCCTAGCACACTTGTATAGGGCGTTATGCAGGGTATCTCGTTTTGACTGTAAGAAAATCGATGATCCACTAATACTTCTGCTAACTTGGACTTGGATCTATCTACCATATCTTGCGCCGGTTCCTAGGGAACCCCGCAGTTTTCCACTTGCAAACAGGAACATTATTCACTTACATCGTATCTTCATATTTAGATCCAATTGTGTTAATAAAATAAATCATATTAGATGGTGTAACTGGGAGCGTGAAGACCAACGCTATAGATATCTTAGTCTTAATCACTTTAGGAAGTCATTGGATGATCTTCATGAAGGTCAAGTGTATTTTCATTAAAGAAGTATTTTAATCTTCTGTTGTTTGATTATATTATATACATGTTTGGTGGAGGCGACCAAGCTCCATTACTGCGGGCCACATCAGCATTGATATTAATATAAATAAAATTTACGTCAAGTTATTATCTCAATTTTAACAAAATAAAAACATAAACTCATAAATAAATACTAATTAATAAATACTAATTAATATTCAACTAAATCAATAACTAATTAAAAATATTATTATCTTAAATTTAACTAAATAAATACATAAACAAATGCTAATTAAGTATATTTTCACATGTCACGTAACTATTTGATCCATCGATAAATATAAATTACTACAAAATTATAATCTTTCATATAAATATAGGCAAATTATGTACCTGCATTCATATATTCCGAAAACTCTGGAGCATGCATGGCTTCCAAATCCAAAACTTGCATGAAAGATGGCTCTTTAAACGGATGTTCATTTGCGAGTGCATTTGCCACGTCTGTCACATTTGGAGCCATAGTGCTGTCACCTTGATCTTCGTCTCCGTCTGGACCAACAACTTCGTAATTGCTTTCAAACTCTTCCTCACTGTCACTATTGTAATCTTTCTGTTCAATATATTTCGGTCGGCTTCAGATTGTTCGAACTCAATATACTATACAACTCAATGAACGATATCTGACCGCGACTTTCAATGTACATTGAAAACATCTCTTGCATGCTCGTTTCATCAGTTACATATTTGGTTTGAAATTGAATGAATCCATCAAATACCGGTATAGGATATCTGTATAAAATAATACATGATATTTTCCTTGACATTTTAGAATCTATCATCTCACAAATCACACCTTTCAGTTCTTCGAATGAGATTGTGAATAGAATAACAATATCTAACGAATTTTCATAAATAAATTTTACTCCTTCAGATGTTTGTAACAAAATCTGATCGAAATAATATACTTTTAGTAGAACTCTATCATTTATTTTTTCACTCACATAAATATGAATTTTACTGTCAAATTTTTTCACTTCATACAAAATAACAGAGATAGAAGAGTTGAGAAAAGAAGAAAAAGAAGAAGAACAACAAAAAGAATGAGATCTCAGAACTCGTATCACACTTATATATATATATATATTCGAAAGCAACTATTTGTGTTGACGAATTTAAATAAAATATATAATAATTGAATTAGACGATCCGATTTGGTTTTTGTAAAATAAAAAAATTAATCCTATATAAAAATCGAATAGTCCGATTAGCTACGCCAAAATTCAAATTTTCTTTTTCACAAATCAGACCGTCTGATTAGTGGACCAAATTTTTTTAATCCGATTTTTTTCCTCTATATTTCAGTCTCACATTCATCTCTAGTATCTTCATTTTCTATAATCACGCACAACACACACAGACTTGACATATTAAAAAAAATGAGCCGCAAACGTTGCTTAAATTAAATGAACTACTGTTAAATTGTAATATATTTTTTTCCCTGTCCAAATTAAATGTCACTTGATTATCCGTATCATTTTTGTTTATAAGGACTTACGTCTCCACTTTCCGGTCTTTCACTCTTTCTTTTTTGAGAATCTATTGGGATTTGGGAGCTTGTATATATTATATGTTCGTATATTTTACTCCATATATACGTGTTTCTCACATATGCTCGAGATTCAATACGTTGACTCTCTTCGAAGAGTTGCATGTAAAGCGGATGCCTAATTATTGTATTACAAAATATTCGAATACGAGGATCCAAAATCGTATTTAATAAATAATTTATAAATAAAAATATTATATCTAAAAATATTAAATTAATATATTATATTTATTATCATAAAAAATATAAAAATATTAATAAAAATAATATAAAATACTAATTTTTGTATTTTTATTTTTTATATTTTATTTTTAATATTTTGTTTTATTTTCAAAATTAAATGCAACGTTAATTCTTTATTTTTAGGAATTGCATCAAGATCAACTCTTATCGGCATGTGTATGTCTCTATACAATGTACATATTTAGATGATAAATAATTGTCCATTTTTAAATGTTAATTTGGATTAAAGAAATCATTTAAATATATTGAAGTTATAACTTATAAACACCATAAGAAAAATAAATAATTTTGACCTCTATTAAAAGAAATTATTTTTTCATAGGATATTTTTTTCGGTCATTAGCTGTCAAAAGAACTTTTATTAACACTTATTTTTACAATCAATAATAATAATCATATTCCATAATAGTATTGTGAATAAAGATTTTCTTGGCAATCAATTGGCCCTTAAAAAAATATTAAACACTTTGTTGACAATTAATTATTAGCCGTTAATAATACTATAGACATTTGGATATTTTTTTGACACCATTATTGGTTATCGAAAACACTCTTATAAAGTAATTTTTTTCGGATTAAGTATGATTTTGGTTCTTAAAATACAGGTTGAAAAATTTTTTTGTTCTCAATCTTTTTTTGCATAAAAGAAATGTTCCTAAGGTTTAAAACTAAGATTTAAAATCATCATTTTTACTTAAATATTAAAATTATGGACCAAATTACCCATAACAAAAAAATTATAAAATAATAATAAAAATAAAAATAAGAGAAAGAGAATATTTCGACTCCTGCAAAGGAGGAAAGGAAGAAGAATAAGAAGCTGTTTACGATCCATCTCTGTTTCCACTTCTGCCACCACTTCTGTACGATTTTGGTATCTAAGGTAAAGACAATTTTAAAACCAAGGTAAATCTTAAGAACGATTTTGTATGAAAAAATAGTTAATGACAAAAAAAATTTCGACTAATACCTTAGAACCAAAATCGTATACTTAATCTTTTTTTCTATACTAGTTGCGGTCAACTAATAAGTTTTATTCTACTTAAAAATAAAAAATAATTAAATATAATTCTATATATTATTTTATTTTTTGTTAATTTTTAAATAAAAAATAAAATAAATTAATTTTTTATAATTTATTTTAATTTATTATTAAATAAAATATAAAATACTAATTTTTGTATTTTTATTTTTTATATTTTATTTTTAATATTTTGTTTTATTTTCAAAATTAAATGCAACGTTAATTCTTTATTTTTAGGAATTGCATCAAGATCAACTCTTATCGGCATGTGTATGTCTCTATACAATGTACATATTTAGATGATAAATAATTGTCCATTTTTAAATGTTAATTTGGATTAAAGAAATCATTTAAATATATTGAAGTTATAACTTATAAACACCATAAGAAAAATAAATAATTTTGACCTCTATTAAAAGAAATTATTTTTTCATAGGATATTTTTTTCGGTCATTAGCTGTCAAAAGAACTTTTATTAACACTTATTTTTACAATCAATAATAATAATCATATTCCATAATAGTATTGTGAATAAAGATTTTCTTGGCAATCAATTGGCCCTTAAAAAAATATTAAACACTTTGTTGACAATTAATTATTAGCCGTTAATAATACTATAGACATTTGGATATTTTTTTGACACCATTATTGGTTATCGAAAACACTCTTATAAAGTAATTTTTTTCGGATTAAGTATGATTTTGGTTCTTAAAATACAGGTTGAAAAATTTTTTTGTTCTCAATCTTTTTTTGCATAAAAGAAATGTTCCTAAGGTTTAAAACTAAGATTTAAAATCATCATTTTTACTTAAATATTAAAATTATGGACCAAATTACCCATAACAAAAAAATTATAAAATAATAATAAAAATAAAAATAAGAGAAAGAGAATATTTCGACTCCTGCAAAGGAGGAAAGGAAGAAGAATAAGAAGCTGTTTACGATCCATCTCTGTTTCCACTTCTGCCACCACTTCTGTACGATTTTGGTATCTAAGGTAAAGACAATTTTAAAACCAAGGTAAATCTTAAGAACGATTTTGTATGAAAAAATAGTTAATGACAAAAAAAATTTCGACTAATACCTTAGAACCAAAATCGTATACTTAATCTTTTTTTCTATACTAGTTGCGGTCAACTAATAATTTTTATTCTACTTAAAAATAAAAAATAATTAAATATAATTCTATTTCTATATTAAAATTAATCATTAAAATAAATTACTATATATTTTTATATAAATACATATGTAATTTAGTTATTTTTAACGTATAATTTTGTATTTCAATGTATATTCTAGTAAATAATAATTTTAGTGTACACCTAACATATTTAATAATTAAAACATTATTTTTAATAACAATTATAATTTTAAATGTTATTTATTTTAGTAATTTATTCTTTCTCACTTGCTAATTTAAGGATTTAACTAAAAATAAAAAATAAAAGTAATGACATTGATTTACTAACTGGACAACTATTCATAGAAAAATGAAGCAAGAGCGCAGCCCTGTATATAAATGCATATATACAAGTATAAGAAGCGAATCATGAAACCAATTATGTCATTGATTGATTCATTCTCACATAACAAAATGTGGAGCAATATCTTCCTCTTTGCTCTTCTGTTTTCCACTTACAATAATGTTGCAGTCCAAAGCTTTTGCGTTGCAGATCTGAAGGGAGCACAAACCCCTGAAGGGTTCCTTTGCAAGCCACCCACTTCAGTAAAAGTGGATGACTTCATTCTCTCCGGCCTAAAACCTCCCACCACCCCGCCCTCATCCAACTCTTCCAAGATCACACTAACCCCCGCATTTGTCCAGCAAATCCCTGGCCTTAACGGCCTGGGATTCGCCGTGGCGCGGTTGGACATGGATGTAGGGGGTGTAGTTCCATTGCATTCTCACCCAGATGCCTCTGAGATGCTCATAATAGTGCGTGGAACCGTGACTGCTGGATTCATAGCAGCTGATAATTCTGTTTTCGTGAAGAGATTGAGAAGCGGTGACGTCATGGTTTTGCCACAAGGGTTGTTACATTTTCAGTTGAATTCTGGAAATGGAAAAGCCCTAGTTCATCTCGCTTTTAGTAGCTCAAATCCGAGTACACAGCTTCTTGATGTTGCGTTGTTTGGTAGCAACTTGAATTCTGATTTGATCACCAAGACTACGTTACTTGATCTTTCTGAAGTAAAGAAGCTCAAGGCTGTTTTTGGTGGCAGTGGATAATGACTTCGTTAGTGAGATCATGTTGGTTAACTCATAATTAATCCGTTGCTTCTATTTTGTAATGTGAGAATAATACTCGTTTATTTTATAATATATACGTTAATGTTAAAGTTATTTATAGTCTATTTTGTAATGCGAGAATAATACTCGTTTATTTCACTAATTATCTATATAATTAATGTGTGATGAAATACAATAAAAGATGTTATATTTTTCCAAATAAAAAAGTAAATAATCTTATTAATGCGTTATTCATATTATTCTATTGTCTAATTATATCAATCAAATACGATTAATGTGTGATAAAATATAATAAAAATGTTAGATTTTTTGTCCAAATAAAAATGAAAATAATCATATAAAAGCATTATCCATATTATCCTATTAATAAAATGAAAAATATTCGATTTTTTTATCTTAATAAAAATGTAAATAATTCTATTATCTGATTATATCAATCAAATAAATTAAATATAGCAAAGTAATAATATATCCGATATGCTTTGTACTAATTATTGAGAGTATAATTTGAAATTAATGAGAAACAAATTAAAATAAAATTGCTAAATCTTCTATATAATTAATGTGGGATAAAATACAATAAAAATATTATAATTTTTTAATCCAAATAAAAACATAAATAATTCTATTATAGTCTGTTTAAAAATTTTTAATGGTATAAAATTGAATTAAATTCTATTAAAAAATTGAATTCTAATCAGAATTGAATTGAATTTTAATGTTTAGAAAGAATTACTAAAATTATAAAATTGAATTAAATTTTAGTGTTCGGAATGTTTATCAAATGAATTAAAGTTTTATAATGGACAACTTTATTCTTTATAAATATAACATCATATTTAAATAGTAAATATAGTTATTTATTAAATTATATGAAATAATTAAAAAATATATTTTTCAACTAAAATTTGTTCATCTCTTTAAAAAATTAGATTAATCTAAAAATATTAAATTTAAAAATATTATTATTAATTAAAAAATTAAATAATTCTCCATGATTGATTCCAATGACAAACAAACAACAAAAAGCAAATATGAATTATCAAGAACTAACTTGTTGAGTGGTCTAATGACATAACAAATAAAAAAAATGTCAGTTATTAATAGCAAATTATAACAACTAGTTAATATAATTAAAATGAGATAAAATTATGTCACCTTTTGCTAGTGTCATTATTGCCACAATTTTATTTAAAATCTAAATTAAACACATAAAATTTATACATGTAGAATATTTTTTAGATTTATATATTAGACCATTCAAAAAATAAATATATATTATATTAAGTGAGTTGAAAGAATAAAAAGGGAAGAGAATGAAGGTCGTGAGAAAAGAGAGAGTATGTGTTAAAAGATGGGAGGCATTGAGAGGTAGTCAATGAGAAAAGTATTCATACCTTGACCCAAGAATGCTAGCCAGACCCAAAATAAATAAAACCTAATTAATAGATCCAACTCAATCCACACCTACCCGATCTCATAGAGGTCGGACATCGCAATAAAAGTTCGGCTTCACTTGCCCAAGTAAGTAACCGACTCTTAAGATATCTCCTATCATTTAGAAAGATGATTTCAACAACCTCCTTAACAAAAGGAATAATCATGCATCCACTATCAAAGATGGAGCTACTCTAAAAGATGGTTATTAATTCTACTATAAATACACTAACACCCTCAGGTATATTCAGAACCCAATATACGAAAAAACCTGCTTAAACCATTGCTAACTTAAGCATCGAAGTCTCTTGTAGGTACCATTCCCACCTCCTCAAGAGGAACACGGACAGTGGCACCTCGATACCAGCAGAAGTCGGACACTGCTGTAAAATGAGTTTGGATCTCACATTCAGGCCTAAAAGCAACCCAGTTTCAGGTAACCCTCGAAATATTGGTGTCGTTGCTAGAGACCTAAAAGTCCACACCCAACTATGGCGGAGATCAATTTGGAGACGGACAGATGGCGTCTGAATTAGAACTAGAACCTCACAACGATGACCGAACACTCATGATACCTCCACGACATGATAGAGCAAGTGGCCCTAATGAGGAGGGGACGTCAGAAAACTCTCAACCCCAGAGAACCAATTCAGGAATACATCCACTAGAGAATGAGAAACCCTGAATCACGGCCGATTAGAGCAACTCAAGCAGGAGATATAGTGACAAAGAGAAGCTGAAAGAGACTTGCAAAGAGAGGTGTGATAATGGAGAGAATAAGAAAAAAAGCTTCTGAAATTAGAAGCTGGCCTTTGAAATCGGAGCAACCATGCAGATCGAGAGAAAAATCCTTTTGGAGGAGAAGATCCGTTCATTGAAGAGATCATGCAGGCTAGGGTCCCTAGAAACTTCAAATGCCCTGATAGGAGGCGGCAAACTGGCTTAAACCCACCAGACTGACCCACGTAACCTGCCAAAAAAGGTAGGTCGGGGTGGAAAATTGAGACCAGCACACTTTGAAAGCCCGCCTAACCTGCACCGCTTAAACATGGGCTTTGACGGGGCGGGGCGGGCCTCCCCGGCGGGCCCAACGCTTTTCTTTTGCTAATGTTGATTTTATTATTTTATTTAAAAAATTTGGTTTATGATTATGTTTATTACATATTTATAATTATAAATACTTCAATGCTTGTGAATTTAGAAATTATAATTTTTTTATGTCTTTAGAAATTATAAATTTATTAAAATGGTTATGAAATTATATATATTATTTAATATTTAATAGTAAGGAGGTTTCAAGCCGCCTGATTAGGCGAGCAGGGCGAGTTTCCTGTTTGCCACCCTTATGCCCCAACATGAACCTCTATGATGTAACAACTGATCCAAGACATCATCTCAACAATTTTGAAAGTTATATGTATTTGGTTGATGCGTCCGATGGGACCCGTTGCAAAGCTATCCCGACGACACTAACCAAAGCAGCGATGAAGTGGCTTGATAGCTTACCACCTAGGTCGGTGACCTATTTCGATGATCTTGCAAGAAATTTTCTCACCCGATTTGCAATTCAGAATGACAACATCAAGCATGCTTCAAGTCTTCTAGAGGTCAAGCAAGAGATCGGAAAACTCTCTAAGCTTATATGGAAAGATTCAACAAAACTTATTTGAAAATTCAAAATTTACCTCTAGAAATAGTAATAATAGGGCTAGTTAATGGCCTCAAAGAAGGACCATTTTCTCAATCCATATCAAAGCATCAGCCGACCTCCTTGTATGAGGTACAAGAAATGAGCAGAGAAGTAACTAAGTCTTCTCGTAAAAGACATTTGAAAGAAATCTATCAACTCGGAGGAGAATCCAAAGTCTCCGACATACCTACAACCTCATTCACAAAAGAAGAAGCTTAAGGGTAACCCCCGGCCATGATGATCCTATTGTTATCACAATGATACTCGCTAATGCAAACCTCCACAGAACCCTGGTAGATTAAGGAAGCTCGGTCGACATATTATTCAAGCCTGTCTTCGATAAGCTCAGGTTGAAAGAAAAAGAGCTGAGAGCCTATCCCCACACCTTTTTCAGGTTGGGCGATATACCCATCTAACCCATTGGCTTCATACCGTTACACACCACCTTTGGTAAAGGTATGAAGTCCAGAACCTTAAGTATAGATTATGTGGTGGATGTAGCATCAACTTACAATGCACTGATAGGTTGGACAACTTTAAATTAACTTGTTGCTATCGTTCCACTCCTCATCTTTGTATGAAATTCCTAACTACAGAGAGTATTATCACTATAAGAGGAGATAAAAAATTGGCACGAAAATACTACGATAAAAGCCCGAACCTATGTGGAGACATTTAGGGAAAAAAAAGTCAACACCATTGAGCTCGGCAGTATCCGAGCATGAGAAGAACTAAGACCACAACCTGGTGAAAAAATTGAAGAGGCTCAAATCGGAGACCACGCCAGAAAGACAACAAGCATAGGAACAAATATAACAAAGAATTGAAAGCGGATCTCATTAAACTCTTATAAGAAAATTCTGACCTTTTCGCCTGAAAGGCCTCTGATATGATTGAAATACACCCGATCTCATGAGTCACAAGCTCGCCGTTTACCCAAGTTCACGACCTACAGTAAAAATGACAAAATCTCGGTCTCAAAAGAGTGCAAGTCATTGAAGAGCAGATCCAAGCTTTATTAGAAGCCGGGTTTATAAGGGAGGTGAAATACCCTTTGTGGTTAGTTAATGTGGTTCTTGTGAAGAAATAGAATGGGAAATAGAGAATGTATGTCGATTACACTAACTTCAATAAAGATTGTCCTAAAGACCCATATTCACTTTCCAACATTGATGCACTGGTAAATTTGGCTTCGGGCTACAAATATTTGACCTTTATAGATGCATATTCGAGATACAACAAAATCTCGATGTACAAATTGGACCAAGTGAAGACCTCTTTTATCACTCCAAAGCAAACTATTATTACGTAGTGATGCCTTTTGGATTGAAAAATATTGAAGCCATATATCAACGACTGGTGAACAATATATTTTCATCTCACCTTGAAAAATTAATGGAAGTATATATGGATAACATGTTTGTCAAAACTAAAAAAGGTGTTAACCTTTTGTCTGACTTAACTGAGGTATTCAACATGATAAGGAAGAATAGGATGAGACTAAATCTCTCAAAATGCGCCTTTAATTTGCTGTAGAAGTTGGAAAGTTCTTAGGCTTCATGCTCAACCAAAGGGGCATTGAAGACAACTCGGACAAATACAAAGCAATCCTTGAGATGAAAAGCTCGACATGCCTCAAAGAAGTTTAACAATTGAATAAAAAGTTAGCTACCTTGTCCAGATTCTTGGCAAGGTCGGCTCTGAAGTCTCTACCCTATTTTCAATACTTAGGAAAGGATGTCAATTCGAATGGACTTAGGAATGTGAGCAAGCTTTTTAAGATTTCAAGAACTTTTTGAGTAAGCCATCAATCCTCACCCGATCTGTCCAAGGGGAAGAACTCATACTTTACTTGGCAGTTGCAAGCAAGGCCATAGCTACTGCTCTTGTCCAAGAAGACAAGAACGGGCAGCAACCAAATCACTTTGTTAGCAAGGCCCTACAAGGGGTAGAACTAAACTATCAGAAGATAAAGAAGTTCGCATATGCCCTTGTCCTCACCTCCAGAAGGCTCTGGCTTATTTCTAGGCCCATACCATAAAGGTCCAAACTAATCAATCCATAAAGCACATCCTCCAGAAGATGAATATTGCAGGTCGGATGCTACAATGGGCAATAGAGCTATCCAAATTCGACTTAAAGTATGAAACTCAAACGACAAAAAAATTTCAATACTTGGCCGACTTCTTAGCAGAATACACGGAAGCACAAGGGAACTCGACAGCCTGGAACTTATATGTAGATGGATTATCCAACAAAGTTGAAAGTGGGATAGGAATCATTCTGGAGAATGAAAAAGGAACTCAGATAGAGCTTTCATTAAAATTCGAGTTTTAAGCCTCCAATAATCAAGCAGAATACAAGGCCATGCTTGTTGGCTTGAGGCTAGCCAAAGAAGTCGAGACAGAAAAATTAATTATATTAGTGACTCTCGAGTAATAACTTCTTAAGTAAATGAGGCTTACCAAGCTAAAGATCCCAGCATGAAGAAATACTTGGTAGAAACACCTGAACAATTAGCTCAATTCTAGGAAGCAGAAGTTTGACATATAACTCGGAAGTCCAATACCCGAGCTGATGCTTTCTCCAAACTGGCTAGCACAAAGCAAATGGGAAACAATAGGAACTTGATCCAGAAAACTCTCCACACACCATCAGTAACCAAGAAAGTCAACAAGTCCGGCACATTGGCTATCTCCAATCTAAACTTAAGATGGATAACCCCTTTTATCGAATATCTCAAATTCAATATCGTCCCTAAGCAAGAAAGGGAAGCAAGGAGGCTCATAAGAGAAACATAGAACTACACTCTAGTTTACAACGTCCTCTATAGAAGGGGATTATCTACACCCTTACTAAAGTGTGTCCTGCCCTACAAGATTAGTGAGGTCGTAGAAGAAGTCCACAACGGCATTTGCAGAAATCACTTAAGAGTACGGTCATTAGCTAAAACAATTATCCGAGTTGGTTTCTTTTGTCCGACCTTACAAAAAAAAGGCAGCCAACTTCATCAAAAAATGTCCACCTTTTCAAAAGCATAATAACTTTTATGTGGCACCTCCAAAAGAATTCATTAGCGTTACTTCACCTTCGTAATTTGCAAAATGGAGTCTATATCTACTCGGGTCGTTCCCTCTAGCACCCAGACAGGTAAAATACTGAATAGTTGGGATCGACTACTTCATTAAGTGGATTGAGGCAGAGCCCCTGACTACTATCACGGCCCAAAGAAGTAAAAAATTTCTCTATAAAAATATTGTTACCTGGTTTGGAGTTCCACACTCCATTACTACAGACAATGGAACTCAATTTACTGACTCAGCATTAAGAAGTTTGGTGGCAAGCCTCAAAATCAAGCACCAGTTCACATCGGTAGAGCGTCCCCAAGCCAATGGACAAGAAGAAACTACTAATAAAGTCATATTGGTGGGGCTCAAGTGCCGACTACAAGACGCAAATGGTGCATCGGCTGAGGAAGTTCCCCAAGTTTTGTGGGCATACCGGACAACTCCCTACTCAACAACTGGGGAATCTCCCTTCTGACTTGCCTATGGCGTAGAAGCCATGATTCCCATAGAGGTCAATGAAGAATCCCAAGGGATAGGTTCTACGACGACGTAGGAAACGTCCAAGCTCAAAAAGAAGAATTCGATCTCCTCGCAAAAGTTCGAGAACAAGCTCAGATAAAGGAAGAAGCATTAAAGCAAAGAATGGCCTTAAGATACAACAAGAAAGTCATCAAAAAAAATTTCGCCACAAATGACTTCATACTAATCCAAAACGACATCGGAATACAGAAGTTGGGCGAAAGAAAGCTGGCTACAAACTAGAAAGGACTTTACAAGATCATTGACGTCTTGAAAAAGGGCTACTTTAAAGTGTCTGACCTATAGGAAAACGAGCTCCCAAGGTTATGGCACATGTAGTAACTTGAAAAGATACTACAGCTAGAAAGCACACCTTGCTCCCTGGTGTACTCTTTTTTCCGAATTTATGATTTTTTTCCAAGAAAGGTTTTTTCGAAGGGGGTTTTAACGAGTCACTATAGCAAGGGGGTAAGAGTTAATAGTAGAAAAACTCTTAGTAGTAAGATATCTTATGTATATCATTTTTTCATTAATGATAATTAGTTATTCCATTGTTTGTTCTACTAACATGCACTAATTTAAGGTAAAAAAAGTGCGAAAATTATTGTCTGACCTAGATGGTCGGCAAGATAAAGCGGTGAAGTTTAAATTAGTGTAAGAAGTTATATAAACATATCGTGGCCCGACCTCATTAAAACTACTCAAAAGTTAGTATTAGAGATGAGCCTCAAATGAATCGCAAAAGTAACTTGATAAAATCGATAAATTAAAGTTGGCGCGCATATAATTTCACGATTAATAAAATATATAGTCTCGACCTTACAAAAGAAAGGTTTGATAAAAGGTCTGACCTACACTGACCGACATCTTCAAAGACTTGAAAATTTGGCCTCAAGGAATAACTCGACTAAATTGATATCAAAGAAAAGTCATCAAGTGGCTCATTCAACATTTCTACTAAGTTAACAAAGCTACAGTAACTAAGCTAGCCCAAGATGATAAAGAAGAAAATTCATAAAAACTACCACAAACTAAAATTACTGAAAAAAGTTTCTAAGTAAACTACAAAACAAAATATAAAATGTTTAAACTACAACTATTATAAAGTAAATTGTTCATAAAAGACCCACAAGCCGGGCCATCAAATATTGCAAAGTGAAATTAAGAAGGAGGAGTCTGTTGATCAAAAGTCATCTTGGAGGTCTCTTCGAGTTGAGCTGAGGAAGTTGGGAGAGTTTCAGGCTGAGAAGAAAAGGGTTCGTCATACAACCGAGTTGGAAAGCTTTGAGAAGCTCCCTCAACCTAGGTGTCCCAGATCTTCGGATCTTCCATAGGGATATCATCCTCATCCTCAGGAGGAGGAACAATCTTTCCATCAACCACGATCATGTCGGGATTGATAGGGGAGAGGTCCACCTCAGTGGCTATAACTTGGAACTGTGCCTTCAAGTTGTCAACTAGTTCATCCATTCCCTGGGAGATAGTTTCCTCCAGCTCAGTATATCTTTCCTTTAACTTGGTGACTTCATCTATCAAGTCTAGCTTCTCTCCAAAAACTCCAGTATAACTCTCCTCAACCTTTTTCTTCAAACCATTTGTCATGGCACGAGCGGTTTCAGATTGCTTCACCCTCTCTCGAGTTTTAGCAAGGTCGGAAATAAGAACCTCCTTCTCCTTTTCCAGCTCCAACTTAGCCTCTCGCAAAGATGCTACCTCAGCTTTTAAATCGAACAAAGACCGCTGAGTAGCACCAATGGGAGTCTCCTCAAGCTGCCTCATTAAATAAGAGCACACTCCTGCCATTCTTATCCCATCCTGAGCCAAGACTTAAAGATGATTTTTTATATAAACATCGTCCATACTTATACAACTGTTGGGGAGGATGTGTTTCTCACAAAACATTACAGCATCAAAGCCTTGCTCATATGCACTTTCCGATTCGAAAGTCTTATGTTTTTTAGGTTTCGGTTTGGGAAAAAGAGGTGCAAGGGGGCATGTTTGAATATCAGAGTCAGTAGGAAGAGTAAGAGGAAGAGGAGTAGGATAAAAAATGACCTTAATCGATGCAGAAGCACCTGAATCTGACTTAGAGGGAGAAAGAAGATTTCCTGTGTCACCGATCTCTTTCAGTTGAATATTCAGGCGACAGCGTTCTTCTTAGCCGTATGAAAAGTTTTTAGGGTGGCCGCCTTATTAGTCATTTTCTCTGCAAGACATCAAAGTCGGGTTGCATCATCGTACAAAATAATTAATAAAAAATATCTACAAAATATAAAAGAATACTACCTAGCTCAGAACGGATATGACTTGGCTTTCCTAGTAGGAATTTCTTGGTGTTAGACTGAAAGCTCGACCCCAACACTTTTGGAATAAGGCAGCTACACATTCTTATATCTCATCCGGGTCATCTAGGTTGTACTTAATAACTATGGGGACTCCTCCCAGTATAAACTAAAATAGGCTTTATCCTTTGATGAGCAGATAAATTATACGCTTTTGGCATTGTTTTTAGGTAATTTTTAGTAGGATCTAGCTACTTTTTAGAATGTTTTTATTAGTTTTTATGTAAAATTCATATTTTTAGACTTTACTATGAGTTTGTGTATTTTTCTGTGATTTCAGGTATTTTCTGGCTGAAATTGAGGGACCTGAGTAAAAATCTGATTTAGAGGCTGACAAAGGGCTGCAGATGCTGTTGGATTCTGACCTCCTTGCACTCAAAGTAGCTTTTCTGGAGCTACAGAACTCCAAATGGTGCGCTCTTAATTGCGTTGGAAAGTAGACATCCAGAGCTTTCCAGAAATATATAATAATCTATACTTTGCCTGAGTTTTGACGACGCAAACTGGCGTTCAAACGCCCCTTCTCTGCCCTATTCTGAAGTCAAAACGCTAGAACTGGCATAAAAGTTGGAGTTAAATGCCCAAACTGGTACCAAAGCTGGCGTTTAACTCTAAGAAAAGCCTCTACACGTGTGTAAATTTTAGTGCTCAGCCCAAGCACACACCAAGTGGGCCCGGAAGTGGATTTCTGCATCATTTACCTATTTCTGTAAACCCTAGTAGCTAGTGTTCATTATAAATAGGACCTCTTACTATTGTATTTTCATCATTTGATCATCTTTTGATCTCTTGATCACATTTTGGGGAGGCTGGCCATTCGGCCATGCCTGGACCTTGTTCTTATGTATTTTCAACGGTGGAGTTTCTACACACCATAGATTAAGGTGTGGAACTCTGCTGTTCCTCGAGTATTAATGCAATTACTATTGTTCTTCTATTCAAGTCAAGCTTATTCTTGTTCTAAGATACTCACTCGCACCTCAACCTGATGAATGTGATGATCCGTGACACTCATCATCATTCTCACCTATGAACGCGTGCCTGATAACCACTTCCATTCTACTTAAGATTGAGCGTGTATCTCTTGGATTCCTGGTCCACGACGCATGGTTGCTGATGAGCGGATAATTTATACGCTTTTTGGCATTGTTTTTAGTATGTTTTTAGTATGATCTAGTTAGTTTTTAGTATATTTTTATTAGTTTTTAGTTAAAATTCACTTTTCTAGACTTTACTATGAGTTTGTGTTTTATTAGTTTTTAGTTAAAATTCACTTTTCTGGACTTTACTATGAGTTTGTGTGTTTTTCTGTGATTTCAGGTATTTTCTGGCTGAAATTGAGGGACCTGAGCAAAAATCTGATTCAGAGACTAAAAAGGACTGCAGATGCTGTTGGATTCTGACCTCCTTGCACTCGAAGTGGATTTTCTGGAGCTACAGAAGCCCAATTGGCGCGCTCTCAACTGCGTTGGAAATTAGACATCCTGGGCTTTCCTGCAATATATGATAGTCCATACTTTGCCCAAAATTTGATGGCCCAAACCGGCGTTCAAAGTCACCATCAAAATTCCCAGCGTTAAACGCCGGAACTGGCACAAGGATGGGAGTTAAACGCCCAAACTGGCATGAAAGCTGGCGTTTAACTCCAAGAAGAGTCTCTACATAAAAATGCTTCAATGCTCAGCCCAAGCACACACCAAGTGGGCCCGGAAGTGGATTTTTATGTCATTTACTCATCTCTGTAAACCCTATGCTACTAGTTCTCTATAAGTAGGACCTTTTACTATTGTATCTAGAGATCTTTGGATCATGTTTTTATGATTGAACCCTCTTTGGGAGGCTGGCCATTCAGCCATGCCTAGACCTTGTTCTTATGTATTTTCAACGGTGGAGTTTCTACACACCATAGATTAAGGTATGGAGCTCTGCTGTACCTCGAGTATTAATGCAATTACTATTGTTCTTCTATTCAATTCCGCTTGTTCTTGTTCTAAGATATCACTTGTTCTTCAACTTGATGAATGTGATGATCCGTGACACTCATCATC
>NC_029780.3:15161916-15162239 GCF_000817695.3 Arachis duranensis | reverse complement strand
ATACATAAGTATCTCTATCTTTACCTTTATGTTTTATTCATCATTCATAACCATTTGAGTTTGCCTGACTAATATTTACAAGGTGACCATAGCTTGCTTCATACCAACAATCTCTGTGGGATCGACCCTTACTCGCGTAAGGTTTATTACTTGGATGACCCAGTACACTTGCTGGTTAGTTGTGCGAAGTTGTGTTTATGCCATGGTGTTGAACACCAAGTTTTTGGATTATTTGTGTTGTGGTGATCACAATTTCGTGCACCAAGTTTTTGGCGCCGTTGCCGGGGATTGTTGAGTTTGGACAACTGACGGTTCGTCTTGTT
>NC_029780.3:15161472-15161685 GCF_000817695.3 Arachis duranensis | reverse complement strand
TGCCATGTCTAGTGTTTTGGACCGAAGCTTTCTTTGAAAGCTTGGCTGGCTATGAAGCCATGTCTAATTCCTGGACCGGAGTCTTAGACTAGCATTGCATGATTCTTGGAATTCTCATTAAGAATTCTGATATCTTTATTTTCTTTTCCACTTAATTTTCGAAAAAACCAAAAAAATTACAAAATCATAAAATCCAAAAATATTTCTTGTTTG
>NC_029780.3:15131802-15154232 GCF_000817695.3 Arachis duranensis | reverse complement strand
GTAGTGACAGATGCAAAAGAATCACTGGATTCTATTCCAACATGATCGAGAACCGACAGATGATTAGCCGTGCGGTGACAGCGCATTTGGACCATTTTCACTGAGGACGGGACGTAGCCATTGACGCCGGTGAAACCCAACATATAGCTTGCCATGGAAAGGAGTATGAAGGATTGGATGAAGGCAGTAGGAAAGCAGAGATCCAACAGGAACAAAGCATCTCTATGCACTTATCTGAAATTCTCACCAATGAATTACATAGGTATCTCTATCTTTACTTTATGTTTTATTTATCTTTTTGCTTACTAAAACTCCATACCCATTTGAATCCGCCTGACTGAGATTTACAAGGTGACCATAGCTTGCTTCAAGCCGACAATCTCCGTGGGATCGACCCTTACTCACGTAAGGTATTACTTCGACGACCCAGTGCATTTGCTGGTTAGTTGTGCGAAGTTGTGTTTATGCCATGGTGTTGAACACCAAGTTTTTGGATTATTTGTGTTGTAGTGATCACAATTTCGTGCACCAGTTGCCTCGCCTGACAACCGAGCCTTCCATTCCGTGAGATCAGAGTCTTCGTGGTATAAGTTAGAATTATTGGCGGCCATTCCTGAGATCCGGAAAGTCTAAACCTTGTCTGTGGTATTCCGAGTAGGATCTGGAAAGGGGATGACTGTGACGAGCTTCAAACTCGTGAGTGTTGGGCGTAGTGACAGATGCAAAAGAATCACTGGATTCTATTCCAACATGATCGAGAACCGACAGATGATTAGCCGTGCGGTGACAGCGCATTTGGACCATTTTCACTGAGGACGGGACGTAGCCATTGACGCCGGTGAAACCCAACATATAGCTTGCCATGGAAAGGAGTATGAAGGATTGGATGAAGGCAGTAGGAAAGCAGAGATCCAACAGGAACAAAGCATCTCTATGCACTTATCTGAAATTCTCACCAATGAATTACATAGGTATCTCTATCTTTACTTTATGTTTTATTTATCTTTTTGCTTACTAAAACTCCATACCCATTTGAATCCGCCTGACTGAGATTTACAAGGTGACCATAGCTTGCTTCAAGCCGACAATCTCCGTGGGATCGACCCTTACTCACATAAGGTATTACTTGGACGACCTAGTGCACTTGCTGGTTAGTTGTGCGAAGTTGTGACAAAGAAATGAGATTACAATTGTGCGACCAAGTTGTTGGTGCCATTGTGTATAACAATCGTGCACCAAGTTTTTGGCGCCGTTGCCGGGGATTGTTCGAGTTTGGACAACTGACGGTTCATCTTGTTGCTTAGATTAGGTACTTTTCTTCTTATTTTATTTTCAAAAAGTTTTCAAAAATCTTTTAAAAAATTTTTCTTCTTTTCTCGTTTTTCCAAAATCAATTTTCGAAAAAAACCAAAAAATTTCATAAAATCATAAAAACTCAAAAATATTTCATGGTTCTTGTTGAATCTAGTGCCAAACTTTAAGTTTGGTGTCAATTGCATGATTTTAATTGTCTTTCAAATTTCGAAAAACATGCATAATGTTTTTGATGATCTTCAAGCTGTTCTTGATGAATTGCCTTGTTTGATCTTCATGATTTCTTGTTTTGCACTGCATGATGTTTTACATGTGCATTCTTGCAAAGCATATGGCCCAAACATGAGAAAGTTCTAAGTTTGGTGTCTTGCAAGTTTTCTTTTATGGAAAACTAAGTTCTTGATGTTCATCTTGATCTTCGAGATTGTTCTTGGTGTTCATCTTGACATTCATAATGTTCTTGCATATATCTTGTGTTTTGATCCAAGAATTATATGTTTTGACTCATTTTGTTGTTTTTCAAAATTGAAAATATATCTTCTTGAATAAAGGATTTAGCAAAATGAAGGTCCAAGAACATAAAGTAGAGGAATTACAGAGAAAAGCTAGGCGTTCAAAACGCCCAGTAAAGAAGGAAAACTGGCGTTTAAACGCCAGCCAGGGTACCTGATTGGGTGTTTAAACACCCAGTAATGAAGGAAAACTGGTGTTTAAACGCCCAAACCATGCAGCAATTGGGCGTTAAATGCCCAAAACATGCAGCTCCTAGGCATTTAACGCCAGGATGACACAAGGAGAGGAATCTTGTTTTCAAATAAAATCTTTTTCAAATCTTCATATTTTTTTTCAATCATATCTTTTTCAAAATCATATCTTTTCAAGCATACCTTTTTCAAAAAAAAAAATCAAATCTTTTTAATTTCCTTTTCAAATCTTTTTCAAAATAAATTTCAATCATATCTTTTCAAACATATCTTTTTCAAATCATATCTTTTTCAAAATCGATTTCAAAATCTTTTCTAACTTCTTATCTTTTCAAAATTGATTTTCAAATCTTTTTCAACTAACTAATTGACTTTTTGTTTGTTTCCTATTTCTTATCTTTTTCAAAACTACAACCAATTTTTCAAAAATTTATTTTAAATTTTATTCTTTTTATTTTCGAAAATTTCTTCCCCTCTCTCATCTTTTTCTATTTGAACACTAACATTCCTCCTCCATTGTCAATTCGAACTCCATCTCTCTTGTGTGTTCGAATTCTTACCTCATCCTTCTATTCTTGTTTTCCTCTGACACCTCAAGGAATATCTATACTGTGACATAAAGGATTTAATATTTTCTTTGTTTTCTTCTCTTTCATATGAGCAAGAACAAAGATAAAGGCATACTTGTTGAAACTGATCCTGAACCTGAAAGGACTCTGAAGAGGAAGCTAAGAGCAGCTAAAGCACAAAACTCTGAAGAGGGCCTCACTGAAATTTTTGAAAAGGAAGCAGCAAAAAAAAAAACAATTATGGCCGAACCAAACAACAATGCAAGGAAGATGCTTGGTGATTTTACTACACCAACTTCCAACTTTTAGGAAGAAACATCTCAATCCCTGCCATAGGAGCAAACAATTTTGAGCTAAAGCTTCAATTAGTTTCTCTACTACAACAGAACTACAAGTTTCATGGACCTCCATCAGAAGACCCTTATCAGTTCTTAATTGAGTTCTTGCAGATCTGTGATACTGTTAAGACCAATGGAGTTGATCTTGAAGTCTACAAGCTTATGCTTTTTCCTTTTTCTGTAAGAGATAGAGCTAGGACATGGTTGGACTCACAACCCAGAGATAGCCTGGACTCTTGGTATAAGCTGGTCACAGCTTTCTTAGCCAAGTTCTTTTCTCCTCAAAAGCTGAGCAAGCTTAGAGTGGATGTTTAGACCTTCAAACAAAAAAATGGTGAGTCCCTCTATGAAGCTTGGAAAAGATACAAGCAGCTGACCAAAAAGTGTCCTTCTGACATGCTTTCAGAATGGACCACATTAGATATATTCTATGATGGTCTGTCTGAATTTTCCAAGATATCACTGGACCATTCTGCAGGTGGATCTATTCACCTAAAGAAAACGCTTGCAGAAGCTCAGGAACTTATTGAAATGGTTGCAAATAACCAGTTCATGTATACCTCTGAGAGGAATCCTGTGAGTAATGGGACGCCTCAAAAGAGAGGAGTTCTTGAAATTGATGCTCTGAATGCCATACTGGCTTAGAACAAAATATTGACACAACAAGTCAACATGATCTCTCAGAGTCTGAATGGATTGCAACATGCATCCAACAGTACTAAAAAAGCATCTTCTGAAGAAGAAGCTTATGATCCTGAGAACCCTACAATGGTAGAGGTGAATTACATAGGTGAGGCCTTTGGCAACACCTATAATCCTTCATGGAAAAATTATCCAAATTTTTCATGGAAGGATCAACAGAAGCAAGGCTTCAATAATAAAAATGGTGGAAGAAACAGGTTTAGCAATAGCAAACCTTTCCCATCATCATCTCAGTAACAGACAGAGCATTTTGAGCAGAATCCTTCTAGCTTAGCAAACATAGTCTCTGATCTATCTAAGGCCACTCTTAGTTTCATGACAGAAATAAGATCCTCCATTAGAAATTTGAAGGCACAAGTGGGCCAGTTGAGTAAAAGGGTCACTGAAACTCCTCCCAGCACTCTCCCAAGCAATACAGAAGAAAATCCAAAATGAGAGTGCAAGGCCATTGATGTAATCAAAATGGCCGAAACCTTGAAAGAGGAGGAGGACAAAAATTCCAATGAGGAAGACCTCAAGGAACGTCTACCATTCAGTAAGGAGTACCCTAATGAGGAACCAAAGGAATCTGAGGCTCATACAGAGACCATAGAGATTTCATTGGACTTCCTTTTACCATTCATGAGCTCTGATGATTATTCATCTTCTGAAGAGGATGAAGACATTGTTGAAGGGCAAGTTACCCAGTATTTAAGAGCAATCATGAAGCTGAATGCCAAATTATTTGGTAATGAGACTTGGGAAGGTGAACCTCCCTTGCTTACCAATGAACTGAATACATTGGTTCAGCAAAATTTACCTCAAAAGAAACAGGATCCTGGTAAATTCTTAATACCCTGTACCATAGGTACCATGACCTTTGAAAAAGCTCTGTGTGATCTAGGGTCAGGGATAAACATGATGCCACTCTCTGTAATGGAGAAACTGGGAATCTATGAGGTACAGGCTGCCAAATTCTCATTGGAGATGGCAGATAAATCTATGAAAAAGGCTTATGGAATAGTAGAGGACATGCTAGTGAAGGTTGAAGGCCTTTACTTCCCTGCTGATTTCATAATCCTGGACACTAGGAGGGATAAGGATGAGTCCATCATCCTTGGAAGACCCTTCCTAGCCACAGCAAGAGCTGTTATTGATGTTGACAGAGAATAGTTGATCCTTCATGTGAATGAAGAATCCCTTGTAGTAAAGACTCAATGTTCTCCATCTGTAACCATAGAGAGTAAGCATGAAGAGCTTCTCCCAATACAGAGTCGAACAGAGCCCCCACATTCAAACTATAAGTTTGGTGTTAGGAGGCCACAGCCAAACTCTAAGTTTGGTGTTGAGAGATCTCAACCATGCTCTGATTATCTGTGAGACTCCATGGGAGCTCACTGTCAAGCTATTGACATTAAATAAGTGCTTATTGGGAGGCAACCTAATTTTATTCTAATTTTATCTATGTTATTTTATGTTTTTTTTAGGTTGATGATCATGTGAAGTCACAAAGACACTCATAAAAATAAAGCAGATGTCGAAAATAGCACACCCTGGAGGAAGGACTTACTGGCGTTTAAACGCCAGTAAGGGCAGCACAATGGGCGTTTAAACGCCCAATCTGGCACCTTTCTGGGTGTTTAAACACCAGAACAGGACACCAGACTGGCGTTTAAACGCCAAAATAGAGCAGAAAGCTGGCGTGTAAACACCAAAGCAGGGTAACAACTTGGTGTTTAGACGCCAGAACAGGGCAGCTAACTGGCGTTTAAACGCCAGGATTGCACTCTAAGGCGTTGTGAACGCCCAATTAGAGCAGGGATGAAGAAATCCTTGACCCTTCAGGATCTGTGGACCCCACATGATCCCCACCAACCTCACCTCATTCTCTCTCCTCTTCACACCTTTCTACAACACTCTTCCCCAAATCTTTTCCCCAAAAGACCCTCACTACTCCTTCATATTCACACAACACAAACACCTTTTTCCCCTCTTGGCCGAATCACATATCTCCCTCCATCTTCTCCATTTTCTTCTTCTTCTCCTTCTTTCCTTCTTCTTTTGCTCGAGGACGAGCAAACCTTCTAAGTTTGGTATGGTAAAAGCATTGCTTTTTGTTTTTCCATAACCATTTATGGCACCTAAGGCCGGAGAAACCTCTAGAAAGAGGAAAGGAAAGACAAAAGCTTCCACCTCTGAGTCATGGGAGATGGAGAGATTCATCTCAAGGGTCCATAGCTTAGTAGTAGAGCATCTGATTGCACAACAAGAGAGCCCACTCATGAACCTCAACAAGAGCATGAGGAATTCCCTCATCAAGGGATACATTTTCCTCCACACAACTATTGGGAGTACCAAAATCACTAGGGATGGAGCAACAAAGGCAAGGAAGAGACATAGAGGAGCTCAAGAGCACTATTGGTTCTTCAAGAGGAGGAAGACGCCACCCTCACTAAGGTGGACTCATTCCTTAATCTCCTTGTCTATTTATTTTTCTGTTTTTTGATTTTTATGCTGTATGTTCTAGCTATGTTTGTGTCTTCATTACATGATCATTAGTGTCTAGTGTCTATCCCTTAAAACTATGAATAAATGAATCTTTCTCCTCTCTTAAAAGAAAAATGTGTTTAATTATAAAAGAACAAGAAGTACTTGGATTTCAAATTTTATCTTGAAACTAGTTTAATTAGTTTGATGTGGTGGCAATACTCTTTGTTCTCTGAATGAATGCTTGAACAGTGCATGTTTTTTATCTTGTTGTTTATGAATGTTAAAATTGTTGGCTCTTGAAAGAATGATGAACAAAGAGAAATGTTATTGATAATCTGAAAAATCATGAAATTGGTTCTTGAAGCAAGAAGTGAAAAAAAAAATTTATGGCGAAAAAAAAGAGAAAAGAAAGAAAAAAAGAGAGAAAAAGCAAGCAGAAAAAGCCAATAGCCCTTTAAAACAAAAGGCAAGGGTAAAAAGGATCCAAGGCTTTGAGCATTAATGGATAGGAGGGCCAAGAAAATAATATCCAGGTCTAAGCAGCTAAATCAAGCTGTCCCTAACCATGTGCTTGTGGCATGCAGGTCCAAGTGAAAAACTTGAGACTGAGTAGTTAAAGTCATGATCCAAAGCAAAAGAGTGTGCCTAAGAACTTTGGACACCACTAACTGGGGACTTTAGCAAAGCTGAGTCAGAATCTGAAAATGTTAACCCAGTTATGTATCTGTGGCATTTATGTATCCGGTAGTAATTCTGGAAAACAAAGTGCTTAGGGTCACGGCCAAGACTCATAAAGTAGATGTGTTCAAGAATCAACATACTTAACTAAGAGAATCAATAACACTATCTAAAATTCTGAGTTCCTATAGATGCCAATCATTCTGAACCACAAGGGATAAAGTGAGGTGCCAAAACTGTTCAGAAGCAAAAAGCTACAAGCCCCGCTCATCTAATTAGGACTAAGTTTCATTGATACTGTGAGATTCATTGTATATTCTCTTCTTTTTATCCTATTTGATTTTCAGTTGCTTGGGGACAAGCAATAATTTAAGTTTGGTGTTGTGATGAGCGGATAAATTATACGCTTTTTGGCATTGTTTTTAGGTAATTTTTAGTAAGATCTAGCTACTTATTGGGATGTTTTTATTAGTTTTTATGCAAAATTCATATTTCTGGACTTTACTATGAGTTTGTGTATTTTTCTGTGATTTCAGGTATTTTCTGGCTGAAATTGAAGGACATGAGCAAAAATCTGATTTAGAGGCTAATTTCCCGAGTTTTGACGACACAAACTAGCGTTCAAATGCCTATTCTCTGCTCTATTCTGAAGTCAAAACGCTAGAACTGGAATAAAAATTGGAGTTAAACGCCTAAACTGGCACCAAAGCTGGCGTTTAACTCCAAGAGAAGCCTCTACATATGTAAAGCTCAGTACTCAGCCCAAGCACACACCAAGTGGGCCCGGAAGTAGATTTCTATATCATTTACCTATTTCTGTAAACCCTAGTAGCTAGTTTTCATTATAAATAGGACCTCTTACTATTGTATTTTCATCTTTTGACCATCTTTTGATCTCTTGATCACATTTTGGGGAGGCTGGCCATTCGGCCATGCCTGGACCTTGTTCTTATGTATTTTCAACGGTGGAGTTTCTACACACCATAGATTAAGGTGTGGAGCTCTGCTGTTCCTCAAGTATTAATGCAATTACTATTGTTCTTCTATTCAAGTCAAGCTTATTCTTGTTCTAAGATACTCACTTGCACCTCAACCTGATGAATGTGATGATCCGTGACACTCATCATCATTCTCACCTATGAACGCGTGCCTGACAACCACTTCCATTCTACTTAAGATTGAACGTGTATCTCTTGGATTCCTGGTCCACGACGCATGGTTGCCTCGCCTGACAACCGAGCCTTCCATTCCGTGAGATCAGATTCTTCGTGGTATAAGTTAGAATTATTGGCGGCCATTCCTAAGATCCGGAAAGTCTAAACCTTGTCTGTGGTATTTCGAGTAGGATCTGGAAAGGGGATGACTGTGACAAGCTTCAAACTCACGAGTGTTGGGTGTAGTGACAGATGCAAAAGAATCACTGGATTCTATTCCAACATGATCGAGAACCGACAGATGATTAGCCGTGCGGTGACAGTGCATTTGGACCATTTTCACTGAGGACGGGACGTAGCCATTGACGCCGGTGAAACCCAACATACAACTTGCCATGGAAAGTAGTATGAAGGATTGGATGAAGGCAGTAGGAAAGTAGAGATCCAACAGGAACAAAGCATCTCTATGCACTTATCTGAAATTTTCACCAATGAATTACATAGGTATCTCTATCTTTACTTTATGTTTTATTTATCTTTTTGCTTACTAAAACTCCATACCCATTTGAATCCGCGTGACTGAGATTTACAAGGTGACCATAGCTTGCTTCAAGCCGACAATCTCCGTGGGATCGACCCTTACTCACGTAAGGTATTACTTCGACGACCCAGTGCATTTGCTGGTTAGTTGTGCGAAGTTGTGACAAAGAAGTGAGATTACAATTGTGCGACCAAGTTGTTGGCGCCATTGTGTATCACAATTTCGTGCACCATCCCTCTCATTCAAAAAGAAAGGTCGAACACCCTCAACATATTAGGTTTTGAAAAAGTAATTTTTGAAATCATGAAAAGAATCATCAAAAAAGACAAAGACCTTCCTCCCTTAAACAGCTTAGAAGGAGATTTAGCCCTGCTTCTTAGAACTAAAAAGTTTGGTAAGTTGGAAGAGGTAAAAAAAACTTTTGAAGAAAAGTGGAGGTCGAGTTCACGATAGAGGAGCTGGTAAATTTTCAAAAAATGTCAAGAATTGGGATGTAGATGTGAGGGGACAACTTTATAGAGTCTAAGAATCTTGGAGTCAAAATCACAAAAACGAAAGCTAACCCTCAACTTTGTAAAAAAGCACTCATACACATATATAAAATGGTGTTCCGACTTATCAAGTTGGGAAAAATAAACCCTCTCTTCGGGATCGGCAACTACAATTTCATACTTACTCTCATCCTCTCGATCTATACACAACCTATACAGCCTATGAAAGGTCTCAACGTATTCATTATCAATAACAAGGACAGTAGAAAGAACGGTTATATCTACCCAATCTAGATTGGATGGACTTTAGACGACATGTTGAGAATTACTGAACGAGACATAAAGTTATACGTACAAAGACAACAAAGAGAAATCATCACAATAAATCGAAAATACGGGTACATCAACACAAATGTTCAAACAAGTCCATAAGAGGTCGGACCATCCTCAACAAGGTAGAAAATGGACATAAATTTTTAACATCTCTTCAGAATCAAGAAGACAAAATACATTGCAAAGATAAAAATGGTGCCGTTTTCACAAGGGAGAAACAACAACATTTGGGGATAACACAAAGTGATTTTTCCCTCATTCAAATACACAAATCACAGCAACAAAAAATCAACAAGAGTGAATGAAGAATCACTAAAATGATTATAAAGAACATTCATAAGAAACTATTTTTTCACAAACATCAATAGACAGTACCAAAAGCATCTCATCCTCAACAAAATAAGTTTACAGAAAGATAAAAAGACCAATCTTGAAAAGAATGAGTGAGAAACAGCGAATATACAAACAGCAAGACATATACAATCTAAAACCTTCAACAAACGAACAAAAACTCCTGAACAGAAATTCAAGATAGAGAAATCTTGAAATGAAAGAAGGGGTTATGAAGAAATTTTGAGAGAAGGAAGATGAAGTGATTAAGAAGAAGAAGCAAAAAAGGAGAAAGAGAAAGAGTTTTGGGTATTTATAAGATACTAGGGGCAAAGGAATAATTTTATGTCCCCTCATTAATAATGTACACAGTTACCAAAGTAACCATAGAGTAATGTACGAAGAACTACAAAAAGATGTGATGCCTCAAGTTTTTTGAGTACCCGACTTAGCCCCTAGAAAGGTAGTGTGCCCGACGTGATGTGCTGACACACGAGATTCGACTAATCTACAAATGCTCGAGTTCGACCTCATGAAGATCAGACTCAAGCAGGGGCACTATATATATCTTGGCCCAAGAATGCTAGCCTTGCCCAAAATGAATAAAATCCTATTAAGAGATCCAAATCAATCCATACCTACCCGACCTCATAGAGGTTGGACACCGCAATAAAAGTTTGACCCCACTTATCCAAGTAAGTAACCAACTTCTGAGATATCTCCTATCCATCTAGAAGGAGGATCTCAACAACCTCCTTAACAAAAGGATAATCATCCACCATCAAAGGTTGAGCTACTCTAAAAGATGGTTATTAATTCTACTATAAATATACTAATACCCTCATGTATATTCAGAATCCAATCTACGAAAAAACCTACTTAAACCATTGCTAACTTAAGCATCGAAATTCCTTATAGGTACTACCCCTACCTCCTTAAGAGGAACTTGGACAACAACACCTCGATACCAGCGGAAGACGGACGCTGCCTCAAAAGGAGTCTGGACCTCACGTTCAGACCCAAAAGTAACCCAGTTTTCACTAACACTTAGAACAGAAAATTAAGAAGAAATTGGATTATAAGAACAGTTTAGAAATTTTAAGTTTTAAGTAAAATCTTAATTGAATGAAATTTCAAATCGAATCTATTTGGGTTGGAATTAATTTTTAAGAAAAAACAATGAAATTAAATTTCATCTAAACTAATTTAATTATTTTTGTTTCAAATACTGTAATTGAATTCAATTCCATCTAATAAGTTTCCAAACATCCTGTTAGTGTATTATCTACATTATCCTATTATTTTATGAATTTAATTTTGATGTGTGTAAAACCATTTTACATGTATATCCAATCATGCAACGTCACATTAACAAAAATAACGATTATGATAACATGACTGTGCAAAATATTTTATAATATCAAAATCCGTACAACTAAGTATCCTCTAAAAGTGATCCTTCATTCAGCCTTTAGTTATAGTAATTTAAAAAAATTTAAACAAACACATCTAAATAGATTTAGTGTCTCTTTAAAATTAAATACACATCCAAAATACAAATTAAATAAACCTGAAATTTAAAATTTGAAATTTAAAATTTTTGTTTCAATTTTACCATTTTTAATTATTAATAGATTATCATTTAAATACACATCCAAAAAGATAAATTCATCAAAATTAAAGATTTTAATTTTAAAATTTAAAAAGTAAATTTAAGGGTTTTAATTAACCCACACTGCAGAAAACCCCTAAAAGAGATCATAAAGCTCCCAATCCAGCCGTCATCCTCAAAGAACTGCACGCCGTCTGTGGGATTCTTTGTCCGCGTTGTCGTCCTCGTCGTCGTCACCACTTCTCGGCGTCGCCGCGTCATCCTCAGAAAGCTGCACGCCGTCCGTGTGATTCTTTGTCCGCGCCGCCTTCCTCCTCGTCGGTGCCACTCCTCGGCGCCGCCGCGTCATCCTCAGCGCCGTTCGTCCACTTCACCATTCCTCTGCACCGTCGTAGTCTACCTCACTCGTCCTTGGCATCGCCTTCCTCCTCGCCGCTCAGTCCGCAGCCTTGCTTCGTCCTATTCCTCATCGCGTTCGTCCTCATCAGTGTCGCCAATTCTTCTGTGCCAGAAGTGGACCTTTGGTATTTGGATGTGTTTAAGAGAAAGCGATTCATAGTTAATCTTATGTATCTATTTAGTTATTCAATCACATTGATTTTGCATGCCATGTACAACATCCTAATTTGCATTGGAGAATGTTTAAGTAGAAAAACAACTTAAAGAATCACAATCCTTAAATTGCCAACACTGTGATATTTGTAATTACGGCCACCGCAAGGGTTTAAATTTCTGATTTATGATTTTGGATGTGTTTTAGAAATATTTTGTGTATCACTTCATAATTTTAGGTGTATTACAATTATTTTTTAATGTCTAAATTTAAATTTTAGATTTATGATTTTAGATGTGTTTCAAAAATATTTTCTATATAACTTAATAATTTTAGATGTGGTACAATTGAAAAAAAAAATACGGCCACTACAAGGGTTATAATAAACTCTAAAATTGTTTCATATATCACAAAGTTGAGAAATTGACGTTAAATATCTAATTGATTTTTGTATCTTCCACTACAGAGGAGTAGCACTCTTCTATAAAATTTTTTGTGAAGAACGTGATAAAGAGAAAGACAAGAACGTACCAGAGAGGAAGAGAGAAACTTACAGAAAAAATGAAAAAATGACAAAGTAATTACTTTATGAAGTGGATAGGAAGTTAGAGAAATTCTAGTATTTGAAATTTAAATTAATTTTAATTACTAACATATTTAGAATACAAACTAGAATCTTATTTTATAAATAAGACAAAAAAATCTCTAATTTCACAAAAGATGTTTATATTTTTTTTACAAATTTATTATTTTTTATATATCTATATCTATCTATAAAGGGTTAGAACCGATACATCCTAAATCGGATTCCATCCCCACTAAAACCTGCCTCGTATTAGGTCGAGTAATTATCCGTCCCAACGTGATAGGGCGGATCGGGTACGAGCACTGTTGCCAATCTTACTTTTCAACAAAACCTAAACTCTTTTACAGATTTTCTCCATCTCTTCTCTCATTGCCATCCGCCACCCTCCTTCCACTTTATTGCTGTGCTCCCCTTCTCACTGTTTCCCCCTCTCACTTTCAAGGTCACCGCAACACCATCATCGCGCGCCAATTAAATTGGTTCTGGAACCAATGGTAATCGGGTCCAACCCAAACTAAACTAATGACTCTTTCTAGCAATTGATTCGGGTAACAATGTTAGAGGTGTAAAATCTAAACTAACTCGTAGACCCGACCACATATTAATTAAATAAAAAATTAAAATTTAAAAAATACATATGCCTTTTAATATGTTTGGATTTTAATATCTTTAGTGTTTAATATATTTGGATTTTAATGTGTTTAGATTTTAATGTATTTGGTGTTTAACATGTTTGGATTATTTCTATTAATGTTATATGTTTATTGTACTTATAGAATTTTTAATATAAAAATTTCATTTTTTTATTTTTATTTTATTTTATGAATTTCTATTTTTCGAGTATCTAATTATCCGAACCGAACCAATCCGTTTTTAATCGGTTTGCTTTAATTTGAATACACAAAAAAAAAATACAAACCCGATCCAAACCGAACTAATTACAATTCAATTGATTCGGTTCTAATTTAACCTTAAACCTGAACCAACTTGACTCGTGCTCACCCTATATTTTTATGCCTAGGAAAAGAAGCAAGGTTTTAGCTTTTTTCCGTTAGTTCAGTTATTCTGTCAATTTCGGTGGAAAATTCCCACCTTTTTAAGATTTGAATTTCCTGTACAAGGTGGGGGTTCTAGAACAGCGCGCGTCGAGGAAGATGAAGACATTGTTTTGGGTTGTGTTTGTTTCAGTGGTGGCTTCAGCATGGTTGCCACTCTCAGTGTTTCAAAAAACTCGCAGGGCTTGCTAGGAAAGAGGACATTCCGTACATAAAGTGCCAAGTTTGTGAGATTCTCGCTAAGCAGTTGCACCAGCAGGTGAAGATCAAGCAAGTTGAGATCGCTCCCAAAAAGGTTTTCTTTTTTGTTTTGCTTTTGTTTTTCTATGTCTTTCAATTGATTCATTGTGTTTCTGTCAGTATGTTTTATTGGTAAGATTGTTCTGTTCTTGTTTGGACTTATTACAATTTTGTGTGTGTTTTTGGGATGCTAGATCTCGGAGTATGAGATCATTGAGATAACAGAGAATGTTTGTAATCTTAAGAAGGTAGAAGTGGATTGGATATTGTGCATTGATATTGTGGAGAAAGAAGATAGGCTTGAGGTAAGAATGGTGGTTCAATTTTTGCATTTATTTGATGATTGTGTGTGGTTCATGCAATCTTTTTTGGGTTTTGGATTGAATAACAATAAAGCAAGAATTTTAGTGGTTACATTGCTTTTGTTTTAATACCTGCACATTGATTTTGCAACTTCCTTGTATTGTTTAACAGTTAGTTGAGCATGACTCTGAAGGACAGTGCAATTCTAAGTGCAAGACAATCGAGCGAGCGTGTCAGGAGGTATGAAACTTTGTGTGATTTTCGCTGGGTGCATTTGTTTGTTGCCAATGAATTGCACACCTTATTTTCTTTTGGTTCTGAATGGCAAATTATATGATGAATTATTTTCAGGTTATAGGGTATTGGGATGCAAATGTTGCTGAATATCTATATATTTGGAAGTCTGATGCTGATTTATTGTACAAATATCTCTGTAAAGACCTTACTAAAGCATGCAACACCAAGCCACCCCCTGTCCTTAAGGTAGTGGTAATCTGAAATTGAGGCTTTGAGTTTTATATTTATGGGTGAATACCCATCCCAGCTCTTGGTAATTTTTTTGAAGGACTCTGAGGCTCCCAATAAAAAAAAAAATCTTTTCCGGCCCTTGATATTTAACTTTGTGAAACTATTAGCTCTTCCGTGAATGATTTCTCTTCGAAACAAGCTTATGTGACATGTTAATCACTAATATATCATCCATTTAATTTTATAAGTAAAAACAATTTAAAAATCATTAATATTTCTCAGTTTTAAACAGTAAATTTAACTAATATATTTGAAAAAAGTAATAAAAAATAAAAAAATAAATGGCCTAACAATTATTTTCAGAAGACAACGAGACTCCCAATAAAAAAAAATATGTCAATCCTAGTTAATTCTTAACGAATAAGTCAATAGTTTAACATGTCATATAGGCTTATTTCATTAATACAGAGAGAAAATATTGATCGAGGGGCTAAGCAGCCTCACAAAACTAAAGATCAAGGGCCAAAAAGAGTATTTACTTTTGTTGAGAACTTCGTTGTCTTTCGAAGTAATT
Organism: Arachis duranensis; assembly: GCF_000817695.3. Taxonomy (NCBI): domain Eukaryota; kingdom Viridiplantae; phylum Streptophyta; class Magnoliopsida; order Fabales; family Fabaceae; genus Arachis; species Arachis duranensis. The sequence continues at coordinate 15,139,218 of NC_029780.3, read as the reverse complement.
ATCAGCGGCCATTTAGAATTTTTTCTCTATCTTTATTGTTTATTTACTGCTTTCGAAAACCAACTATGTGCTTTAGTTTCGATTTATGTAGTTATGTGATTATAGACCAATGCCAACTATGTTGCTAGTTCAATCGAGCTTATGTGATTACTGATTATAGAACATTAGGACAGCTGGAGTATTTGTTATAGCTAATAGTCTGCCCTAGATGAAAGTGTAAAATGTAACCCTTGATGAGAAAATCAAGATTTCTTTTTCGTGTCCATGGTCTATTTTCATGCATTTCTCAGTTCACTTTTTTATCAACAATCAAAACAATAATTTACCCACACCTTGCACCTTAGGTTGCAAATTCCATAATCCCAACCAAATGAAATATCCATTCTTTGAAGTAAATAGTTTGGGAACTATGATTCTCTTTCATGCGATGATATTGTCATATTGTGTAATATGCTCTTGCCATTATTGTTTTATGTTTTGAAAAGCTACTTCATCGCTTAAGACAGTGGTGGAGGGCAAAGAAAACAAGTTCAAAGAAGGGAACAAAAGGAGCCAAGTCTGAACTTTAGCAAGTCACAAAAGCTCACACTGCATCTCTCTAGATTGTTGAAGAACTGCAGGCATTTCAACACTCAGTTTGTTACATGTACAATGTGCCTGTGATAGTGACCACTTGTCAATTGGAATGTTTCATTTTCCAGTCAAGGATTTTTCTCTATTCACGTATCTTAATGAGTCAGTTTTGATGTTGAGGGTGGGTGTATACTAGCTAAGTGATAGTGAGGACTATGAACTTATAATGTTCTCCAAAGGTTTATTTTCCTTTTTTTCCCCTTACTCCTTATTTTTAGAATTCTTTTTCTCTAAAAAACATTAGTTTACATTGTCTTCTATATTGAATTCCCTCATAATTGTGTTGAAACATGGTTGATTAGGATGAAAAAATAGAAGTTAAAACAAGTACAGGAATGTAAATTGCTTAAAGTGTAAAGGAACAGATCATATATTCATTTGAGAACAAGACTAACTTTAATGTAATGATATTGATATTGGCACTCCTGTTTTTAATAATGTCATATCATATATAATTTTTTCACCTCTATTTGCATGAATCTGCCAAAAAAAGAAGATATTATTAAAATAAGAATGGCATTATCTATTTCTCTAATTTATATAAGCACATTAGATAATCATAACCATCTCTATTCAAAATTTATGTGTTAAATTTCGTAACATATTTTACTTGCTTATAGTGTGTGGATACTGGCACTATGCTGCTCATTTCTTAATGTAGAGAATAGTATTCACAAACAAAAAATCTTCTTAATATTTAAATTTGATTGCTACTAATGTACCAGAAGTAAATATTACAAGTACTCCCAATTAATCACAAGGTGCAAGAATTATTACATCAAGGTTTATTTTGGTCATAAGAAGGTTGAAGGAGTATTAGAATGAAAATGACATTAGCAATCATGCAAATTTTGTATACTTGCTAACAAAGGCAAATCTATTCACTGAAAATTGATAACAATTAACAAATAGTTGCTTATGGGGTTAATTAAATGCTGAATAAAATAATATTTTAAATATCATTAAATCCAAAAAAGCCAGAACAGCAACTATGAATTTATAAGCGAATTTAAGCAAATGCCAAAAGAAAAATGTTAGGAGCCATTAAAATTTATTATTTTTGGTCTTCACTTAGTCATCAACTCAATTTCTTTAGTTTAATAAACTAACAATATATTTATCTCATATTTTTAAACTGAGGACAAACTGATAGCCACGCACAAACAATAAATTTTAACGCCCTCTAGTATTTCTCATGTGAAAATACAGTTACAGTTTCTCAAATAGCAGCCTCTACATTAAAATATAAAAGCGGCAATAATTGCCGTATCTTTTTTATTCTTTACTTTGTTCCCCTCAAATGGTGTGAATTTTTAACTCAATTTCAGTCTTGCTTAATTTGCTTTCAAATTATTGTGCTGTAATTTCATTACTCTCCCTCTTTTCTTTTTCACGGAATAATAAGCGGATGTTTTTGATAGTGTTTGTTTGTGCAACTGAATCTTATTCTCATCATCATAAATTAGAATGTCATGTTGAATGTAGACGTGAATATAAAAGTATTATGCTATTGCATTTTTTAGAAATTCTACTATCATTTGTTCTGTAACTTCGACTTATGTAGACGTCTGTATTTGTATGTTCCATTTTAATGTGTTGAGTTTTTTTATTTTAAAAAAAAAAAACTGCGACTTATATTTATCAAAGAATTATGCTATTTTATAGTCATGAACAAGGGGTAACATAATTAGGAGAATAGAAAGAAAAAGGGGTAACAAACTAGATAAATTTAAAATAAATGTAGTGGAAGAATTGGCACTGACTAAGCTAACCCAAGCTATCCCAAAACCGATGCTCCTCAAGAATCAAGATGCAAGGAATTAACTAATTAATCAATAAGATTTTCAATTTTATAAGAGGTGCATTGCGTTGAATATATTTAACTATTATGACGATATACATTGGAGTCTTATTAAATTAGTTTCGAATTGTGGCATACACCGAAGTGGTTTCAATAGCACATTTTTTGCTTATATAAAGTACGTTGGAGTGTTAATTTGTGTATGAATTTTATGTTTTTATTTTAATTTATGTATGAATATATAAATTTAAAGTGTTATTTAATTATTATAAGAATGGTAGAAATTAGACAGGTATTTATAGAGATAAATTAGGGTATAGTATTTTATTATTTGCTAGTAGTAGACTAGTAGTGGGCAGGAGGCCAAGAGTAGTGGAGTTAGGCTAATGATTTAGGAGATGCGTGTTTAATAATTTACTAAAAATATTTTATATTATTATTTTTAATAATAAAATTAAAAAAAATTAAATATATAATTTCAATTAAATATATAATTTTTTAAATGTTGGAGTAGTAATAGTAAAAATATTTATTTTTTTAATCTTTTTTTTAAATATATCAATAATTTTAAATTTATTCATAATTCAAATGGTCAAAAAAAATTTATAATTAAAAATATATTAAAAAAAGTATAAGTTATAATCTATCATTTTTATAAAATATAAAAATTATATTTTAATTTAAAATAAAATATTAGAATTTAGAATAATAATACTAATATTGTAGTATAAATAATACAAAATTATAAATAAATAATTGGTTAATAAAAAAATTAAATATACAAACTAACGTATAATAATATACAAATTTAATAAATAATAGTAAATTAAATAAATAATTAAATATATAAAAAATAAAATTAAATACATACATATAATATTTAAAAATAATAAAGATGTAAGGAATTTTTTTAGATAAATATAAAGCAGATAAGGTGGTATAAAGCATAAAGGAATAAGATATTTATTTTTGAATAACAATAATGAGGTGTACACAGTTAAAGAAAAAAAAATAGGATGGATGAGCATATTTTTGAACTCATATTTTACCTTTTTTTAATGTAAAATGCACACATCCTTATCCAATTCACTATTCCATTTTGACATTTTATCGACTACACCAAGTAACCTATGAAAAATAGTAAAAAAAAAACATTAAATATGTTCTACTTTTTGTATGATTATATATTTTGGTTGTTAGTTTAATAGTTTTTTTAAAATAAAAAAAATAAAAATAAAACTTTTTTGTAAAAGAAAAATGGAAGGTCACTTGTTGAACTAAAATTTTTTTTAATCTGTAAAAAAATAGAAAATAAAATGATTAAAGAGATAAAAAAATAAAAAAAGTTATTATTACTATTTTAAAGTGAAAATAAGAAATTTTTTGAGTGAATGAAAATATTAAAAGAAAAACAAAAATTTATATTTTATTTTTTAAATAAAATGAACTAAACCTAAAATTACTATATCTTAATAAAAAAAGGGGCCATCTCCATAAAATTCATTTATTTTTAACAAAAATTAAAATTTTGGAGACCACTCCCTCGTTCAATGATATGTGCCTCTGTCTCAGTAGGTAGAGCAAAAATTTGTCTCTATTTGTTCCAATGCTATTCTTATTCTTATTTTTATTATGTCAGTTAAATATAAGGGTTAAGTACGATTTTGGTCCCTAACGTAAAGATCGAAAATTTATTTTGCTTTTGGCTTTTTTTCATTACAAAATGGTCTCAAAAATTTTAGTTTGTTTTAAAATCGTCTTTCAAACGAAAATACCATTCCCCTTCTTTCTCAAAATCAATAAAAATAGAAGCAAAAGCTGAAGCTGAACCAGAAGCGGAAGAACAGCAAAAGCAACAACAACAATGGATCATGTATATAATTAACTATTAACAGAAATTCAATAACCTAAACTAATTCCACTATCCAAAATACGGGCTTTAGCAACGCTAAAATTTGTAACGCCTTAAAACCGTTCTCTTAGATAGTTTTAGACTACAGTTTTATAAAGTGTTGCTACTGAAGTTTAATTTTTACTACATCATAACAAGAAAATAAAACCGTTCTGTTTGACTATTTTAAAGAACGGTTTTATAACCGTTACAATGATTTGTTTTTAAGCAACGGTTTTTTATTGTTGTTTAAATATTTCTACAAAGGATATGCATAAAAACCGTTGCCAATATTGTAACACTTTAAAACCGTTCTATTAGATTATTTTAGAAAACGATTTTTACGATGTTGTTGTTGAAGTTCAATTTTTCACTATGTTATAGCAACAAAATAAAACCGTTCTTTTTGACTATTTTAAAGAACAGTTTTATAACCATTACATCAATTTTTTATTAAGAAATAATTTTCTAATGTTATTTAAATAAATTAATAATTATTATTTATGGAGAAAATAAATTTAAAACAAATATTAATTTTTGTTTCATTGAATTTTCACACTAAAATTTAACATAGAATATTATTTTGACACTTAAAAAAATCTAAAATAATAATTTTTTAATATTCTTTAAATAATTTAATAAGTATTGTTTATAAAAAATAAATTTAAATCAAATGTTAGGTTTTGTTTCATTCAGTTCCTCTAAAATTTAATATATAATATTACTTTAACACTTTAAAAGAAATATCCAAAAAGTTAATCTATTAGAGCCCAATAGAAGACTTCCCAATTCCTGCTCATTCCTCTAGCGATTCATCATCTTCCCATCCCTCTATCAGCAAGCCCTAACCCCCACCAGCATAACCCATTAATCACCATCTTCCTTCCTTATACTAGGAAGCCCCAACCCACCCCCGAAGAAAGCCGTTCGTGGTGCGCTATTGCTCCGTCTTTGCCTCTGTCCTCGCCGCGTATGTGAGTTGCGTCTGCTGTAAAACCCGGTTAATTAACGGCTAATTAACCCATAAATGAGAATTTACTCTAGAAAGCCTAAAATGTGATTTTTATGGCTAAATGTGATAGAGGAGATTGAGACGAGAATTTCGGTACCAATTTTATAGAATTCGGACCAAGATTGGACCGAACGGGCCAAACCGGGCCAATTGGACCCAAAGTGGGCCCTTGGCCCAACATAACTTAACCAAAACCCTAGTTTTCAGCACTCTCTCTCCTCATTTGTTACACACACAAGCTGAAATTAGAGAGAAAGGGAGGAAGAACACTCTCTCAAGTTCTCTCCCTTGGTTGATCTTCAAACCACCATAACTTTTGATCTAGAGCTCCGATTGCCGCCCCGTTTGCGGCCACGCATTCACCGCGGAGAGCTCTACAAAACCCATACAACCAATCTTGAGGTAAGCCACAAGTTTCTGTTCGAAATTCCAGCCCTTATTTTCGAGTTTCATGGGTGATTTGCTCTTCGAAATTCCAGTCTTGTTTTCGAGTTTTATGAGCAAAAATATTGAGATTTTGGGTTCTTTGATGTTATAGGACCTAACTCTCTTGAAGGAGAAGGTTAATCTTGTCTCCTTGGACCTTGGGTGTGGTAAGATTCTCAACCCTAGTGTGATTTGTGATTTTATGATGTTTGGGTTTTGAGATGTTGTGTATGGGTATGATGGTTGTGGCTTAAGTTGTGTATGTGTGGATATTGGAGCTTGATTGGTGATTTTGAAAAGCTTGGAAAGGGTTTGGTGGTGAAAAATCTGTTCTTGGAGGTGTTGAGGCCTTGAGAGCTTGTGGATAAGTGGTTTGGAAGTGCTCCGGTGGAGCTTGGGAAAATCGGCTAAGGTATGGTTTCGGTTTCCCGTATCTAATATGTAATGTGGTAGGAAGAGTATATGATATGTCAATATGTTTGAGTTTGAGCCACTTGGGTGAAGTGGGTTAAAATGATGAGATAGTGATTTTGATAAATTGTGGTGAAGTGTCAATGTGTGAGTTGAGGAGGCTTGATGTGGAATTTGATATATTTAGATTGATTTCAAAGAAAAGGGATGAAAATGGCATGTTTTGATTGATTTTGAAAAGAGTTGGAAATGGCTTGTTTTAAAAATGGCACTTTGTGGTTTTTATGAAAAATATGGTTTTTGGGCATACTTTGGTGGGACATAACTTGGACTACGGATCTCTGTTTTGTACCAAATCTTTTTAGAAATGAAATTGGATCCGGGGTGTCCGTGCCGTTCGAAGAACGGGTGAAAAATGATTTAAAATGAGAAAGTTATGTCCGTTGGAAGATTGGGGTTTAAATTGGTGAATTCTGCAGCTTTTAACTTAGAAAATTTTTAGCAGAATGACCCCTTGCGCGTGGGCGCACTTGGCGCGTGCGCGCCGTTCTTCCCGAAAATGCCATGCATGCGTACGCGTGATGTGCGCGGGCGCGCCGATGGTGCTGCACCCAATGCCCAGCCATTTTCCAGAGAGTTATGCCAGAACTGTGCCAGTGTTGTGCCTGGGGCACGAGAACGCCCACGCGTACGTGCCGATTGGCAAATTTTTAATCCACGCATTAGCGTGCATGACGCTTGCGCGTCGATGAAGTTTTTGAGGCCATCCACGCGTGCGCGTGGAGCGCGCGTACGCGCGGACCTGTTTTCATCCCAAAGTTGATTTTTGAGTTTTAAAAGCCAAATTTCATACTTCTAAGCCTCCGATCTCACCACTTATATCTCAAAACATTATGATATGCCTAGCTATGAGAGAAGGAGCTAGTGGATGTGGTAACTTGCGAGTGAAGTAAGGGAAAATGAATAATCAATGAGGATCATTGATGATTATGTGAGATGTGGAGGATGGTGGTGGAAGTGCTTGTTAAGCCATTGGCCGAAGGGCCGTAATTGTTTATGAATTGGCTGGTTCTGGATTGAACCGTGAGCCGGAATAGCTGTGTATGCTATGAATATTGGCTGGTTATGGATTTAACCGTGAGCCGGAGTGGCTGTGTATGATATGAATATTGGCTGGTTCTGGATTGAACCGTGAGCCGGATGGCTGATATGGATGTTGATCCATGGATGAGAATTCATGCA
>NC_029780.3:15108211-15130514 GCF_000817695.3 Arachis duranensis | reverse complement strand
TTTTCTTTCATTATTCTTTCACAATTCTATTATCTTTGCGTACTCTTTTAATTTTATCATGGTATCAGAGCTCCTCTTGAGCTCTGCTGACATCCATGGGTAAATCAACCAATTCAGATCTTAAAACCCCTTCAACCTCTCCTCCCACTATGAATAATCAACTTTTTTACTCTATCCTAGATCAAGGAGAAAGGGCACACCAGCAACTTCATTCGGAGCCTCTTTTGGATCTTTCGTCAGCCCAACACTTTTCTTTCATGGCACTTCCTTTCAATGAAGAAGCTCGTCCTTCAAACCAACTTGAACTTTTGTCAAGTTCAACTACTCATTATCTTTGTTCTTTCAATACTTTTTCTACTGTTAACAATTCTTCAAATCGAGATTCATTCTTGAATACTTGGATCATTGATTCTGGAGCCACAGATCACATTGCATCAAATTTGTCTTGGTTTATTTCTTACACACAAATTTCTCCTATTATTGTTTATTTACCAAATGGTTCTCGAACTACTGTTTCTTATAAAGGCATCATTCAATTTTCACCATCCTTGGTTCTTCATGATGTTCTTTATTTACCTCATTTCAACTTTAATATTATCTCTGTTTCAAAAATTACTTCAGCACTCATATGTGAACTCACTTTTTCATCTTCTTCTTGCACTCTACAGAGCAACAATTTGGGGACGATTGATTTGGCCAGAATGAGAGAGGGATTATATGTCTTTGAACCCAATTTCGGTAAAAATTCATCCACTACACACTCCATAAATTTCATCCAATCTCCACCCATTACACCTTCCAATATATGGCATTTTCGTTTAGGACACCTTTCTGGGCAAAGACTTAATCATTTACATAAACAATTTCCTTTTATCTCTATGCATCATGACGAGGCTTGTGACGTTTGTCATCTTTCTAAGCAAAAAAAACTTTCATTTTCTCAAAGTTTTAACAAAGCCAATGCAAGTTTTGATTTATTACACTTTGATATTTGGGGTCCGTTTCGACAAAATTCTATTCATAATCATAAATATTTTTTTACTATTGTTGATGATTTTAGTCGCTTTACATATGTTACTTTATTAAAATCAAAAGGAGAAGTGTAAAATCAAATAAAAAATTTTATTACTTTAATTGAAACACAATTCAACTCCAAAGTCAAAACTATTCGTTCCGATAATGGACCAGAATTTATTTTACCTAATTTTAATGCTTCAAAGGGCATTATTCATCAACGTAGTTGTGTTGAAACTCCTCAACAAAATGGAAGGGTAGAACGTAAGCATCAATATATTTTGAATATAGGTCATGCTCTTATGTTTCAGTCTAATTTACCATCATCTTTTTGGTCTTATGCTGTTAGACATGCTGTTTATTTACTTAACAGAGTTCCATTATCCGCAATTAATTTTAAATCACCATTTGAGATTTTATTCAATCATCCACCAAATTATCATGACCTTAAAATTTTTGGATACTTATGTTTTGTTTCTACCCTAATGACAAACAGATCAAAATTTGATCCAAGAGCCAAAAAGGCTGTATTTATTGGCTTTCAGCAAGGTTTTAAAGGATATATTGTTTATGTTTTAGAAGATAAAAGAATTGAGATTTCTAGAAACGTAATTTTTTATGAAATAATATTGCCCTTAGTCACAAAAAATGTCTAATTTCATACACTCAGCCCAACATTGCCAAACACACCTTCTCAAAAACAAGATTCAATTAGTCTCCCAGTCGAACTCTCACCTATACCCATTGACCCAACTCCACCTAGTTCTTTATTTTCTCCAACAACCTCTCCTTCTTCCTCACTATCGTTTCTTAACCAAGTTGAGCTCATGACCACCGAATCACTTTCAACACTAGACACCAGTCCACCATCACCTTCTCATCCCCCGTCACCTTCTTCACCGCCTGAGCAACCCCATCCTCGTCATTCCGACCGGCCTCGCCGACCTCCAGCATATCTCTCTTATTACTTGTGTAATTCCTCTCGCATCTCTACAAATCAATCTCCCTCAAAGTGCAAGTATCCTTTATCTTCAGTCATGTCTTTTTCTTCTCTTTCATCTTCACATAAAAAGTTTCTTTTATCTCTACATTCTAACGTTGATCCAAAGTCTTTTAAGGATGCCAATCAACACTCTAATTGGCGTAGTGCTATGAAAGATGAGTTAGATGCTCTTGAGCATAACAAAACTTGGCGTCTTGTTGATTGCCCTGCAGGGGTTAAGCCGGTTGGCTGTAAATGGGTATATCACATCAAACGCAACCCTGATGGTTCAGTTGATCGATATAAAGCATGTCTTATGGCTAAAGGGTTCACTCAAACTGAAGGTGTTGATTTCTTGGAAACTTTCTCCACTGTTGTCAAGTCTGCCACCATCAGATTAGTTTTGGCATTGGCCTCTATGAAGCATTGGCCCATACATCTGTTGGATGTCAATAATGCTTTCTTACATGGAGATCTTTCTGAGGATGTTTATATGACTCTGCCACCCGAATTTCTATCTTCTCAACTGAATCAATGATGTAAGCTACTAAAGTCACTGTATGGTTTACGACAATCTAGTCGTATGAGGTATGACAAACTTTCTCATCTTTTGCTATCTCATGGATATCAGCAGACCTCATCTGGTTATAGTTTATTTGTTAAATTCATTGGTGATCAAATTTCTATCCTTTTAGTCTATGTTGACGACATTGTTCTTACTGGTAATTCTATTTCTGAACTTGCTGCCATTAAGTCTATTTTGCACCAACACTTCTGAATTAAAGACTTGGGCCCATTAAAATATTTTTTGGGTATTGAGGTTACTCAATCAGAGAAGGGAATTTGCTTATCTCAGAGAAAATATTGTCTTGATCTTTTGGAGGATTCTGGTTTATTAGGTGCTAAACCTGCCTCTGTTCCAATGGATAGTACCACAAGACTATATCAAGACAAAAGTCCCCTACTATCCGACCCTTTTGTATATCGCCGTTTGGTTGGCCGTCTTATCTATCTCACCACTACTCGACCAGACATCATGTATGCCACTCAACAATTAAGTCAATTCATGGCATCTCCTACTGAATCTCATCTTCAAGCTGCCAAACATGTGTTACGATATCTGAAAACTAGTCCCTGCAAAGGACTTTTCTTTCCAAGGGAATCAGAAATTCAGCTTCTTGACTTCAGTGACTCTGATTGGGCCGGATGTCCTGACACTCGATGATCTTTAACAGGTTATTGTTTCTTCTTAGGCAATTCTTTTGTCTCTTGGAAGACCAAGAAACAAACCACCGTTGCCCGCTCATCCACGGAAGCAGAATATCGTGCACTTGCCAACACAATTTGTGAACTTCAATGGATACTAAATGTGTTACAATTTTTACGCATCTCTCCTATCCGCCCACCAGTTTTATATTGTGATAATCAGAGTGCTCTTCATATTGCTGCTAACCCGGTTTTTCATGAACGGACCAAACATTTTGAGGTTGATTGTCATTTGGTTTGACAAAAAGCTCAAGATGGAGTGATGAAACTTCTCCCAATTTCCTCTTCTGGGCAACTAGCTGACATCTTCACCAAGCCTTTGTCTCCTCAACCCTTCCATCTTAATCTGAATAAGCTTAGTGTTCTTGACATCATTCATCCTCCAGCTTGCGGGAGCGTATTAAACCATTCTTCCACCTTAGCCCATGACAACAATAAGGACGTCTCACGGTCCACAAATTCAGCCCAACAGAATACACAAATTCAATTGTAATTTTAGTCTTTATCTTATCTTATAGTTATCTTTATCTTTATCTCTATCTTATTTTTATTTACTTTTATCTTTCATAGGCCAATACTCTATATATACTTAGTTTTACCTTCATAGTTTACAATTCAATTCAACCAATCAACAATCAATAAAAGTTCTTTTCTCGTCTTTTCCTATTCTTTCACAATTTTATTAGTCATTGCTGGTTATCTCCTGGCCGTCGTTGCTAAAGCCGCTCCTCGCATTGCGTCGTGGTCTACCCCTGTCGTGGTTGCTCTGCTTTTGAATTGCGCGCGGTCCTTGCCTCCTCAGCTCGTTGTGGCTCAACCACCGATTTAGGTAACTCAAGTCTCTTCTTATTAATAAATTGCTTCGATCTTATATATTGCTTCGATCTTACATTCTCGTTTCTTTAACTGTTAACTACTATTTGATTGAAATCAATATTATGTGATTCATGAATAATAATAATAATATATACATAAAGGAACTTAGAAGCAGGGCATATGGAAAAATCGTGTTCTCTTTTTTTAATAGAATCTATCTATGTCAATGTTTTTAATTAGAAAATAACCCACTCCTCTAATCTAGATTTGGAACAATACTAGTATGTCAATGTTTTTTCCAAGTTGACTCACGGTTACTGCTGGTGAAGCTGTTCATAGATGGCTCCCTCTTAAAACTGATTCTTTCAGTAGTTAAATAAGGTACTTTTTCAATTAGAATTTAGGGTTTTTAGAAACTGTTTATGTAAGTAAGGTATTGCTTTTAGGTTTATGAATGATATAAACTAAGGTAAAAGACTTTTTGCCTTTTTAATATGGTTGATTAGGACAAAATTTATAGTGATTTTCTAATAGCTTGTTTAAGATTAAGAAATAATAACTTGTGATTTATGATCAAGAAATTAAAATAAATCCTGTATTTTAAATACTAAATTCTAAGTTTCTAATTCAAAACTCTTAACGGTTTAAAAAGTGATGAAGATTAAAAAAATAATTTTACAATAAAAATATGTTAACTAATTTTAAATTTTTCCAGAGAAAAACAAGTTACAACACTATTGTTGCACCTAAAGAAAAAAAAAACATAATACTACAAGTACAACAAAATGTATATAAGTTGTGCTTTTCAAAACTTTGTAAAAAAATTTAACTGAAAAAAAACTTAAGAAAAAAAGAGCACATTGACTTATATAATTAAAAGGCGAAAAAAGTTAGGGAAAAAACATTAAAAACCTACTATACATTAAACAGTTGCTATTCTCTTTGCCTCAAAGCTCAAATCTCTTTACTAGCTCGTAGTCTTTAATTATCTTCACACTCATAATGAATATGCTATTGATTTCAATAAATTCAAGCAAATTGTTTAGAATAAATACATGAGAATTAACTTTTTAATCTGCATGTCTAAGACCATGTGTAACTATAAAATTGCATATTTAATTATAACTTATATTAAATTCGATTAATATATGTATGGTTAGGACTCATATTCATATTTTAGTACGAAATTTACTACTAGTCATTTCCCTCACCGACCCAACTTCTTATATAATTTATAATATGCTCCAGTTATTTCTTTTTTCCTCACAGTTTATGCAGCGTTATTATTTTTTTAAGAAATCTAAAGTATTTCATCTATATTAATTAATGATTATATAAAGAAAATGTTTATGCATTGTAATTTTAATTTTCTAATAGCTTGTTTGAAAAGTTTTCAATGAGAAAATATTAACATTCACTAATCACTAATATTGAAAAAATGTTAACATTCATTAATGACTAATATTAATAATGCCAAACTAGCTTTGGTTTTCAAAACATGGCACAATTAGCTTTTTAATTTGATATTTTTTATTATTTTTAAATTTCTTTTTATTTTTCCACTTAATTATTAAGGCATCCATGTCATAGCTCAAAAGTACTAATTTGAGCACTTTTTAGATAACAACAAAGCACAAACTGTTAAGAATTACACTGTATTAAATATTTAACTACACTACTCTTTGTAGTTGCCACCATCTTAAAAATTAAACTATACTACAAGTAAATAATTTAACATGTTATCTCTTTGATTTCTTTTGAAGATTTAATTATTAAGAACATTAGTAATTGATTGATTGATTAAGCTTCTTTGAATACTTTATTTGATAGAAATTATTAGTTTCATGATTGCTTGAGATGTTTCTTTTAAGCATTAGTGGTTGACTTCTAGGAATCCTTTAAAATTAATATGCTCTTGATTGAAAAAATCACTTATCGTTAGACTAAAGTCCATGTCCGTAAATTCTATTTGAGACTCGCCAAAACACAAAGGGCAAATCATTGGATGAAGACACTTTGGATGTTATTGTAAGTATTGGGAGTTAATTTTGGTAAAATAGGTTATGATTTCTTGTGTCCTGTTGATATTCTTAATTTGTAGTATTTACTTGGATATTGTCAATATATATTTTTAGTCCAATTATTTAGTTACTCTATTTTTTTATTATTCTTATTTTTCTTTAAATTAATATAGGCATATCTGCAAGCTGAGAATAAAAAGTCTAAAGAATTGGCAATTAGAGCTTTCCAATCCATATTTGGGAAAGAAAAAGCAGGGTGAGTGCGATGTCACGGAAGAGTTACCACACTAATTTTGTTGAAGAAAAATGAAGAAATTGCCACCCTTAAGCAGCAACATGCAGCTGAGAAAACAACATTAGAGGGTAAGGTTGATGTGATGCAAAAAGAAGTAGATGAACTAAAGTCTCTTGTTAAGATAATGCTGCAACAAAAAAGTTCAGGAGTGAAGCTTGAGATGTTAGCTGCTCAACTAGGAAGCACTTCAGGCAGTCCGAACAATGATGCTATTGAGGATGTATTATTTGTTGTAAAACTTGCTATAAGTGATCATGTTTTAAATAATGATTGATTTATGTTGAAATTGATTCAATTGTTTTCTGTATCCAAATAGAAGAATGTTTTATATACCTCTATCTTCTCTCTCAAATATTTTCTTAGTAGACATTATTAGTATTATAAATGTGTAGTTTTATATTTTATTTACTATTTTTTGTTTTGTTCACAATAAAACCATGTTGAAGGGAAAATCAAACTTAATTAAGGTCACAAATTTTGAATTGCAAATGTTAGAGAGTAAAAGTCATGAACTTGTGGACATGATGATGATAAACCTACTTGCTACTTAGCTTTTTCAATTCTCTTTTATTATTGTATTTTTTGTAAATTTAGATGATATAGTTCGAGATTGTTATGATTTAGGCTAGTATTATGATTTTCTAGGAATATGATGATGATACAATTAGAAATAATTATGACTTAGACTAGTATTATGGTATTTTGCAATGATGATGTAATGTAAGATTGTGGATTTTATATAATACGTTATATATCATATTTGATGGTAAATGTTCAATAAGTTTTTTTTAGTAATTTGATTCAAATAGTTATGATCATTTATTGACACTAAATTTAAAAAAAAAAAGTTGGAACTAATTTCACTACAACATGAGAAAATTGTTGTAAATAAAGAATTACATAATTACAATGGTGTTAAAACCGTTGTGAAAGGCAGACACACAATGACAATGGTATTAAAACTATTGCAAAAAAACGAAGGTAACAACTTAAAACCGTTGTCTTTGTGAACAACAAAACTACAGCAGTTTAAAACTGTTGCCTATTCCGCTATGGTATTAAAAGTTGACTTTATCAAAGACAACGGTTCTAAACCGTTGTCTATATAGTAACGGATCTAAACCGTTGTCTATACAGTAACGGTTTAAAATCGTTGTTTATACAATAACGGTTCAAAACCGTTCCTTAAAAATGATTGTCAAAACCGTTGCCTATGCCAATAACTACGGCAACGGTTTTTTTGTTTCCGTTGCCTTAGGTAAAAAACCATTGCCTTTGAGTATTGGCAATGGCCGCATATACCACAGGTCAAACACCGTTGTTGAACCGTTGCCTAAAGTTTTAAGAACGGTTTTCTGATTTATAACAACGATTTTCGACCGTTGCGAAAATCCTTATTTGTTGTAGTGTTCTATCAAATCTAAACTAATTCAACAACAACAACAATTCAGCAGCAATTTTTAGTAATTCAATACCCACCTAAAATTAACTAACAGAAAATCAAAATTCAGTTAAACAAATCCAGAATCAAATCAAGGAACTAACACTAATCAAAAACAGAAATTAAAAGCAAAATAGTAACCTGGATTATGAAAATAGAAAATAGAAAAGAGGGGACATGGGAGGCAGTGGTAGAGCACCAGCGATTTGGGCATGACGGGAAGGGGCTGGAGGTGGCCGGCCCAGAGGTGGCTGTGAGTAGCTAGAGAACTGAAAACAGAGGCTGGGCCCTGTTTTACTTGTCAAAGCCACGAAGAATTAGGAGTGGCCAAATAGAAGTAGGGCAGAGATGAAGTGCGAAAAGAAAAGAGAAAAGGAATTTAATGGGTTCGCCAGCGACACGGCGACGACGGGCTGGCTGCAGCGAGGGCACATAAAAAAGGGAGAGGGAAAAGAGAGAGAGAATGAAGAAGAAAGAAAGAAGGACGAGAAAGAAATAGGGGAGAGGAGCAACGACGGCGGCGAGGATCAGTAGCGGTGGCCCTTCCCCTTCCCCACCTTCCCTTCCCCCTCTTCTGAACCAACTCCCCACATCCAGCATGCGTGATTCCCTTCCCCCTTATTTACGTTTTTTTTTTCTTCTCTTTTTTAGTTAGGAGTATTTATGGAATTAAAATTAAAATTTTGATAAAAATAACTATTTTAAAACAAACTAGTGTATGTTTCCGTGCCCTGCACGGGATAATATNAAAAATTAAATAAAAAATACATATAGTAATTATTATTATAAATATTTTATAATTTAAAAATATTAAAAATAATTAATATTTGTTTTAATAAATTTAGATTGGTTGAATGGTCATCTCATTCATTCGTTTAAGCAAATATTTGGAGCTTAAATCTCGCCTTATCTATCTATTCTATCTATTGTATTATATAAAAATCAGATTTTTGCACTTAATGATGGAGCTGACGTGGCATACTTATGAGAGTATTTCCTAATTTATTTCTTTTAACTCATTAAATACTAGTTATTACGATAAACTAATTATATCAACTAATTAGTTTAATTAGATATTTAAATATCATATAATTTATATCAATTTGATTTGGTAGTATTTCCTAATTTATTTCTTTTAATGTTCTATTAGTATTTTTTAATTTATTTCTTTTAATTTATTAAATCAAATTTATTCTGTGTACTGATTAATTAATTTAATTAATTTATTAGTCATTAAAATAATAAATCTATGAATAAAATAGACAACTGAGATATTTTTAACTAATAATTAAATTAAATTAAATCAAATCATATACATTGAGCTAAACTCAAATCATGTGAATTAAGGACTAAATTAAAATAAAATGATTTCTTACCTATTCAAATTGAATGCAATAAATACAAATTAATTTTGTTAGATAATCATAGTTGCCTGGTCTACTATATATAGATGGCCACACAAAATTATAAGAACCATGATTTTTTTTTTCGAAAATGCTATTTCAATTCTTCTTTTCTTTTCTTTTTCTTTATGTATATTTTTTTATGTATAAATGTACCCAAAATGAGAAAGTACGGATGATGTTTTATTGATTGTTTGTTTAATGAATATATCTCAATTTAGACATTCTATCACTATAGATGGCAGTTGACCTATAGTAATTCAAGGTAATCAGTATATTTTTTATAGTATTAGATAGAAGAATATTTGTTAAAATAAATATACTCATTGTAATGAATTTTTTTTAATTGTTAGACTTTTATGCCAGTCGTGTAAATTCTTTGAAGGCACAAGATAATAAAATAGATTGACTTTAATATCATTAGAAGCTAAATTTAATAGTTCAAGTAAGCAGCACTAATTATGTTAATAAAATAATTTTTTAATACTAATATGATTTATATATTAATTTTTTCGAGTAAATTCATTTCAAAATGTAAAAATTAGACTCAATTTCGCTAAAATTTTAAAGGTAATATAGAATTTTACAACAAAATTAACATTCATTAACAAAATAAATTTATATAGGGCTCTTTCGTAATTATAAATAATAACAAGACTTATAAAAAAATATTAATGTCATTATTCTTATTAACTAAATCATAATATTAGGTAGTTGACAGTTTTATAGGCAAAAATTATTAAGTAATTACGTAAAAATTAGCAACGAACAAGCAATAAGGATTCATAAAAAAATCTATTATATATTACCAATTTTATAATTAAAATGTCACATATCGTATTTTCATCTGTTATATTTATCAGATTTCAGCACTTAATGATAGAATTGATGTGACATATTTTTGAGAGTGTTTACTGTTTAGTGATTTATTTCTTTTAACTCATTAAATACAATTTATTACAATAAATTAACTATACCAACTAATTGATTTTATTAGATATTTAAATATTACACAATTTATTATATATATCAATTTGAGTTAGTAATATTTTTTAATTTATTTCTTTTAATATTTTGTTAATATTTTTTAATTTATTAAACTAAATTAATTATACTAATTATCTGTATTAATTAATTAATTAGATTAATTTATTAATTATTAAAATAATAAATCTATGAATAAAATAGGCTCTTCAGATATTTTCCACTAATAATCAAATCAAATCATATATATTGAGTTAAATTCAAATCATGTGAATTAAGGATTAAATTAAAATAAGATAATTTTTTACCTATTCAAACTGAATGTAATAAATACAAATTATTTTTGTTAGATAATCATAATCTTCTAATATTTTATATATAGATAGCCACACAAAATTATAAGAATTATCATTTTTATCGCTTTTGCTATTTTAACTCTTTTTTTTTATGTATAAATGTACTTAAAATGAGAAGGTATAGATGAGTGTTTCATTAATTATTTGTTTGAAAAATATTATAGTCCGAAAATATCTCAATTGAAGCAATAAAATGCAATAAAAAATTATTCATATTACCCTATTAATACAATAAAAAAATTATATTATTTTAGTCTAAATAAAAACGGAAGTAATCCCTGATTATATCAATCAAATAAACTAAATATAACAAAGTAATAATATTTCAACAATAATGTTTAAGAAACAAAAGAATCACTTAAAATAATCTAAATTTATTTTATTTAATATTAAATAAGATAAATTTAGATTTTCTTTTTTCCTAACGTTAGCGATATCTCAGATTAATATGAAATTAATGTGAGACAAATAAAAAGAAAATCATCAAATATTCTATATCTTCTATATATATAATTATTGTGAGATCAAATGCAATAAAAAATGTTGATTTTTTGGTCGAAATAAAAGTGTAATTAATGCATGAATTCGTGTTATATAAACATGGCACCGCAAACAATGAAAACATCAAGTAGTGCTGTACAACCAAAGTTAAAGAAAAAATGAGTCAGCGCAGCTTGCTGAAATTCATCTTTGCAGTCACACTTGTAGCTGTCTTATTCTCCATTTGTAATGGTACGTATGTAAAATTAAAATTTAAAATATGAATATTGAAATTTATTATTTCAACCCTGTTTCCATATGCAATATAATTATACTGGTTTGTTAATGAAAAATTATTGTGGGATGTAGGTTTGAATACTGATTCTCAGCATTGTTTGGGACCATGCAATCAGTTCTTTCGAAATTGTGATGGATACTGCAAGAAACTTGGCTATACGATTGGAAAATGCGTCCTACAACCTAACGGTGAATCCGGCTTCTGCTGTTGTGCCAAACCCACCACTTGAACCAATTATATTTCAATAATTTTATTAATCGAAATGTATTAAATTTTTATTTTATTATTTGTTATGCTTATTTCTTCTTTTTTTTTTTTTGTTATTTATGGTCATCTTTTTTAACAGAATCATCTATAGATTCTGATTATTTTATCTTATTTTAAAATTTAAAATTAGTTTAAGAGCAATGTTAGGGGGCCAATAATTTTTGTGATTGTTAGCCATCAATTAGCCATCAATGATGATTTGATGGTGTGAGATTGGTGTGAAATTTCATTCAATGGCTCACATTTTTCTGTTGGTTACATACTGGCCAAAATTCAATAAAACTGCTGGTCTTCTAGACTTTTCCTTAGTTTAATAATTAGTATAAATAGGTAATATTATTTTTCTATAATATATAAGAACAATAACATACAATAAATTTTTTTCATTTTTTTACAATTTTATTAAAATGCATCTTTTCATGATACAATCTTTTTTTGTGATTTACTATTTTTTTGAATAAAAAATATTATTAAATCCAAAATATATAATACCTCCTTTTTCTTCTCTTACTCTAACTCCATTGTCGTTGCCACCAATAACAGTTTACCATTAGTTTCCAATATTAAATGAGTATGAAAAGTCTTAAAAACAAAGAAAGATGGCATAAGAGCTTTTTGTAAAGATCCTTTGTTCCCCAATCGTTTTCTATTGTGACAAGCGTTTATCAAAAAGCAAAAAAGATAGCCAATTATTCAGATTAACAATTATTATTAAATTTATAATTTCTATTATATATAAATTTTACAATCCTAATTTTAAAAGTGACTAATAATTCACTTTATCACTTTATGAATTGTTTTTATTTTAAAAGAGGTCGATCCAAAATTGAAATTTTGAAAAAAGGTCAGAATTAGAATTGAAATATTTTAAAAGCATTACATATAATTAAATTAGGGGATAATTTCAAAAGTTCTGGAAAAGATATCTATAAAAAGTAGAGAAATTTTTATATACATCATGTAAAAAGAATGATTTTCTCATCATATTAATTATTCGTCATAAGACAAATAAAAAAGACAGAAAAAATATATAAAATAAAAAATAAATAAGTAATTATCTTCAAATATTGAGTAAGAATTTATATTCTAAATAATTTTTGTGATTTGTAGTCATTAAATAGTCATTAATAATAATTTTAATAGTATGAGATTTTATCTAATGGCTCATTTTTTCTTACTAATTATATGCTGGACAGAATTTAATAAAATTGCTGACCCTAGACTTTTTTTTCAAAAAATATAAATAACTAAAATTAATCTCACATGTGTTTGGAGAAAAAATTGATTCGATTTAAAGTATATAATTTATTGGAGTTTGGACTCAATCAATTCGATTTCATTTTTAATGAATAAAGTGTAATTTTTCAACTTTAATTCTATAAGTGGGATTAGAAATAAATGAGAGAAAGAATGCAATGAAGTGTGAGATCTTTCACTGGATATCATCCAGTTTTTTTCCACTGGAGAGGATCCACTCCCTTAAATCAATCGAATCCAATTTAATCTAATTTGATATTCACAAAATGCTCACTAAATAATAATGATAATACATGAATAATATAAGATAAAATTGTAAAAAGTAAACATATTATAAATAAAATTTTTAGTTTAATAATAAAATAATAATATTATATTACATGGTGCGATTTGAATTAAATTAAAATAGTTTTAATAAATATATTTGAAATCCGATATAATTATAAAATATAATAAAAAATAGAATAATATAAAAAATTTAAATAGTTTTATTAATTAAGTTTAATTAAATTAATTTAATATAATAAAAATTTAT
This sequence comes from Arachis duranensis, assembly GCF_000817695.3. NCBI lineage: Eukaryota > Viridiplantae > Streptophyta > Magnoliopsida > Fabales > Fabaceae > Arachis > Arachis duranensis. Next base: position 15,117,099 of record NC_029780.3, on the reverse strand, counting down.
TATGATTAATAATATTTTAAATTTTATTATTTAACTTAATTAAACTTAATTTATAAAAATATTTAGATGTTTAATATTATTCTAAAAAATATTAGACATTTTTGTCCAAATAAAAACGTAAATAATCTTATTAACGCATTATCCATATTATGCTTGCCTTTGTGCTATATATATATAAACATGCACATGGAACTTCAGAGAATCAAGACATCAAATAGTGCTTGTGCATCCAAAGTTAAAAGAAAAAATGAATCATCGGCGCAGCTTGCTGAAATTCATCTTTGTTGTTATACTTGCTGTTGTGTGTTGTCCTATTCTCCATTTGTAATATATGCATGCAAATTTAAAATATGAATTGATACGAGTTCTATGGAATAAATTGAGAATTATTATATACCAATTGATTTAATTATAAAAGCAATAACTAAGAGAATAGAAGAAGGTTTTTAAATATGGCTAAATTATATGTTTAAAAATTGGGTAAGACAATGATTAACGATTATTAAAGTCAAACATCTTACTATTTTATAAGATACATTAAAAACTCTCATTAGTTGTTAGTTTGTTTTAGGCACAATTATGATTTGGCCCATTTTTTTTTTTATTTTAGTGGACTTATGAGTTAGGATTTTAAATTTAAGAGGTATAAAAACCTTCTAAGACCTAGTAACCACTTTTTTTTCTTAATTTTGATGAATGAAATTTTCTGAATTTTTTTGAGAAATTTGAGTGTGAACAGGTGAGATAGAATGATTCTTTTAACTGTTGTATCAGGAAATCAAATTGAGGTAGAGGAATTCTTTTCTTTGATCTTCTATCTTATTTTGGATTACATTCCGTATCATTTAGTATCAAATTTCAGGTATTAGATTAATTTTTATTAGTCTATGTTTACTCTTCTTGTGTTCTAAATAAATTTAAACGAAAAAAATTCCAGCCATGCATAGTAAATTTATCCTTACGTCTGGTTCTTTTTCTTATTATTGTTTTATTTGTTCTTTTCTTTTTTTTAATTCCTTTTTCTAATATTCTTTCCTGTCCTTATTGCTTCTGTATTTATCATTATTCTTTTCGACCTTTTTTTTCATTATTTTTTATTAATTTATTATTTTTTTCTTATTATTAGTAATTTTTTCTTTTGCCAACACATTTTGAGTACTAAAAAAAGAATACACACCTTGAAGTTTCTTCTTATTATTAGTAAATTTTTTTTTGCCAACACATCTTGAATACCAAAAAATAAGAAAGAATACACACTTTAAAGCTAACAAAGTACCACTTAAGCAAAGTAAAAAAAAAACACAAAAAGAAGCGTTGTGTTCTTATTTTCCTTATTCAATAAAAAAATAATCTAAAAAAACATTTAATAAGTTATTATTATTCTTATTCTTATTATTTTTATTTTTTTATTATTCTTATCTTTTTGTCTTCCGTGTCTTTGTCTTTTTTTTTCTTTTCATCTTTTTTTCTTATCGTTGCGTCAGGTTTTTTCTATCTTTTATTTTTTATTTGATTTCTAAAGTACAACAGTAAAAAATATTCAAGAGTAGTAAAAGATAATAGTAGTAAGTTTAATAGAGGGTAAAAGCCAATTTTGAGAATAAATACGAGTGTCCATCTTTGAATAAAACACGTGAGAGAGTGATTGTGAGGTCCTTTCTATAACATTTTTGTTACAGATTCATTATTATAGAAGCTCATTTCGAAGATACTTTGGTTGACATGGAGTTGATGCAAAGGATCATTCAACACTTAACTAATCGCTTGACTGAGTTGGAAACATGGAGACAAAAGGTGACACAGACACTATCCAAGAATACTGAACAAAGACCTTTCTGAAATCGGTGTCAGAATCATATACCTTCTGATGATGACTCTGATGGGGTTATAACACCTCAACATAAACATCAAGATAGCAATATCAATGTCATAAAGATGCAAATACCACCATTCAAAGGGAGAAATGATCCTGAAGTTTATTTGGAGTGGGAACGAAAGGTGGAAAGAATTTTTTCTTGTCATAATTACTCTGAGGCAAAGAAGGTTTGGTTGGCAGCAGTTGCATTCTTTGACTATACCTTGCTTTGGTGGGATGAATTAGTGAAGACAAGACGGCGGAATGATGATCACCTTGTAGAGTCTTGAGATCTTATGAAGCGCCTCATGAAGAAAAGATTTGTGCCTTCGTACTACTACAGGGAAGTGCATCAGAAGTTACATTGGCTGACTCAAGGCTCTAAGTCTGTTGAAGACTACCATAAAGAAATGGAGATGCTTATTATTACAGCCAACATAGAAGAGGACACTGAGGTTACTATGACACTATTTGTGGGTGGTTTGAATAGAGTAATTGCTGATGTGGTGGAGTTACATCATTATGTAGAGATGGAGGATTTGGTCAGTATGGCAGTGAAGGTGGCGAGGCAACAACAAATAAGAGCACCAAGAGGATTATCTCATGCTAATCTAAAGTGGGAGTCTCGTAATGCTGACACAACAAAGACTAAGGGTGTTGAACCCAATGCGTTGTTTGATGCTATGAAGAAGAAAGGTAATTCTAACTCTTCTTCTGCTACTTCTAGGCATCGAGATATTAAATACTTCAAGTGTCATGATATGGGTCATTATGCTAGTGATTGCCCAAACATGAGATTGAACGTTATTAGAGGAGGTGATATTGTGTCTGATTCTGATCATGGTGATGATTTTGATCATAATAGTATGTCATTTTTGGAGGATTGTTCTGATGGTGATGTTGAGTATGCAGTCCATGGTGAATCTCTTGTTGTTATACGTGTTTTAAATTTATAGGTGAAAGAAGATAGCCTAGAGCAACGCCAAAATCTTTTTCACACTAGATACTTGGTGGGTGGAAAAGTATGTAGTTTGATTATTGATGGCGGGAGTTGGACTAATGTGGCTAGGACACTTATGGTGGAGAAATTGAGTTTGACATGTGTTCGACATCCTAAACTATATACGTTGTAGTGGTTGAATGATAGTGGAGAGATCAAGGTTGACAAACAGGTGACAATTGCATTCTCTGTTGGAAAGTATGTTAATGAGGTATTGTATGATGTGGGCCAATGCAAGTTTGTCATTTATTATTGGGGAGACCTTAGCAGTTCGACCATCGAGCATTTCATGATGATCACACGAATCGGTTCTTGACGTTAGGATTTTTGCTAGAAAAGAATTTTATAAAAATAGTTGCGTTGTAGATATAGTTTCTTACCAATAAAAATCCTTTCGTGCAAACGTTTTGGTTGTCACAAGTAACAAACCCCTAAATAAATTGATAACCGAAGTATTTAAATATTGGGTCGTCTTCTCAAGAAATTGCAGGGAGGTATGTTCTTATTATTGGCTATGAAAAAGGTAAAATTGGGGTTTTGGGAATGAGGAATAAATATGGCAAATAATTTAAATGACAATTAAAATAAATAAATACTGTAATGAAAACTTTTGGCAAGGTATGAGAAATTGGAAGTTCAGACTTTGTTATCCTTATCAATAATAATGAGAGTTAAATCTTAATTCCACTTACTTGACCTTTACTAAAGCAAAGGAAAGTCAAGCGACTAATTAATTTGATCTTCGAATCCTATTTATTTCCTAAGAAAAGGTTGGGATTATTGAAGTTCAATTCAATTAGCATAGATAACAATTATCAATTATATTGAGTTGAGGTAACTCCTGAGTTACTAATTTCTTAACCAAGACCAAAAGGAAAAGAAATTAAATCTGCTGGAATAACAATGTCTTCAGATTGGGGATAATAAAAAGGAACAATCATAGACTGAAATACCTCAAATATCATTAAATAAGAAAATCATCATGAAAGTGGCATAGGCCAAATTGGCAACATAACTAATACAAGCAAGCATTCAATTGTCTGAAAATAAGAGATAAATATAAAGTAAAAGAACATTGAACCTGGGATCGAGAGTCACTCCTGAAACTAAGAGAAGTCCTAAATCCTAATTTCTAAAAATCCTAATTTCTAAATCCTAAGAGAGAGGAGAGAACCTCTCTCTCTAAAAACTACATCTAAAACATGAAAAGTGAATTATAAAAGCATGATTATGAATGGATGCATTCCCTCACTTTATAGCCTCTAATCTGTGTGTTCTGGGCTGAAAACTGGGTCAAAAACAGCCCAAAAATCACTCCCAGCGCTTTCTGGTCCGTACAGGTCGCGAAAGAGTGACGCGGAGGCGTCGTCCACGCATTAGTGTGGGTTGTGTTCCTGCCAGGTCATGCATCCGCGTGATCCACGCGTTCACATCACTTGGCGTTAGGGCAGCTATGATAAATCATATATCGTTGCGAAGCCCCGGACGTTAGCTTTCCAACGCAACTGGAACCATCTCATTTGGACATCTGTAGCTCAAGTTATGGTTGTTTGAGTGTGAAGAGGTCAGGCTGGGCAGCTTAGCAATTTCTTCAACTTCTTGTATTTCTTCCACTTTTGCATGCTTCCTTTCCATCCTCTGAGCCATTCATGCCCTGTAATCCCTGAAATCACTTAACACACATATCACGGCATCTCATGGTAATAAAAGAGGACTAATATTAACAAATATAAGACCAAAGAAGCATGTTTTCAATCATAGCACAAAATCAGGAAGGAAAATGTAAAACATGCGAATAGTATGAATAAGTGAGTAAAGAGTTGATAAAAACCACTCAATTGAGCATAAGATAAACCATAAAATAGTGGTTTATCAAGCTCCCCACACTTAAACAATAGCATGTCCTCATGCTAAGCTCAAGAGAAAATATAAAGAGATGAAGAGGAATAATAGAATGTATGAGATGCAACCTATGAATGCAACTAAATACAAAATGTTTCTACCTACTTGGTTAAAAATAAATAAGTTCTCCAAGACAAACATAAATCAAATTTCACTAATTCAAATCATATAGTGAAAACAAGTAAACTTGTAAGAAGATAGCTCATGAAAGCAGGGAACATAGAACCAATCATTGAACCCTCACTGGTAGTGTATATGCGCTCAAATCTCTCAAGTGTCTAGGGTCAATCTCTCTACTCTTCTCTAATCGTGCTTTCTAAAACTTTGTCCTTCATCTAACCAATCAACAAATATTTAGTATACTAATGCAAACATCATGAGGTCTTTTCAGGGTTGTAATATGGCTGAGGTAAAGGTAGGGATATATATACAAGGCTAAGTGAGTTAATTAAGTGAATCCTTGATTAGTCTAAGATCTCACCTAACATACATACTTTGTAAAGCAAAGCTTCTTTACCTATTCTCCCATATTTTTCCCACTTTGATGTTACATGCTCATGTATTAGTTTTAATTTTGCCCCATGTGCATTGCTTTATTTTGCATTTGGGGAATTCTTTTGTATCTCCTTTATTCAAATACTGAATTAATTTTTTTTTTAAATGCACATGGTAATTCAATTATTTTGATTTCACATGAGCATGCTTCCCAAAAATTTTATTTTGAATTATTTCATTCTTTTCAATTTCCTACCCTTTGTTTTTATCATCCATGTTCCCAATAGGTTTTTCACATTTAAACAATTACACAATTTCTATCTTAAGCTAACCAAGGATTCAACTTGAAATTTTAATTTTTTTTTTGCTTAAGGCTAGTGTTGTAGTTTATAGAATAAGAGGGAATTAAAGGCTCAATGGGGCTAACAAGGGTGATGTAAAAGGTAGGCTAATTTTGGGATAAGTGAGCTAGAATCAAACAATGGCCTCAATCATATGCAAAATCTCACAGGTTGTGTATTCTTTGGCTCAAAAACTATGTTCCAAATACAACTTCAAACAAGTTTAACAAAAAATTTTCAATTTAAATTAGTGAAATACTATAAAAATTTCTTGAAAAAGAAAATAATACTTCAACCAAGTAGTAACTAAATGCACAAAATCAAATAAACGTGCAATACATGCAAATGCAGCAACTAATTTAACAAAGAAAATTTAAACATTGGTGTTGAAACAGAAAGGTACTAACCCACGGAGATCGGTATCGACCTCCCCACACTTAAAGATTGCACCGTCCTCGGTGCATGCTGAGATGTGCAGGTGGACGAGTTGTTTCAACTGATGCTTTACTCCAAAGATTGTGCAGATGGACTTGCCTGTCTCCCTATGTGAACATCTTCCGGTTCTCTTCCGGGTGGCCATCCTAAAAGAAAAAAGGGAAGAAGAGTAACCCAGAAATAAAGATAGGAAAATAAATACAGTATGGGTAGGTTAATGCCAAATAATAAGGGTCTCAATTACATGGTAGCTACAACATGTAAGTGAGAAAACAATAGAAGCCATGGCATGCTAGTGGTGCAAAATTTTGCAACAATTAAGGAGAGTGTGGGTAAGAAGAGGTAATGTAAATTCATGTCAATGCAAAATTAATACAGGTATAAAAGATAGGCATTGATTTAAATAATATTACCTAACCAGAATAAAACAAATCACTAAGCACCCAAAATAATTCAAGAGAAGATGCAACAGCTAAATAAGAAAATTTTAACACCAAAGGAAAAATAATGAAATTAGAAAAGAAAAGAAAAAATATGCACTAAATTAAAATGCAATGAATGAAATATGCAAATAAATTAAGTAAAATAAAATGAAAGATAAAAAGAATGAGAAGAGAAAGAAGGGAAGAAGAAGTAAAGAAGAAAGGAGGGGGAAAATTAGGATTGGGGAAGAAAAGATAAGATATTTGGCAAATTAGGATAAGCTGTGCGGCCAATCGACGCGGTCGCGTGGGGCACGCGGTCGCTCGACTTGCGCTTATACTGATTGATGCGATCGCATCGGTCACGCGGTCGCGTGACCCGTTTTATGCTACTGGCGCGAGGGCAGCCTCGCGCTCGCACAACTCTCTGTTCAAAATCATTAATTGCCAAATATTGGGTGACGCGATCACGTGGGGCATGCGATCGCGTGAGTGGGCTTTAGAAGGGAATGACGCGGACGCGTGAGCCATGCGTCCGTGTGGGTAGAATTGTGCGTTCAGCATCAATCCAGCACCACTCTCGCACAATAATTTGTTGTGCACCCTTTTTACGTCAAAAATCAGGGCACGCGGTCGCGTGGGTCACGCGGTCGCGTGGGAGGCCATTATTCCCATGTGACGCGGACGCGTCAGCGACGCGATCGCGTGGGACGATTTGTGCCACTGGCACGCCTCCAGCCACACTCTCGCGTGACTTTCTGTTCGATTTCTCTTCTTCACAACGCACATGTGACTCGGACGCGTCAGCGACGCGGTGCGAAAATTATTTTTTTGTTGTTTTTTTTATGCAGTATGCAGAATGCAAAATGATATGAATGTTATGAGTAATTCCAGGTTAAATGAAAAATAAAATACAGCTTGAAAACAAATAAAACTAAATAAAAATGAAAAAGGAACGATCATACCATGGTGGGTTGTCTCCCACCTAGCACTTTTAGTTAAAGTCCTTAAGTTGGACATTGGTTGAGCTTCCTGTTATGGCGGCTTATGTTTAAATTCATTTAGAAATCTCCACCAATGCTTGGAATGCCAATAGCCTCTGGGGTCCCAAACTAGGCATGTAAAGCTTCTGAGCTGCTTCAAACAAATTTTCAGGCTCCCGGGATGACGAATGTCAGGATAGGATCTGTGATCCCAAGCTTTGCTTTTAAATCCACCTCTGTCTTGATCTACATGATTCCATCCGGGCGGTTTAAAAAGTAGATTCTCACCATGGTAACCAAACGTTCTCCGTGATCCATTCAATTGAGCATGATACCAATCCGTGCACTTCGAGTTGAAGTGTGGAACCTTATTGAACCTTGTGCACCAGCTATGAGTACGAGCCATTTCCCTTTTCCTCTTAAAACCACAGAGAGCTCTAAGCTGGCCATCTGTTTCAAGTAAACCATATTCAAGTGGAAAAGTAAAGATAAAAGGCAAAGGTGTTACCCACTTGTAGTTTGTAATTGGTGGTAATGGCCGTGGGATAGGTGTTTCCAACGGTTCTGTAAGTTCTACTCCCTTATAATCTTCTTTGAATTCTTCCACTTCAACCATATCTTGATCAGAGTCTTCAATTTCTCCCTCATCATCACTCAAGTCATATATTGGAGGTTGAGAAAAATCTAACTTAGCATCATCTTCATATTCATTCGGGGAAGATTCTTCTGTCTCAAAGAATTCACTTGCGGATGCAAGTTCGTCACTAAGAGAGCAGGACTCGCGATCATCATCATCAAGGAACCTGTGTCCTGGGTTATTCCGTTCAGTTCTTCATGAGATATTTGCAGTGGAGGCGGTGCAAAATCCTCCTCAGTATCAATTGTAACATCCTTGACGGAATTCTCCATAACTCTAGATTCAGGTGGCGGTTCGGCGTCTCCTAAATCTTCAACCAACTCTTCTTCTTCTGCAATGATAGCTTCCTCTACTTGTTCTAGTACGAAGTTATGCTCTATACTATTCACTGGAGCTTCTAGTGTCTTCTTCGTGTTGTGTTCTTCATTAGATTCTCCACATGAAGCGATGGGAGTCTGTTGAGTGTCTGAACGTCTGGAAGATAATTGAATTATTGCTTGCTCTAGTTGATGAAGGGTCGCAGTAAATTGTTTTATTGATTCTTCAAGGCAAACATGTGATTCTGGCTTTGATGGATATGGGTATGGTGTATGGGGGAGTGGTGGTTCTTGGGAGTAATTGGATTGATGTTGGGGTGGATAAGGATCGTATGATGGCGAATGGTGAAGAGAAGCTTGTGAGTGTGGTGGTTCGAGGTTATGTTGAGAGGATGGTCTATAGGCACGGGATGGGGCTTATTGGTAGTTACAAGGTTGTCCACCATATCTTTCAGCTGGGTATGCATTGTAGAATGGTCGTTGTCCATGATATCTTGGAGG
>NC_029780.3:15052705-15108153 GCF_000817695.3 Arachis duranensis | reverse complement strand
ATATATATATTTTATAAAAAATATTTACAATAACCAATAATAAGGCACACGTTTGCAATTTCCCGGCAACGGCGCCATTTTGACGTTAGGATTTTTGCAAGTAAAGAATTTTATAAAAACAGTCACGTTGTAGATATAGTTTCTAAACCAACAAAAATCCTTTCGTGCAAACGTTTTGGTTGTCACAAGTAACAAACCCCTAAATAAATTGATAACCGAATTATTTAAACATCGGGTCGTCTTCTCAAGGAATTGCAGGGAGGTATGTTCTTATTATTGGCTATGAAAAAGGTAAAACTGGGGTTTTGGGAATGAGGAATAAATATGGCAAATAATTTAAATGACAATTAAAATAAATAAATACTGTAAAGCAAACTTTTGGCAAGATATGAGAAATTGGAAGTTCAGACTTTGTTATCCTTATCAATAATAATGAGAGTTGAATCTTAATTCCACTTACTTGACCTTTACTAAAGCAAAGGAAAGTCAAGTGACTAATTAGTTTGATCTTTGAATCCTATTTATTTCCTAAGAAAAGGTTGGGATTATTGAAGTTCAATTCAATTAGCATAGATAACAATTATCAATTATATTGAGTTGAGGTAACTCCTGAGTTACTGATTTCTTAACCAATACCAAAAGGAAAAGAAATTAAATCTGCTGGAATAACAATATCTTCAGATTGGGGATAATAAAAAGGAACAATCATAGACTGAAATACCTCAAATATCATTAAATAAGAAAATCATCATGAAAGTGGCATAGGCCAAATTGGCAACATAACTAATACAAGCAAGCATTCAATTGTCTGAAAATAAGAGATAAATATAAAGTAAAAGAACATTGAACCTGGGATCGAGAGTAACTCCTAAAACTAAGAGAAGTCCTAAATCCTAATTTCTAAAAATCCTAATTTCTAAATCCTGAGAGAGAGGAGAGAACCTCTCTCTCTAAAAACTACATCTAAAACATGAAAAGTGAATTATGAAAGCATGATTATGAATGGATGCATTCCCTCACTTTATAGCCTCTAATTTGTGTGTTCTAGGCTGAAAACTAGGTCAAAAATAGCCCAGAAATCACTCCCAGTGCTTTCTGGTCCGTACAGGTCGCAGAAGAGTGACGCGGAGGCGTCGTCCACGCATTAGTGTGGGTTGTGTTCCTGCCAGGTCACGCGGCCGCGTGATCTACGCATTCGCGTCGTCTGGCATTGGGGTAGTTATGTCAAATCATATATCATTGCGAAGCCCCGGACGTTAGCTTTCCAACGCAACTAAAACCATTTCATTTGGACCTTTGTATCTCAAGTTATGGTCGTTTGAGTGCAAAGAGGTCCGGCTAGACAGCTTAGCAATTTCTTCAACTTCTTGTATTCCTTCCACTTTTGCAAGCTTCCTTTCCATCCTCTGAGCCATTCATGCCTGTAATCCCTGAAATCACTTAACACACATATCACGACATCTAATGGTAATAAAAGAGGATTAATATTAACAAATATAAGACCAAAGAAGCATGTTTTCAATCATAGCACAAAATCAGGAAGGAAAATGTAAAACATGCAAATAGTATGAATAAGTGAGTAAAGAGTTGATAAAAACCACTCAATTGAGGATAAGATAAATCATAAAATAGTGGTTTATCAGTTCTCCTTTGTTTTTAATGGTCGCAAGGTCACTCTTGCTCCTTTATCACCTAAGGAGGTTTACCTTGACCAGTTGAAACTTCAACAGGATTCCAAGGGGAACATGGGATGTGAATTCACAGAAAAATCTAAGAGAAAAGAGGCTATGAGAGAAAAGAATATATCCGAAGGCCCAAAGATGAGTGAAAAGAAAGAAAATAGTCCATGTCATGAGAGTAGTGCAAATACAGAGAAAATTGAAAAAGTTGAGAGCAAATTGTGTTTCGTTGCAAAAGAGAGAGATTTAAAGAGTGCTTTAATAGGCAACAAAACTTTGTTTATGGTTCGGTTTAAGGATAATTTATTCTCTGACACTGACTTTAACTCAAATTTTCCAAATAGCTTTGTCTCTTTGTTGCAGGAATTTGCCGATGTCTTTTCTACTGATGTGCCACGTGGTTTGCCTCCATTACAAAGGATTGAGCACCAAATTAATTTTATTTCTGGTGCTAGCATTCCTAATAGACCAGCCTATAGGAGTAATCCTGAAGAGACAAAGGAGCTTCAAAGGCAAGTGGAGGAGTTATTAGCCAAATGTCACATCAGAGAGAGTATGAGTCCATGTGCTGTACCAGTTTTGTTGGTTCCAAAGAAGGATGGTACTTGGCGAATGTGTGTGAATTGTCGTGCAGTTAATAAAATTACGGTAAAGTATCATTATCATATCCCTAGGTTAGATAACATGCTTGATGAGTTATATGGTACATGCATATTCATTAAAATTGATTTGAAAAGTTGGTATCATCAAATTAGAATAAAACCAGGGGATGAATGGAAGATTGCATTTAAAATAAAACATGGGTTATATGAGTGGTTAGTAATGCCTTTTGGGTTAACTAATGCACCTAGTACTTTTATGTGTCTAATGAACGATGTTTTGCGAGAATTTTTGGGTAAATTTTTTGTTGTTTATTTTGATGATATTCTCAGTTATAGCACTTGTTTGGATGACCACTTGTCATATGTTCCAACTGTTTTGGAAGTGTTTCGAAAAGAAAATTATATGCCAATCTTAAAAAGTGCACTTTTTTGTATTGATCAAGTTATATTTCTTGGTTTTATTGTGAGTGCGAGTGAAATCAAAGTTGATGAGGAAAAGGTAAATGCTATTTGTGAATGGCCGACGCCTAAGAATGCTTCTGAGGTAAGAAGTTTTCATGGGTTAGCTAGGTTTTACAGAAGATTTGTAAAAATTTTTTTTTACCATTGTTGCGTCTCTCAAAGATGTTATCAAAAAGGATGTTGGATTTAAATGGAAAAGGGAACAAGAAATTGCATTTCATACCCTAAAAGACTATTTCTGTTCTGCTCCTGTTCTTGTTTTACCTAACTTTGATAAAACCTTTGAGATTGAATGTGATGCTTCTGGGATTGGTATAGGTGTTGTTTTGATGCAGGAAAAACAAGCCATTGCCTTCTTCAGTGAAAAGTTGAATTTAGCTCAGTGTAAATATTCAACATATGACAAAGAATTATATACTTTGGTTCGGGCTTTAGAGGTTTGGAAACACTACCTCTTACCTAAGGAGTTTGTGATTCACACGGATCATGAATCTTTGAAGCACTTAAAAGGACAAGGTGAACTTGATAAAAGACATGCTAAATGAGTGGAATTTATTGAAACATTCCCATATGTGATTGCCTTTAAACAAGGTAAAGATAATGTCGTTGCTGATGCTTTATCTCGGAGGTATGCTTTGATTACTACACTTACTTCTAAGTTATTGGAATTTGAGTTTTTAAAGGAGTTGTATGTAACTAATTCTGACTTTTCTGCTATTGATGCCTCTTGTGAACATAGTGCATTTAACAAATTTTATATACATTAAAGTTTTCTGTTCTGTGGTAATAGAATTTGTGTGCCTGCTTTTTCTATGAGGGACTTACTTGTTCTTGAATCACATAATGGGAGTTTGATGGGTTATTTTAGTGTGCATAAGACATCGGATGTGTTATCTGAACATTTTTACTGGCAACGCATGCGTAGAGATGTTGCAAAATTTTGTGCTAAGTGTACTGCATGTAAACATGCTAAATCTAAGTCTTTCCCACATAGTTTGTATGTCCCTTTACCTGTTCCTATGCTTCTGTGCGTTGATATTTCTATGGATTTTGTTCTTGGTTTGCCTCGAACAAAAAAAGGTAAAGATAGCATTTTTGTTGTGGTAGACAGATTTAGTAAAATGGCTCATTTTATTGCATGCCATAAAACTGATGATGTAAACCTGTTAAATTAGTAAATAATTAGTTGATAAATTAATTTTTAATAAAAAATTATAAATATGAATATTATATTAAATTAAGATAGAACTCATCAAAACGAAAATTTTGACACTAATTCGAAGAATTCAGTCCAAGATTGGACCGAATGGGCCGAACCGATTAAATCGGGCCCGTGGACCCAACCGGCCCAGCATTTAAATGAACAAAAGCCTCTCTTCTTCCTCAAATCAGCAGAACAGCGCTGAAAATATAACAGGGAGAGGAGAAGAGAAAATTTTCCCCTAACCCTTACATTGATTTTAAATCACCGTAACTCCTCCATCCGAGCTCCGATCACTGCACTGTTTGCGGCCACGCGACCACCGTGTCGAGCTTTACATTTCTAATGGAACAATTTCATAGTTAAGCCATTAATTACTCTTAGCCACTCCTTTCCCAGGTTTTCAAAAATATTATAGGGGTATTGAATTTCTTTACTTTTTGATATTTTAGGATCCAATTAGCTTGAATAAAATATTCACTCTTGCTTATATGAAGCTTGGGTAAGGTGAGGATACCATAATTCTATTTTAATTGTACTGAATTTGAGCTTTGAACATTAAATTGGGTATATATGTATTCTGAATGTGTATTAGGTTGTGAATAAATAATTGGAGCTTGAAATTGTGAATATCGGAACTTGGAGGAAGCTGTTTTATTGAACTTTTGGGGGCTGTGTTTATTTTAGTAAGTTGCCTTGGACAATACGTGGAAAATTGGCTAAGGTATGGTTTAGGTTTCTTGCATTTAATATATAATATTTTGTGAAAACTTAGGCTAGATGACCATAGGATAGGTTGGAATGCATGTGTATGTATATTGTTTAGTATCTAGCTAATAAATATGTTTGATTGATGCTGCTGGTTGGTTGATAGTTTAGTGAATTATTGATTAATCATTCGAGGACATAAGCATATAAGTTTAGGATTGGTAAGCTATGGTTTTTATTGTTGGATTTGAGAAGTGTATATGCAATTATTGTTGGTATGAGGCATAATTGTTATGGTGGAAGATGTGTTAATGAAGAAAGACATATTGTGTTGGAAAGTGCAGGTTTGGTGATTAATGGCATAGGATTTGTTTTGATTGAAAATGAGGTTTTGAAAGTTTGCAAGAAGTTGGTTTTTGGCCGAATTTCGGTGAGCCATAGCATGGTTTCGGGACTCTTAATTTGTTTCCAACTTGTTTTAAAATGAAAATTGGGTTCATGAAGTTTATGTCATTCGAAGAATGGGTGAAAAATATTTTAAATCGAAGAAGTTATGGGTGTTGGAAGATTTGAACTAAAAACTGTTTTCTTTGTTTCAATTCTGCAGCTTGCTACTGAATCATATTTTTTTGAAAAACATACGTCCACACGTACGCGTTGCATGGAATTTTGATGATGCATACGCGATTGGTCCTATACGTACGCGTAATGAGCGAGCAAGCATGTCCACGCATATGCATGGTCCACGCATACACGTGACATGAAAAATTCGTCTACGCGTACGCATGATAAGGAGATGCGCGCGTGAGCTGCATTCTTACACTCCCACGCGTACGCATGTCACCTGTTTCAGCAAACATGGTTTTTTGAGCTTTAAACCCTATTTCAAACTTCTAAACCTCTATTTTCATTCTTTTAGTCATAAATAATAATATTAAACCTGATAAATAGATGAAGTTAGGAAATGGGGATAACTTGGAGGTGAAGTAAAGCTGAAAAGTGACAAATTGATTATGAAATGTTATGAATGATCATGTATGATACTTGGCTTGAATAATCAAATGAGTGATTATGTATGATATTTGGCTTAGATAATCAAATGATCTGTGATACGAAATTCCCTGGATAAAGTACCGTGGTTGACTCTATGACGTAAGGGTGACCGAGCACTAATAAATTCCCGGGAATGGTACCCCCATTGAGCGATTTGATATATATGAGAAAAAGCTATGCATAGACTCATGGGGATGCGTGTCGGGGGACAGTCCAAAGGTTTAGCGAACCGGACTTGTCGGGTTGGTTTGATAACCGACAGATGAGACTCATCAGCCATAGGACAGGCATGCATCATGTGCATATTGTTTGAATTACTTGTTTGTGCATTAATTGGGTGTGCCTAAATGTATTTGCTGTGTTAACTGTATATTTGCTACCTGCAGTACTTGTAACCTTCTTGTGTTTGCCTTTATCTGTTTATTTGTCTGTGATATGTTGTCAGAGATGGAGGTACGGAGGAAAGGTGGTAAGACTAGATTCAAGATTAAATTAAGTTAGGCTTAGATACTCTTAGAAAACCACCTTTTATGGTTTCTGTTTAATACTTTAAGTTTAATAATTTGAGTGTCAACATTTTAAGATTGCCTCTGGCATTCCCAGGACCTTATATCTTATATGTGTGGTACCTTTACCATACTGAGAACCTCTGGTTCTCACCCCATACTATGTTGTTATTTTTCAGATGCAGGTTGAGAGGCACCTCCTTAGACGTCTAAGCTTCTGAAGCAAAGTGGTTGTCGGGTTACTTTTTGGATTGTATAGTCATACATATACATGTACTTAGTTTTCTCTCCGCATAACTTGTTCTTTTTTATCCTCTTAGAGGCTTATGGAGAGACATGATTTTGTTTATGTAAATTTGGATTTTGGATATGTATATAAATATGTGTACTTCTCCGGCCAGTCTTGACTTAGCGGGTTAAGTTAGGAGCTTGATATTTTGTATCTTTGACCCTCTATTCCTACTTTTGTTATCTTATGCTTGATAGTTATAGTTTTCTTAGCACGCAAGTTAACTCGTTTCTTGAGCGTTGCATTTTTATTTTGTGATTTTATTTCATCTATTCTTTAAGGCACCTAGTATATTATAATTTTTCTGTTATTATATGTGAACATTTCATTTTAGATGTCATAATACCACATAACCTCTGGTTTGTTTTAGGCCCAGTTATGATTTGGCCCATTTTTTTTATTCTAGTGAACTTATGAGTTAGGATTTTAAATTTAAGAGGTATAAAAACCCTCTAAAACCTGGTAATTACTTTTTTCCTTAATTTTGATGAATGAAATTTTCTGAGTTTCCTTGAGAAACTTGGGTGTGAACAAGTAAGGTAGAGTGATTCCCTTAGCTATTGCATCAGGAAATCAAATTGAGGTAGATGAGTCCCTTTCTTTGATCTTCCATCTTATCTTGGGTTACGTTCCGTATCATGAATATTGAAATTTGTTCTTTCAACCATATTTCCACTATACTTGTTTGTTAAAAAAATTGTTGTGAAATGTAGGTGTGAATATTGATGTTCAGCATTGTTTAGGATTATGTGAAACATTCTATCATAATTGTGATGGATACTACAAGAATCTTGGCTATCATATTGGAATGTAACGGCTTCTGTTGTGCCAAACTCACCACTTGAATGAATTATATTCTTAGAAAACTCTTTTGAATGAAATGAAAGTAAGATTATTGTAATACAAGAAGTTGAAATATTATATTTATTTGTTTTAAACTTCATGTTTTGAAAGAAAAAAATCACAAAATAAAAATACAAATCATTCAAACACTAAAAAATAACACAAAATTTAAAAGATCAATGTATTTTTTGTACTTTTAGGTAGCGTTGGTTTGTGAGACAGAGACCAGGAGACAGAGACAGAGGGACAGAGACCAAGAGACAGAAATAAAAATAAGTACTAGTATTGTGTTTGGTGTGAAAATATACAGGACTGAGTTATGTCTCAGTATCCTGTTTGGTTTAAAATAAAACTAGAGACTAAATATTAAAAATTACGAAAATACCCTTAAATTTAACTAACAACCCTACCCCCAAATCAAATTTCATTTTACTCAGCATGGAACCCTAACCCCTTTCTCCTCTCCTCTACCCTCTCTCGTTTCCTCTCCTGTGAATGAATCCTGGATTCTGACCCGCCGCCGGTAGCACCTCCATGGGTCCAAACAACGACGACGCCTCTCCAATTCTCCACCAGTTCATCTTCGTGGCGCCAGTTGCTCTCCATGGTTTGTAACATTGCTGTCGTCTGCAGGCCCCTGTGTTTGCATCGACATGGTCTCGGAGTTGTACCTCTGGTCTCCGTGGTTTCTCTGTCAACGGACTTGGTATCTTCTTTCAACTTACCTTATTTGCTTCTTAATTTTGTGAAGTTCGATGTTGATAATTTCGTATGGCATTTTTTATTCCCTCATTTTCTTATTTGTGAAACCCTCATTTTTTTCTTTTTTTCCTCATATGGATGAGAATGTGTAAATCCCTCATTATCTGATTTGAGATTTGCCTACGTTGCTTAAAATTGGTGATTTGTGCTTCACCAATTGTTGAAGATTTCTAAAGTTGTTATATCCGAGATCTTATTTGCCTTCATTTGCTTTATATTTCTGATTTTTGTGTCATATTTTTTTAAGATTTGGGAATTTGTGATTGCTGAGTGTTGATTTCATGGTTTGCGTATTATATAAATTTTTTTACCTTACTTGTGCTTGTTAATTGCTGATTTGGAATTCTTGAGAGGCTCAATCGATCACCCTGCTTAACACACACTGCTTAAGTTGGTATTGGACTACCTTGTTGTAAATAATATGTGTTCTTCTTCTGTACAAATGGCCTAATCAGGTAACTGTAAAAAATGGAAAAGGAAATTTCACTTGTTTGTGTACATTACCTGCATACAATACTTTTTAAATCACCTTCACATGCAATCAAGCATATGAATGTATGAGCAAAGTGTTCTGGCTTTTTGCTTTCTTTCTATTATGTTCTATTCTTTGTTTGTTTTCAAGAAAAAGTTATCTTGTTTGTAAAAATGTTGCATTATTCTTCAATTTCTCCTCATTGCCTCACTGCCCGTGATATCCAAAACTTTGTAACTACTATGTCATGTACTCAGCCAATTTAGAATGCTAACAGTTTGCTTGGTTGTTTGTTTTCTTTGTTATTGGTGCCATTGTATTTGGTATTGCTCGTTGGTAAGTCACTATCATAAAGCAGAGAGAAGATATCTCTAATCATAGTGCGAGGTCATAGATGGTGTAGGTTTTCCCTTTATTCTTTGCCATGCTTTGCTTAAAATTGGTGATTTGTGCTTCATCAATTGCGTAGTATATAAATTTTTTGGGATGGATAGAAAATGTCTTACGAAAGAGACAATTTGCTAGTGTTTTTATATCTACCATTCTTCAAATTGATGTGTCTGAGCTTCTCTTTATTTCTATCCTGAGACACTAGATTATAAGATTACATGCAATAGTGCACCTTTGTGGTAACATTTGTATGGTGTGTGGGCTCTTCATTTGCTTGTCGTAATTTTTTGTGCAAGAGAGAATCACTCCAACCTTCCTATATTAAATGATTAATTAAAATATTTTACTTATTTTATTTCTCTCATTTTTTCCCCTTTAGCCATTGATGTTTCTCGAGATCACAAGCCGGACCAAACGGATGAGAGGCAAAGGATTGAAAGTGCTGGTGGCTTGTTATGTGGGCTGGTAAGGTCTTATTATAGTTAGCATTCATGAATTGATTTATAGATTCAAATTGTTTATATCTTTGAAAACTTCACTTACAGGAACCTAGAGAGTTGGTGGCGTTCTTGCCGTTTCTCGTGCTTTCGGTGATAGACTTCTGAAACAGTATATTGCTGATCTAGAAATCCAGGTGTGCTTCGAATTCCAGTATTTCTTATATTCATAGTTTTATCTCTGTTCGTATCCATATACAGTGCATAACTTAGTGTAATATATATATACGGTTCACATTGAAAAGCATCCTGCCAGTAGATTGAATAAAGAAAATTCTATTTCAAACAAGATTTGATGTTTCTGAAAAGAGTGTTGTGAATCTTTCAATCAATGTAAATATACAAACATTTTTATAGTTCTTTAAGGAAAAATGCTACTAACAATTAGAATCGTGTAGTACAGATCTCTGCATAAAAAAATTGTCTCCCGACTAGTCTTTATCATCGCTACCTGCCTTTTAAACCTTAACCTCTGTTTGCCTCTCTATATTCTGGTTACCAGTTTGTTTGTGATATTACAGGAAGAAAAAGTTGATAGCTCTCTCTACCAGTTATTTATTTTTTTCAATTTTTCTCAAATGGGTGTTTAAACCACCATGTTCAATTAACACAATTGTATCTGATAAAGACTTTGATATAACACCAAGAATTCAAACCCATGATCCAGGAAGTTGTTGCAATAATAAAGAAAATAGATTATGCAGAAGAGGCGGCAAAGAAGTTGATGCAAGAAGCATATCAGAGAGGTAGTTCTGACAACATTACTTGTGTTGTGGTTCGTTTCTTAACGAACAAAGGCGCTGCTTCTAGTACTAGCTCCGGCTAAAGTGTCTATTGGACACAAAGGGTAGTGCATAGTTGGTAGTTACTGCAGTGGAGATGTGATAAATGGCAAAATCTGTTCTATCATATTTTGATCATAGGCATATTCCATTTTAGTTGTGTGCCATGCAAGAATTAGAAAAACTAATTTGAAGACTCACCTACTATGGTCCTCTAGCATAGCTATATTTTATTTCAGAATTTCTTACTTCCACAATTTGTTCATATTTGTAGCTAGGAGAGATTGTTGTGTAAAAAGTACTTGTTTATTGTTGTTTTCCCTCGTGTGTGCAAGCATATATATATATATGATGTCTTATGTTGTAGTGAGGATTGTTACAAAAATATTTGATGTACAACAATGTACGGTCACTATTGCTCAAAAGGAATATCAAGACAGCTACGAATGCTTGTGTAATCTGAGATCTGTTTAATAGAATATGTTACTTGTGTTCTGAATTTAGCAACTATGTGCATCTTTTTCCACTTCTTCATGTACATACTTCAATAAAACCAGTATAAACAATATCGTTTCACCAAAATTTCTATAAGACTCATAACCACAAATTTACTGCTTCCGGCTAATGCAGGAAAATAATCTTTATACAAGTTCAAAAAGCATATTGATAGTTTATCAGAATGGGACAGTTGATGACCAAAAATTATCAAAATTTTCATTAACATGATCATGACCATAAACATTGTACTTAACTAACAATTCCTGCTCAAGCAACCAAAGCAAAGGCCATACCACAATACCAAAAAGATTGTACGAAGAACCTACACCTATTCAATACATACCAAAATAAAGGCATTACCAAAGTATCTATCCAAATGTATACCAAGCATAAGTTTGTAACTTAAACCATCTTAAAAATATAACCATCTCACAAAATACTAAAATCCTATAGTAAAAAACTTAATACCCTAAGCCAAACATAATACCCTTAGCCAACACTCAACTTCATATAATGAAACGCACAAGGCCAATCATATGTGAATCTGTCAAACCCAAGAAGTGTGCATACACATTAGGACTCTCAGCAAACTTCAAAATCGCTCTCACCACCTCGTCATCACCGAACCCAAGCTGTGTGAGCTTCTCACCAACCTTAAAATTCTCGTTCACACCAACAATGGCATCAGCAATTAGTTGGGCATTCTTCCTTTGGTCAGCCAAAGATTGCTAGATATGGTCAGCCATTCTCTCCAAAACGTTAGCTTGCTTTCTCTTCCTCCCATATCACCTTGTGCTTCCTGCACTAGCACCAGCTTCAGAATGTGATGCTTATCCTTGCATTGGCCTCCGTCTAATTCTGGTTGTGGAGACATCTCGGAGTCATCAAATCCAATTGTAGTATCTTCCGTCTCTTTGTTAACCTGTTCCTCCGCATCGAAGCCACTAACTGCTGCTGCTCCCGTGGCTCTATCCCTGCCAAATATACTCTCTAGCCAGTGGAAAAGAGGAAATGGCTTGCCAGGATTGTAGAACTTTGTTGGATGTGCCTGTGAAAATATAAACCCGATTTAACAAGCATTAATGAGGTTTCTGCTGTAAAACTAGTTACATTAATGAAGTTCATAAAAGGATAGCATATCTTAAGACATTGTTAGTTCACAAGGAAATTCTAGTTTGCATCACCCTTTACTCTAAGATCAAAATCTTCAAATAGCTAAGAATTGAAAGAATGGATAATGGGCATATTGGGAAAACTCTAAGCTAAGAAAAAGGTTTGTTTTATACCTTAATGTAGCAATTATGGTGAGCAAAAAACTCATTGATTTTTAGGAGAAGCCACTGCCAATTAAAGAGGACTTTTTATGATTTTTGGAATGTTTAACTCATGGTAAAAGAGGGGATAGCAACTTGTTTCTATTGCCTCTAACATCACAGAATTAGAAAAGTCCACCAACCACCAAATGAAAAATAACAAGTACAGTTTCACAAAATCAGAAACAAAATCAGACAACATAATACCTAACATAGATCTTGATTAAACACAAGTTCAACAACAACAAAGCAAAACACAAATGTCTTTTATTTAAATATAATAATTTCAGCAACAACAAAGCAAAAACAAAGGTCTATTGATAATTTTCATTTCATTTATTAGCCACATGTTAATTGTTCTAATTATTCACTGTGAACTAAAAACTATTGGGATTCAGAAAAGTGTTGTGATTTTAAAGAAATAAAAGTAAACAATTTTCTCATTGCCCCGGCTGAGAAAAAATGCTTCAAGCATGCAATTCTAGAGAGATTTACCATGTTTAGATTACTATAAAATAGGAACATTAGAAGTGCCACTACCATGTTCATTCAGAGTTAGTTAATTAACTATTAACTATAACCATGTCTCCCATCTACCTTTCAAGCTAACACCTAATTTAATTTCTAAATTTACTTAGAACAAATGGATTAGGGAGAGAAGGCTAGAAGAGAGATGCAGGAGGCAGCAGCAAAACAGAGTCAGAGAAAAAACTAAATTTGTTGCTATGGTGACAATAGAGAAATGCTCTTATGATCCAAGATAGGATTTTAGGGAGTCCATGTGGAGATGATAACAGCATATGACATTAAAAAAGTCAGAGATTCAGACTACTCAACTATTATATCTACATGAACTTCAATAAGTACCATGGTTTTATACTTGAGTTTTTTCATGAGTTTTGTAATAATTTATTCATACGATTGCAAAATTCCAAACGCAGCAGAAAAAAATATAATTAACTCAAACTGAGCTGCCATGTTAATACTATTATTACAGGCAAAACAAACAGAAACCTATTTCATACTCATAAAAATGATATAGCAAATTAGTGACAAAAGTATGCATCATACAAGAGACCGCTAGTAAATTTACTTAATTTCGAACTTGGCATCCAATACATGGCATCAGCATAAATTCCTAAACAACATTAAATTTATGTGTGTAATCTATAGTGTCTATGGTGCAAGGCAACAATACTAATCTAGCTATCTAAATAATTACGGTTCAGAGACCTTGTTGTTCAGTGAGTCTTTCTCCTCTGCTGAGGCTGCTTCTGAGTAGTTAATCTATAAATCCAATATACCTATTGACATTATGGCATTGGTAATAATCATTGAAGTTATAATACATCAACACACCGTAAATCAGAATATGTAAAGTTAATATAAATCTTCAACCATCAAAACAACCAAGAACAAAATTATTAGAACAACACAAAAATAATTAGAAACTAAAACTAATTTAGAAAAGAACCAAGAACAAATCCACTATTCTAGTTTACCAAGCATGAATCACACTCACGTTCAACCATGCATCAAGGACATCTTTGCTGTCAACCTCAACACATTGTTTCTCATTATTTCAGCTGAATCCACTATATCCAAGCATGTCAGCGGCTTACTGATACTTCTCCTTCAACCGCTTGTGCTTATTCTTGCAGTGCTTCGCAGTCAGGGTACAACCAAGAAGGCCTCCAGCATCTTCAGAGCCAGTTTCTCGAATGTTCTTAGTTTGAACTGCCCACAGTTAGCCCTCTGACCGTCTACCATAAACTCTTCCATAAAGCCAACAAATGCATTAGTCTCTTCATCACTCCAGATGTGTTTGTTCTCCATTTTTACCTACCAAAATTAAGATAATCAACCTTGTGCAAAAATTATTTCTGTGTACATGAATTAAGAAAATTAAAATCAATTAACATAATGTAACTAAAAATTATAAAACACCAAACAATAACACAAATGACTACAATTTATCCATAGCCTACAATTCACGCCATAAGCAAGTACAAATATGTAAAACTGAACCACGAATAGTTAGTTGCCATTACAAACAAAGAGGTGCCATTACAATGTTTCTCGTCTCAAAAAGTGATACAAATTAAAATTGTGCCATTACAACAATACTCAATTGATAACAATATTCATTACGCTGCAAATACAACACTACTCCATACGACTTGTACGCCACTCTTCATACATCTCAGTTGCTATGTTGTCACGCCAATGAGTCCACTCGTTCGTGTTTTCAACCACATCAATCATTCCATCCTGTACTTCATCTCCATCAGGCATAAATTCATCCAATATGCTACCTTCCTCCTTCGGATCCATACCCATACTCTTTCGGATGAAATTTTGAAGCAAACAACAAGCAATAATTATCTGAGATTGTATCTTTAGAGGCTAAAATCTAGGGCTTCTTAAGATGAACCACCTCTTCTTCAGCAAACCAAAGCATCGCTCAATGATATTCTTGGCGGAAGAATGAACCCTATTAAAATATTCTTGGTAATTGCGCGGTGCACGTGCTCCTTGGGCCCCTCTCTAACATAATATCGAATGCCTCTATATGGTGCTAGAAAACCCGGACCATTTGTTTAACCAGCATCAACTAAATAGTAATTACCTACAGACAAGTAATGCAAACAACATAAGCTTAACTATTGTGAACTCAATCTATATGTATAGGCTTATATCTAAAGATGGCATAATTACCGTGGGGTATCTTAAGACTATTACGACGAGTTGTTGCATTCCAAAGTACCCGCGAATCAGATGCCGATCCCTCCTATCCACTGAGTACATAAACAAAACCCATCTCCCAGTTACACACTCTTAAGACGTTGGTGCAGATTTTACCCTTTCTTGTTCGGTATTTTGCCTTCTCAGACTCGGGGACTGTCACCTCTATATAAGTGCCATCTAATGCTCCCAAACAACCCTATCATCCATAGAAAGTTATGATATTCAGATATAGAATCCTTCAGGCAAATATGAATCAAACACAACATTGAATAAGCTCTACCTTAAACCTTCTCCATGTGGGGTCAAGACAATCCTCTTCAACTGGTGTAGCCTTGGCAAACAAAATACTTTGAATGTGTATTACAGCCTTCAAAACTTTATTAAAATACTTACTAACTGTCTCGCCGGACCTACAAAATCTAACTTGCAGACTACGATTTTTTTTGTGATGCGCTAAGATAATTAAGAAAGTCGCAACCTGCTCCGACAAGCTTACATGACCATCTTCATTAAGTCCTCCTTGAACTTCAAGTAACTCACACAAATTAGCAAAGGCATTTGTGTTCATTCTCAACTCCCAAATACAATTCCTATCACCCTCACCAACAATATGCTCTAAAGCCTCACGTCTAATTCTACTATTCATTCTTCCACCTAACGATAATTGGCCATTAGTTCTATCCCTAAAGTAAACAAATAGCGTAAGCACAAAGAACAACATCAAATCTTCATTTTTGGATCTCATATCTTCATAAAAATACACGCATCACTTAATAATTTTTGACCGCTCCATTTCTTCCTAGCAAAGTCATTACATTAAAAAACGCATAAACATTCAAATTAATCTAACACTTCTTCATGCAAAATCTACTTTATCTTCTTAGAACCAGAAACAAGAATAAAAACTGGAATAAAAATATAATTAACTCTATTTACTTCTCAATTTTAATTAAGTTTCAACTGGAAATCAAAACAGGAAATACAATATAAACACAATAAAAAAGATAATATCGATTTTCCTCTCTCATTTTAACAATTTCACTTACCAGTTTAGAGAACAAACATTCTTCCCCTCAAATAGATATGTTAATAATTGTAGCCTACCTAACAATAGTTCTAACATATAAATCAGCATGCTGTTATAAAGCTACACCTATTGAGGTTTGAAGCTGCACTAATCCAAGTTTTACAAACCAAATAAAGACATCGAAACTTATTACAATGGCCAAACTTAATCACTGACCCTGCTATCAAACTGACCAAACTTCACAATTGATCCCAGATTGTTCAGTAATTAGTTCTTAGGAGACAAAAAATAGGAGGTAAACATCATAAACTCATGTTATTATAAAGCTGAAATAAATGGGTTAGTTAGCTTGGCTTTCATTCTCATCAAAGAAACTTTCACAAATTAGGGCATGAGGAAAAAGATGAAAGGAACAAATCGACGGATTAGGGCATGACAGAAAAGATGAAAGGAATCAGTAAATTAAATAACTTTTGAATATAACTAACCTGGGTCATAACAGTTAAGACGAGGAGTTGATGGTTGACGTCGACAGCAACCAGGGAGAGGCGGAAGCTTTGTTCTTTGACTTTCCTGTGAAGGTGAGAGAAGGGAGATGAGAAGATAAGGACCACAAACATGAACTTGCAAGCAGCAAACCACTTAACCAGTGGTGGCGAGGCCAGTGGCGCGGTGAGGCAGCGGCTGTTCTTCAGATGGTGCTTCAAAGGCTGCGTGGATGTTCTGAAGAAGAATAAGAAGATGGAGTAATTTTGAAGAAGCCCTAATTTACAAAGGGTATTTTTGAAATTATTGAATTAGAATGGAGATAATTTAGGTACAAATTATAATTGAAATTACTGTCCCTGTCTTTAAAATTTTCTGTCTCCAGTGTCCCTACTTTTTGAAGGTACTGAAATACTGAAATTTAGAAGAGAGAGACAGAAATTTAAGTTCCAATCTCTACCTCAACAAACATAATACTGAGTTTCTGTCTTTCAGTCTCAGTTCCAGTCTCTGCAAACAAACGCTACGTTATATATTGAAGGTATCTTTTGCGAATAAATTATTATTTTTATTCATAAAAATTTAAAATGTTAACGACATCAAAAAATAAAATTGACTAAAATTGACTTTTTTACTCATGAAGGATGGATTTCAATGAATAAAATTATTAGAACATTATAAATTAATCATCTTTCATAAATATAATATTATTATTTTAATTTTTGATGAGTCAACATTCTAAATTAAACTTTTTTGAAAAGAAAATGTTATTATATCCAAAATATATATTTCCTCCTTTTCCTTCCCTTACTCTAATTCCATTTTTGTCGATGTCTCCACTACCAATAATAGTTTACCATTTTATTTTCAAGTTTTTAATAAATTAAGAATTTAATTTTAATGTACATATAAAGTAATTTTATATGTGCATTCAACTACATAATATTATATCTGATTCGTTGGCTATAACTCGGCTCAAGAAAAACTATAAATTGAAATCTGGTGTGTATTTTGCTCTCCTGACGGACTTATCCTATAAAATCAAACAACTACGTGCCAACCTAAATCGGCACACAGGAATCTCTCTGCAAATCTCTCTAAACAAGGTAACTAAAACGCAGTTACGAGATAATTAGCTAAAGCTCTGCAAAACAGTTTTGGAAATACTTGTAACCGTCCTAAACACAACTTTATAAATACAAGTGATTCACTAGATCACAGGTGCGTTATTCATTCTGAATAACTTCATATTTATCTTTACTCTTACTAACTTAAGCGTTGGAGTGCCTTTGCAGGTGTCCACTGCCGCCGTTTTTGGAGAAAACCGATGTATCACCCTTCTTGTCCAAGGAAAAGCGAGTCGGAACATCAGGAAAACGAGCTATACCTTGGAGTCAGCCACTCACACAAGAACATTTGGTGCTCACCGTGGGACAGAAATTAAATAATCCACGACAACCTTTTGTTATTATTTTGCAGATCCATGGCTGAGGATGTTGTTCCTCCACCTACTCATGATGAACTGGTGGCAATGAACTTCACTTTTCAAGTGGAGGTAAAGAAAATGGCTGATCTTCTAACTGATAAGGCCAACGGAAGCAAAAACTAGGGAAACAAGAAAGGGGGCGAGCAAACTCATTTCTGTTCCACCGAAGTTCATAAAGTTGAAATTATATTCAAATTTTTTAACCAAATTTAACAATCTTTTATAATATTTTTGAACAATTTTTTAAAAAATTATCATTTATTCTATCTTTTATAGGGAATCTTTTTATATTCATTTTAAATTTACATATTACTTGTAAATGAGTATTTGCTTTATTCCTTGTTTTACATTGTTGTGCTCTATTCATAATATTTATTCTTATCCTGATTCCTCTTTTTTCTTCTTATGTTGCCAATAATAAAAATTTTAAGCAACTTACAATGGACCTCGATCATAGCTCATGAGAAAATTTCACCTCCTTCTCCACCAATTTAGACCGAGTTATAACTTATGAACCTTACTTATAAATCAAGGTTGACATTTCTACTTCGGTAAAATCATGTATATGCATGATCTAATTTGTTCATATTAATTTTTATGTCAAATTTCAACACATCATAGCTTCTTATGAAGTATCTACTACTCTATATATTCGAATTGCTTCACATTATGTATGTATCTTATCATTTCATATATCAAAATTAATCAATCCATCCGAAAACAAAATTGGCTATTAATTAATCCGAAGAAAATGACTTTTTACCAATAAAAAATAAACTCAATTAGCAATTATCTCAATTAGCAATACTTGATATATGGTGATTGGCTCATCTTTTTTATCTTCCTATTTCACAATAATTTATGCATGTTTATTTTCAATCCATTTTATTTTTGTTACAAATCTTTATTATTCACTCAGTATTCAATAATTAATTGCTTTGAGCAAGAAACTCGTCAATAAGTTGTTGTGGGTTGAAAAAATTCTCAAGACAATTGATCATTATATTCTAGATCATACAATCGATTCCGAATACATATTTTTAAACTTTTCAGTTCGCGTCAATCAAATACTATATGCATGCTTATTTGTTACCTAAACCCTGGCCCACCACAACAACCTCAAAATCGGATTCCACCAAAACAGATAACCTCTCCGAAAATCTCTCCAACTAAAATCACTAAAACCCCAAAAAATTGGAGTACCATGAGAGGACTGCGTCAACCAATAACAAAGATACAGATAACTACCACACAGAGAAATTCAATATATACTAGTGACACCCACTAAGTCACAGGTAAGGCAATTCATTCCATTTTTACTCTGAATACTCTCACACTCTCCGACACTGCCGCCCTTACAAGGAGACGACATCCCTTCTCTTACTCCAAAGAAAGTGAGTTCAAGCACCAGCAGAACGAGCTATACCCTGGAGACATTTGTTCACACAGGAACACATGCCATGATTGTTCTACCCTCGAGCATAAATGTATCTCCCACACAACTATATTGATCGAACAACTCTTATCATTTTATTGTTTTTGAATAAATGTCGACTAACTAACTAGTTTGGGAACTACCACTCATTGCATAGCCGATTTATAGATGACATAACTATATCATTTTTTAATTTTTTTTATCCATCTTTATTTATTTGTTTGTTTATCTATTTCATCTGTTTTTGTTTTTCGATCGTTCACAATCTTTCAATATAACTTTTTCACTACCAATGTTTTTCTTTTTTTCTTTCTTTTTCAATCCAACAAATTGAATTTGGGACTGCTATAATCATAATTTTGATTTATAGGTCCGAACCTATTTAATTGAAAACTTTCACAGGTCAAGCTCGGCTCAGCTAAAACTATAAATCGAAATTTGGTACGTATTTTTCTCTCCTAATGAACTTATCCTATAAAATCAAATAACTACGTGCCAATTCAAATCGGCAGAAGTGTCTTTGCAGGTGTCCACCATTGCTGTTTTTGAAAAAAATCGATGTATCATCTTTTTTGTCCAAAGAAAAGTGAGTTTGAGTATCAGAAAAACGAGCTATACCTTAAAGTCGACCACTCACATAAGAATAACGACAATAAAAATAATTATCTTTTATATTAATTATATATCAATACGTTAAAATTAAACTCATAAATTAAATGAACATGAAAACTCTTAAAACCAGGAATTTTGTGTAACGATTTTTTCTTTCCCAATCGTTTTCTATTGTGAGAAGCGCTTGTAGAAAAAAAAAAAAGTTAGCCCATTGTTCAGTATTTAATAATTTTAGTAGCTAGAGATGTAAAATTGAAGAATTCAGAGTCTTCAAAGTCATGGGATTGATAAAATAATAAAACGAGAAAATAATTATTATTAAGTCTATAATTTCTATTATATATGAACTATATTATCATAATTTGATAATGATTAATTTATCACAGTTTGATTTAAGCCGTGATCAACTAACGTTAAAAAAAGTTTCTTAATAAGTCTAATAACTGTATAATTTTTAAATATTAATTCTTTTTTAAATACATAATTTAAAGGTGCATCTATTATATAGCACAAATACGAATTTTTATAAATATATAATATTATCAAATATAAAATGTGATATATGGAGTTGAGTATTAACTAATAAATTTAAAAGTATAATACAAATTACATAATTTTTGAAAAATAAGAGCTCATCAAAAAAATAATCTTTACTAAGGGATAATATTATCACTCTGATATATATTTATATCAAAAAACATAAAAGGATAATAGAGTAAATTTTACAACTTAATGAATAAATAATATATTCATAACTCACATGAGAAAATATAAATTATATCAAAATAAATTATGAATTTAATATTCATATAAAAAAGAATTTCATAATTTTGAATTTAATATTATACATTGGGTGGTTTTATTTTTTTTGGGTAGTCTTTTCTTAAGTGCATCAGAGTGGATTAACAGATCTAACTTCTGATTTGTATGTTAGGTTAGCTAGTATCACTCCTATTAATTGAGGTTTGAGTGGAATGCATACACGATTATACACGACTAACATCATTGTTGTTAACTACAATTTTCTTTTTAATTAGAACCTCTCAAAATTATTCAAAACACAGCCAGGGGCGGAACTTAGTTAAGACAAAGGGGTGCTATGCCCCTCCAAACTTTTGTTAAAAAAATTAGTACTACTTTTTTAGAAAATAAAAAATAATTTAGTTGGCTCAAATATTTTACTATGACTTAAAATACCAAAGTTCAATCTTCATTTCTTATTTTTATTGCACAATAGTTTTTAGTTTTAAACATTCAAACCTTGTTGGATTTGGACTGAAATGAGTATATTCGCATTTCGCAGCTCTCTATTCAATAAGTAACACTCCTTCTACCTTTGAGTTCAAATATAAAAAATTAGGTATTTTTTATTTATGTAATTTAATATTATTTTATATTTTACTGTTTATTTAATTTAATTTTTTATATGATAAAAAATATTAGAATATTCAATAAGTATTAATATTATTGTATTTGTATAAATTGATAAAAAGATTCAATAAATATTATCAATTTTAATATTTGTCCTTCTAATTTTTTTTTACATATTTTACAGGATATATATTCAAATTTTTATACAAAATAATTATGAAAAATCAAAGAATTGATGTATTTTTAAAAAGAAGACTAATATTCAAGAAGGAGAACATATAACTTTTACAATATCAACACATGTAGATAGTTCTTCTACTTTAATAAATCACAAAAAACGTGAAATACAACATTCAAAAGTTCAAAGAGTTACATCTAATGAGTTTGACATTAATTCTTTGGAACGAGACTCTAGAAAACGGCTTCAAATTCGGCAATATCACCCAAATTAGAGAGATGAGGTTAACAATTATCTTAAATGGGTTCATATCAAAAACATCTTAACAATTATCTTCTATCTGACTCTCTCAAAATTTTCTTTTAAACTCTGCCACTGAACACAGTGTTATTCCATATTTATAAAATGTTAAATTTGACAATAAATAATCAGATATCAATTTTGAACAGCTCATATATGATATTTCAAAATGTATAAAAGACGTATATATAAATAGTGAATAGTATGGACAAATAGTAACATAAAAAAATAATAAATTTGATAAAATATTAATACTAGAAGAAAATAAATATAGACATAGTGTTTACTCATAGATTAATTACGAACAGATAGTCTTTAATGTATTACTTATTTTTTGGTCGATATAATTAATAATTATAACAGTAACTATAGTTTAAAGTGAGGATATTTTTCTTTTTAGCAGAAATTCTTCTAAAAGAGTTTTTTTAAAAATAAAAAGAAATATATTAAAAAAATAAGATAACATATATTTGTATATATGTGTGTGTTTGATGTGAAAGAATAAGGGGAAGAGGATGGTATTTATAGACACGGAGAAGGGATGTTGTGGAGAGAAAGAAAAATGAAAAAAAAAAACATTTGATACTGAATCCCATATTTTTTATTTTATTATAGTAATTAATAATATAATATTATTATAATAATGTGAGCCTCACTTTTATTATTATTTTATTTATAAAAAAACCTTTTTTCCATAGCCTAATGTGCCAGTGGAGTTTTAATTTCTTTTCTGGTATCAAATAATTATTATCTTTATTATTTTACTAATTTTTTTATTTTAAAGGAGTTTGATCCAAAACTAAAACCTTGAAAAATTGTAGAATTAGAATTGAAGTATTTTAAAAGCATTAGATACAATTTAAATTAATTAGGAGATAATTTTAAAAAGATAGAGAAATTTTTACATATACCATGTAAAAAGAGTGATTTTTTCTCCATATTAATTATTTATCATTAAATATAGTTAGAAAAGAAAGAAAAAAATATATGATAAAAAATAAATAAATAAGTGATTGTCATCAAATATAGAGTAAGAATTTGTATTTTATAGAAAATTGATAAAATCTCTCAAAATAATATGCTTTGTTTAAACCATTTAGATTTACAAAAATGTTTCATGGTAGTCACTAAATAAATTATTATATTTTTTATATTTATATACATTTTTTTTAGCAAGATATAATTATCAACTATCGAATAATAATTTTTTTAACATATAATATTATCCAACTTTTCGTATTCACAACAACAAAATTATACCTACATCAATATAAAAAATCAACTACCAATATAGTTTTATTATAAAAATAACGCTAATTTAATTATGTTTCAAGTGCTATCTAAAATTGGGTTATTTTGGGTTTAGGCGTGAGGTTTAATCTCCTTTTAAAGTATTGTTCGACTTGTATTAGTGCTGAGGTACCGCTGTCCAAGTTCTTCGTGAGGAGGTGGGGGTGGTACCTATAAGAGACTCTGATCCTTAAGTTAACAAGGATTTTAAATAAGTTTTTAGTAGTTTGGGTTCTGAATATACCCAAATAGATCAATGTATTTATAATAGAGAGATAACCACCTTTTTAGAGTAGTTCCATCTTTGTGAATGGATAACCGTTCCCTTTTGTTGAGTTTAGTAAATAATAACAAAGATTGATGATGATAAACATGTTGAAGGTTGGGTTAAAAACCCAATTGGAGTTTGATCCATTGTTTAATGTTGCAAGCCCATGTTCATTGTACAATCGAAACATAGAAGATATGTAGCCCAAATACAAAAGCAAATATTTTCAAGGCTGTTGGACGAAATTGAATCCAAATTATTAGTCTAGCCCATTGTCTTCATGAAAGGAATAGCAACCCTCAGTTAGGATGCTATATATGTTACTTCGGGTATTGCACAAAGAAAAAAAAAGGAGTTCACTTTCTCACCAAACATTTAAAAAGAAAAGTTGCTATATCTCTCATTAGGCACCAAATCAGAAGAAAGAAAGCAAATGTCTAATCAAAATATAATCAGAAGAAAAATGTAATTTATTTCCATTTACATGCAAGAAAATTTCTTGATGATATCTTCTTCCCTCTACACTATCATTTCAGAAAATATAGAGAAAAATGGAGGCAAATTTTTTCTGCTATAAATCAATGAATAATATTGTTTTTTGAAGACAAAGTACAAGATTAAGGGCTTGAATTTATCAAATCAATTGAGAATCTTGTCTTTGAATAAAAATCCTTGAATAAAAATCCATGGAAGAAAGACCTTAGCTAGCTCAAGGTACAAGAAGCTGGCTTTGTGAAGTAGACCCTAGGTGTTAAAACAGAACTCATACAAAAGGAAAGAACTCTTCAGAGTGAAGACAAGGAGAGAGAATTCAAAAAGAAAGAAGAGTGAAATCTCATAAATAGAGTTTGAAGTCTTGGAAATATTGCACCTACACTAAATAGAGCACTCCCTCAAGATAAAGAACAATGTTTGAGAGTTCAGAAGTTGAGTTCAGCATATAGAGTTTGAGTTGTGAATCATCATCTCCTTCATGGTTTATATTTGAGTATTTTGGTTGTATGTAATGTATTTTTTGTTTCTATTCAGTGAAGAATGCATAAAAGAAAGGTATTAAAAAAAGCCAATGAGAGAAAAGGCATAGAGAAAAATTTGAAAAGAAAAGCCAAATTTATTTCAGATCTCCTTTGATTGTATTTCTGTTTTGTTTTTTATGTCTGAGTTATATCCCATGCTAAGTTGGGTAAGCACTTAATGTGTTGAGAGTCTAGAAAGTTGTCTAGCCAAATCAAGTTTAGGTTAAAACTTGATTTGTCCCAGATAGGATTAGGTTGAATCCTAGGGAATCTGTGTATGTAATATTTGATATGATAGTGAAAATTTTACCACTATTATGGTGGAGACTAGATATAGATTGCATGGCATGAGGCAACTAAACCAGGATACATGGCTATGTCATCTTCTTCTTTTCTGCACTGATTCTGTTTTTTACGATTTACGAGACAAAATAAAATTGTCTTCTACATAATCCATCTCGTAGACAAAACAGAAGCTAAGTTATATTTTCTAGTTTGAGGCAAGTTTAATCAAGTTTAAAAGAAGGCTATAGACTCAATCCCCCTTTTCTAGGCCAACAAGAATCTTCAATTGGTATCAAGAGCTAGATCTCAAGAATCAAGCTTCACAACTTGGAGAATGTAAGAACCACAACTAATCAACCGGTTAATTAAGTAAATAATTTCCCAAATTAGATTCTGAAAAGTTAGAGAGATAATTTGAAGATGTAAAGGTGATTTTTGGACTCAGTGGGTCTTTCTGAGTCAGAAAATATGCTTTCTGTGAAAAACCGTAAAAAATCGCAAACCGGCAGTTGAACCAGTTCAAGTCTGTCCGGTACCGCACGAGAAAAGTGAAAAATCATCAAAAATCTTAGAAAAATATTAGAAGTTGAAAACCGGGCATTAATTTTAAAGGTTTGGCCCAAAGTTGCGCCAAACGGACTAAAATTGCTAACGGATTGGACCAGACTCAAGTTAGGCCCAAGCCCAACATATAAAAGGCTCATTAAATGAACCAAACCACCCACAACTCCATTAAACACACACACACAGCAGAAAAGAAAGGGGAAGAGAGGAAGAAGAAACACTATTCACCCTCTTCTTCTCTAGCTCATATCTTGAGCTATAGAGTTTCAATCGCCGCACCGTTTGCGGCTACGCGTTTCTTGTGAAGAGCTCTAAAAAGCCCATACAAGAAACTGGAGAGGTAACCACGAAATCTTTTTTATTCTTCTCTCCAAAATTTCGGTTCTTAGGGTTTGTGATTAAGTGAGTTTTTGTGATTTTGGATGTTTAGGTTTGTTATAATCCTTGCTTAGCCTTGGGTTTTGACATCCAAATCGGTTGAGAAAGGTAAGAGCCACTAAACCCTTGTGAATTTATGTTTAATTGGAATCCTAGGTTGATTTGAGGTGATTTGTATGTATATAGTTTGATTTTTGTGGCTTTGGGAGCTATTGGAACTTAATTGTGCTTATTGGAGTGGAATTAAAAGTTTGGATTGTGGTTGGAAGCTTATTTGTCTAATTTGGAGATTTGGTGCATATAGGGAATCGGCCAAGGTATGGTTTCGGTTTCCTCTATGTAGTATATAATATTCATGGACACTTAGGCTAGTGACCCATAGGATAAGTTTGGATTTAAATGGTTGTTGAGTTGTTAAATGATGATATGTGGTGATTTATGATGAATTAATGATTGTTGCGTTTGAGTATGATGAGTGATGGTAATATGGTAATGATGATTGATTGTGTAACTTGAAAAGGCATAATGATGATATAAGTGATGTTGAATTGGATGATTTGGCATTGTGGTTGTAAAAGTGTGATATAATGGTGTTGATGTTGAAGATGATAAAATGTGAAGGGAAATGTGGTAATGTTGGTGTATTATGGCACAACAGGTTAATTGTGATGAAAGATGAAGTTTTTGAATGGTTTGGTATGATTTGGAATGTGTATGGTAAGAAATTGTGTAAATGGCGAAGTTTGGTAAAATTGGGATTTTGGTAAAATTTGTTCTATCATAAATTTTGCCTCGATTTTTGAAAATTGATGAAACTCATTAAGAATTAAAGATATTTGAAAACCCTTTAAATCGATATAAAGTTTATGAAATTTGAAATTTTGTAGAGGAAGTTATGATCATTCAAAGTTGGTGTTAAAAACCTGAAATTCTGCAATGTTGCAGAATTTCATGATTTCTGATATGTGCGGACGCACACTCTTGTGCGGGCGCACACCCTGCGAAAATTTTGTCCTGTGCGGACGCACACACCTGTGCGCACGCATAGGCAGGGAAGTGCGTTCTATTTGCCGCGCTAGCACAGCCTGTGCGCGCACATATCTAAAGGAGAATTTCAACCTGTGCGGACGCACACGTTGGGAATGCCATTCTATTAGGGGCGCTGGCACAGGTTATGCAAGTGAACAGATTCTGTAAGTTTTGCCACCTGTGCGTACGCACACCCCTGTGCGTACGCACACGCTTTGAAATTTATTGGGCGTGGGCACGCACAGACCCCTGTGCGGCCGCACACGTTCTGTTTGTCAGATTTACTTGTTTTTCAACTATTTTACCATCCCAACAGGGTTGTAAGCTTCTATAACACCATTTTAAAACTTTTGGGCTTGGTTTTGAGTATTAGAAAATGGAGGCCTAGGTTTCTAGCGTGCTGAGAATGGTTTGACGTTAGGTGAAGGATGGTTGGTATATGAGATGAAGAATGATGAACTTCTGGTATTTGGAAACTGAGTTATGAATGGACAGTGGTTGAGATGAGTCAGGGACTCGAATTGAGATGATGGATCTCTGTATACTGAAATTGCTTTTTGAAAACCACTGAAATAATGTTTTTACTGAGATTATGAGACATTATGCGCCCAACAGGGACGGTGGTTAATCCCGCCTGTCGAGGTAGCGGTGGTAGCGTAAGGACGGTGGCTAATCCCGCTTACATTGAGACGTGAGGTCTGAGGCATGAGTATCCCGCTCGCATTCCTTCAGATCTATAGAGTGTGCAGGTGCCGGTACCTGGACAGTGATCCGGGCACTATATCTCGGGGGTTCCCATATGAGAAATCCGAAGGGCGACATCTCCATGGAGATGTGTCGGGTTGGCAGTTGAACCGACAATGTGATATCACAGCAAGTAGGGCAGGCATTCATCATATGCATTTTCTATCTTTTTTTATACTTTGTTTACTTGAAATGGCTTGCCTAATTGAATAACATGCTTACTTGCTATCTGAATTAATTGCTTTGTATGCTTCTACTTGTACTTTACTTGCATTGTAAATTGCCTGTGTTTTCTACTGGGATTGAGGAGGTTCGGAAGGCAGTAGCGATGGGATCACATGGAGGATCGGTTGGTGAAGGCTGTGGGACAGCGGTGTTTGGTTAGAGTAGAAATCCCCTAAGATAGATTACCTGGATTTTTTTAAGTTAATATTGGTATATCATGCTTATTTGTTTTAGACTGCCTTAAGTTTGAATCTTGTGATGGATATGGAGCTTAGGATTGCCTTTGGCGTCCCGGGGTCTTATATCCTACATCACTGGGCACTGTTACCATACTGAGAACCTTTGGTTCTCATACCATATTTCTGTTGTGTTTTTCGGATGCAAGTCGCAACCCACCTCGGTGAGTTATTTTGGATGGTGACAGGAGCGGAGGATCTTGGATTCTTTTGGAGTCTTTTGTTTATTTTGTTTATACATCTCTCACTTTTGTATTTTTTTTTGCCTAGAGGCATGTATATGAGGGAACAAAATTTGTATAAGCTATTTTCAAACTGTCAGGTTTCTGTATGGTTTGTATAAGGCTAGCTGGCTTAAACTCCGTGAGACGTGGCTAGTTCCTTATGATACTACACTATGATACTATTATCTTGTTTATATCACATCTATTTCTTGTACCTTAATATAGTAGCTTCGTAGTACGTTTTCCGCTTTGAAATCCTATTTTTGAGCGTTCACCGGGCTTCTAGATTATACTACTCTTTCTATATATATTATGTATGAGCTTAGAAATGTCGTAATCTCTGATTAACCTTTGCTTTACGATGCAAGGTAAGGCTTAGGCTAATTAGGGTGTTATAAAGAAAAGGTCCAATGGCTAACAACTTGGGTGCAAATGATGTGGCCTACATTCTAACAAAAGGCTAGTCAAACAACAGGCCTCCTTGTAAACCCCGTTAGAATAGTAAATAATTATTCATTAAATTAGTTTTTAATAAAGAAGCTTAGAAATGCAAATATTATATCAAATTAGCTCATCGAAACAAGAATTTTGACACTAATTTCGAAGAAAACAGTCCAAGATTGGACCGAACGGGCCAAAGCGGTTGAACCGGGCCCAACCGGCCCAGCAATTAAAATGAACCCAAGCCTTTCTCATCTTCATTTCGGCAGAAACAAGCTGAAGCCTTCCAGGGAAGGAAAAAAGAGAAAAAATCACCGAAACCCTTACGGTGAATTCCAGCCCCCGAAACTCCTTCGTCCGAGCTCCGATCGTCGCATCATTTGCAGCTACGCGACCACCGCGTCGAGCTCTACGTTTCTATCAGAATAATTTTATAGGTAACTTGTTTTCTGTCCTCAGCCACTTCTTCCCCAATTTTTGGAAAATTAAACGGAGATATTGAATTTCTTTGTTCTTTGATGTTTTAGGATCCAATTAGCTTGAGGAAAACATTCACTCTTGCTTATGTGAAGCTTGGGTAAGGTGAGGATACCATAATTCTATTTTAATTTCATTGAATTTGAGCTTTGAGTATTAAATTGGATATATATGTGTTATGAATGTGCATTAGGTTGTGAATAAATAATTGGAGCTTGAAATTGTAGACGTTAGAATTTTCGGTGGAGGTTGGGCATTAGTATTTTGTTGGGCTTTGGAGTTGTGTTTATTGTGAGTGAATTTTTTTGGTCGTTACATGAGAATCGGCCAAGGTATTGTTTAGGTTTCTTGTATTTAATATATAATGTTCTGTGAAAACTTAGGCTAGATGACCATAGGATAAGTTGGAACGTAAGTGTATATTGTGGATTAGTATCTTGTTGTTACATATGGATTAGTATGGTGTTGATTAGTTGAAGGATTGGTAAATTGTTAATTATTGACTTGAGGATATAATTATGTGATTTGTAAGTTATGGTTTGATTGTGGAATTTGGCTTGTATATATATGTTTATTGTTGGAGTGGAGATTGATTTTATGGTGGTTGTTGTGTTGAGGGAGAAGGGCATTTTGGTGCTTGCAAGTGTAGGAGGTTGAGTTAGAATCATGGGAAATGTTTGAATGAAAAGAGGTTTTGGTAAGTTTACAAAACTCTGGTTTTGGGATGAACTTCGGCGGGCTATAACTTGGCTTTTGGAACCCCAAATTGATTCCAACTCGTTTTAAATGAAAATTGGATTCATGAAGTTTATGCCATTCAAAGAACGGAAGAAAAACGATTTAAAATGATTGAGTTATGCCCATTGGAAGTTTTGGTATTAAATCTGTGAATTCTACAGCTGAATACTCCATGGTATGAAGCTTTCTGGTTGATCTTTTTTTTAAAAGAACGTACGTCCACGCGTACGCGTGGCATGGATTTTTGGCAATGCGTACGCAACTAGTTCCACGTGCACGCGTAAGGGGTTAGCTAGCACGTCCACGCATACATGTGACCCACGCGCATGCGTGACATGTAGTTTTCACCCACACGTACGCATGACAAAGGGACGCGCGCATGAGCTGCAGTCTCACAATCCCATGCGCATGCGTGAGCCACGCGTACGCGTGGCCCCCTGTTCCAGCAAACATAATTTTTGAGTTTTAAAAATCCTATTTCAAACTTTTAAACCTCTATTTTCATTCCTTTAGTTATAAATGATAGTATTACACCTGATAATCAGATGAAGTTAGAAAATGGGGATAACTTGGAGGTGAAGTAAAGTGGAGAAATGATAAATTGATTATAAAATGTTACGGATGATTATGTATAGTACTTGGTTTGATAATCAAATGATTGATCATGTATGATACTTGGCTTGAAAGATTAAATGATCTGAGATACGAGATTCCCTGGGTAAAGTACCGTGGCTTGCCACCACGTGTACCAAGTTGAAAACTCGATACTATGTTGACCTACGACGTAAGGGTGACCAGGCACTTATAAATTCTCGGGAATGTTAACCCTCATTGAGCAATACTAATTATTTGAGAAAGAGCTATGCATAGACTCTTGGGGATGCACGTCGAGGGACAGTCTAAGATTTTCGGACTTGTCGGGTTGGTTGGATAACCGACAGATGAGCTTCATCAGCCATAGGACAGGCATGCATCATATGCATACTACTTGAATTACTTGTTTGTGCATTAACTGGGTGTGCCTAAGTGTACTTGCCATGCTAAATGTATATTTGTTACCTGCAGTATTTGTAACCTTCTTGTGCTTGTCTTTATCTGTTTATTTGTCTGTGAAACGCTAACAAAGATGGAGGTATGGAGGAATAGCAGTACGAGACTTAGATTTAAGATTAAGTTAAGTTAGGTTTAGATTCTTTTAGTAAACCACCTTTTATAGCTTTTGTTTAATACTCCAAGCTCTATGATCTGAGTGTCGGCATTCTAGGATTGCCTCTAACATTCCCAGGACCTTATATATTATGTGTGTGGCACCTTTACCATACTGAGAACCTTTAGTTCTCACCCCATACTATGTTGTTGTTTTTCAGATGCAGGTCAGGAGACAACTCGTTAGGCGTCTGAATCCCTGAAGCAAAGTGGTTACTGGGTTATTTTGTTGTACAGTGATGTGTATATATATACTTAACTTCCTCTCCACATAACTTATTCTTTTGATCCTCTTAGAGGTTTATGGAGAGACAGGATTTTGTTTATGTATGTTTGGATTTTGGATATATATGTATATATGTGTAAATATTCTCCGGCCAGCCTTGACTTCGCGGCCAGAGTTAGAAGCTTGTTATTTTGTATCTTTGGCACTCTACTCCTACATCTGTTATCTTATGTTCAACAGTTATAGTTTTCTTAACACTCAAGTTAACTCATTTTTTGAGTGTTGCACTTTTATTTCGCGACTTTTGTTTCATCTATTCTTCAAGGCTCCTTGTATATTATAACATTTCTGCTATTATATGTATACATTATGTTTTAGAGGTCGTAATACCACACCATCTCTATTTTACGACTTAAGCGTAAAGTTCAGTATGGTAGGGTGTTACACTCCTTTCTTTAATGGGAAGAACTATGCTTATTGGAAAGAAAAGATGAGGATCTTTGTTCAATCCATTAACTACAACTTATGAAAAATCATTGTGAGTGGTCCTAAAGTTCTAACAAAGACCAGTGCTAATGAGGTGGTGACTCCAAAAGAAAAAGCCTAATGGAATGATGAAGATAAGAAGAAAGTTGAGTTAAATGCCAAAGCCATCATCTTGATGCACTGTGCTACCAGTTCGAAGAATATAGTAAGGTATCTAGATGCAAGATGGCAAAAGAGATATGGGATAAACTCTAAGTCACACACAAAGATACCAAACAAGTCAAAGAAACAAGGATTGATATATTATGAAAAGAGTATGAAATATTTTTCATGAAGGATTAAGAAAGTATTGATGAGATGTTTGAGAGATTCTCAATCATCATAAACAGCTTGGATGCTATGGACATGACCCACACTGAACAAACCCTTGTGAGAAAAGTCCTTAGAAGCATTACGAATGAATGGGAAACAAAATATGCTGTCCTAGGCAAAAGCAACAACCTAAGTCCTTTAACCTATGATGAGTTGAGAGGCAACCTTCTAGCATATGAAACCACACACACTAACCAACACACA
The DNA here is from genome assembly GCF_000817695.3 of Arachis duranensis. Taxonomy (NCBI): domain Eukaryota; kingdom Viridiplantae; phylum Streptophyta; class Magnoliopsida; order Fabales; family Fabaceae; genus Arachis; species Arachis duranensis. Next base: position 15,076,044 of record NC_029780.3, on the reverse strand, counting down.
AAAAATAAAGAAATGACCCTAAAATCAAAAGTTGAATCATTGGGTGATGATTCCAATGATAGTTTTTCAAATTATGAAATTGTCTTTTTTCCTAGGAGATTGAGAAGGCTAATGAGGAGCAAAGGCAAGTTCAAGTGATCAAGCTCAAAGAAGCAAAAGAAGGATCTAAGCAAAGTCATATGTCACCATTATAAAAAGGCAGGTCACTTCAAATACAACTTCCCAAAGCTCAAAAAGAAAGACAAGACGAAGAAAAAAAGAAGAAGGTACTCATGGCTTCATAGGAGGATTTAAGAATGATTCAGATGAGGATAAAGACTCTGAATATGAAGCACAAATCTGTTTTATGGCTGGTGATGATCAATTAGCTGAAGTAAATTACTTTTACTTGTCCATTGAAGACTTACATGTTATTATTAATGATCTCTCTCACCATTCTGAAAAATTGTTGAATAAATACAATAAATGCAAGTTTAAAATTTAAATATTAAAAGCAGAAAATAATTTTTTGAAAGAAAAGTGAAAGAAACCGAATGTGCTATTGATCATGTTGAAGAAAATAGATTTTTAAAATCTGAAATTGAAAAGTTCAAAGGAAAGCACATTGTTGATTCTTCTCAAGAAATCGTTACTAAAAATGAAAGATTGAATGAAATGATTAAAAGTTTGAATAATGATTTAGCAAAATTTGCACATAGTTCAAGCAACTTGAACAAATTACTTGCTAATCAAAGACCATTGTTTGAAAAATCAGGTTTGGATTATGTAACTAAAAATGATGCAGTTTTGAAAATCATTTGCTAAAATCATGGCATCATCTTCAAAAACAAAATCCTCATTTGATAAATCTGATTTTGGGTATTTCTCTAACAATGATATTGCCTTTGAAAAATCATATTTTGATAAAAATGCATCATTATCAAGAACCGAATCTGTTTCAAAAAATTCTGGTCTAGGTTACTTCACAAACAATGAGGTTGTCTTTGAAAAACCACACTTTGACATAAGAGCTTCATATTCAAGAACCCCATTTGTGTCAAAAAATTTTTGTTTAAGCTATGTTGCTAAAAAAGGTGCTAGTTCTAGAAATCGGTTTATCAAAAGAAATACACCTTTCTAAAAAACTAGAACATTCCAAACTTTTAATCACCATCAGCGTCATAACTTCAATCTTTTTCAGCGCCATGCACACAAAAATTACTACTTTAACTACAATAAATGTGGTCATTCTTCTTCTCAATGTTTTATTGTCAAATGAAGAGTTGAAAAAAAAAACCTACAAAGTTTTTTGTAATTTCAATGCACTTGAACAATTAAGATGGATTAACTTCAAAAGATCCAAATTAGTTTGGATACCTGAGGTTATTTAAGAGTGTGTGCAGATTTGCCTAGCATCCAAGAAGAACAAAGACATGTGGTACTTGGATAGCGGATGCTTTAGGCACATAATGGGAAAGTCAACATTCTTTGTCAAAATCAATAAGTATGGTGGAGGATTGGGAACTTTTGGTGATGATGGTAAAAGTAAAACCATTGCAATTGAAAAAGTAGGTAAAGATCTCTCTACGTTCATTAATGATGTTTTCTTAGTTGATAGATTGAAACACAATCTTTTGAGCATTAGCCAATTATGTGATCTTGGTTTCTTAATAATTTTCAAAAGATTAGAATGTCTTGTTGTAAATAAAAATTCTAATAAAGTGTTGTTTGTGGCAAAATATTGTGATAATATGTATGGCCTCATTATGGATGAGCTTAAGAATCAAAATGTAGCTTGTTTTCATTCAAAAGAATCTGAAAAATGGCTTTGGCACAAAGATTGGACCATACTAGCATGTTTTAAATTAACAAGTTTGTTAAAAGAAATTTGGTGAAAGGTCTTTTTAAAATCAAATTTGACAAAGATATCACTTGTGATGCGTGTCAAATGGAAAAACAAACAAAGAGTTCTTTCAAATCAAAGGAAGATATTTCTACTAAAAGACATCTTTAATTGTTATACATTGATCTCTTTAGACCAATTAGAACTCAAAGTCTAGGTGGTAAATAATATGGCTTAGTAATTGTGGATGATTATACAAGATTTGGTTGGGTTCTATTCCCTGCACACAAAAATGATGCATTTTCGGCCTTTGAGATTTTTAGCAAAAGAGTTCAAAATGAAAAGAATTTAAAGATAGCTTCTGTTAGAAGTGATCATGGTAAAGAGTTTAAAAATCAATTTTTAAATTCTTTTGTGATGAACTTGGAATTTCACATAATTTTTCTTGTCCAAGAATATCCCAACAAAATAGTGTTATAGAAAGAAGAAATAGAAGTCTTCAAGAAATGACTAAGGCCGTGTTATGTGGAAGTGAAGTTCCTAAGTTTCTTTGGGCTGAAGTCGTAAATACGGCATGCTACATTTTGAATAGAATAATCATAAGAAAATTTTTGAAAAAAATCTCTTATGAACTTTGGAAAGGAAAACCACCAAATTTGAATTACTTTTATATCTTTGGATGCAAATGTTTTGTTTTGAACACCAAAAAAAATTAAGAAAATTTGATCAAAAAGCTTATGAATGTATCTTTGTTGGCTATTTCACAACTAACAAAGTCTTTAGAGTTTATCATCAAGATGCTAGAGTTATTAAGGAGTCCATACATGTTACATTTTGTGATTTTAACATTGTTTCAAGTATGTTGGAAGATTGTAATGTACGTAACCAAGTGGATAGCAATAAAATCAAGAAAATGGTGAAACTGGGCAACCTGATCCTGAATTAGCTGCTGTAGAAGATTCTGTAGGAGACAATCTCATTTTATCTCCTACAACTGGTGAAATTCATGAAAACTCCAGTACCATTGAACCAAACATTCCTAAATCATTTCCTAAATACCAAAACCCCGTGAATGAAGATTTCTAAAAAATTATCCTCAAGAGTTCATTATTGGGGATCCTTCACAAGGTGTCACTACAAGATCTACTTCAAGAAGGGCTTTGAAAGAAAATAATTTGGCATTTTTTTCTCAAATAGGGCTTTAAAATATCAAAGAAGCGCTTAGTGATCCCTCTTGGGTCAAAGCCATGGAAGAAGAGCTACAACAGTTTGAGAAGAACCAAGTTTAGACTCTTGTTCCAAATCTGATGGGAAAGAAAGTGATGGGTACTAAGTGGATTTTTAGGAACAAATTAGGTGAATATGGAAGCATAGCAAGGAGCAAAGTAAGATTAGTGGCTCAAGGATATGACAAAAAAGAAGGAATAGATTTTGACGAATCTTTTGCACCTGTAGCCCGAATGGAAGCAATAAGGTTTCTCCTTACATATGCTACCCATTGTGGCTTTAAACTTTTTCAAATGATGTGAAATGACTTTTTTGAATAGTATTATTGATAGGAAAGTGTATGTGGCTCAACCTCCTAGTTTTAAAAAGAATTTTCAAACCATGTTTTCAAGCTTATTAAAGCACTCTATGGTTTAAGGCAAGTTCGAAGAGCTTGATATGAAATACTTAGTTCTTTCCTTTTGAAAAATAATTTTCAAAGAGGCTTCAGAGACACTACTCTTTTCATTAAGAATTTTGTTGATTTATTCATCCTAGTTCAAATTTATGTTGATGACATAATTTTTGGCTCAATCAATAAATCACTTTATGCTGATTTTGGTAGACTCATGACTAGTGAATTTGACATGAGTATGATGGGTGAACTTAACTTCTTCCTTGGGCTTCAAATAAAATAAACTTCTGATGAAATTTTTATTCATCAAGAGAAGTACGCCAAAAAATTAGTTAAGAAGTTTGGAATAAAAAATGCCAAACTCATAGGCACTCCCATGCACCCTAACTCACGGTTGAAAAAAGGTAAAATTGATAAAGATGTTGATGAAATTAGGTATAAAGGAATGATAGCTTCTCTTATGTATTTAACATCCTCCAAACCTGACATTGTGAAAAGTATTGGAATTTGTTCTAGATTCCAATCACAATCTAAAGAGTCACATCTTTCTACAGTTAAAAAAAATTATTAGATATGTTTATGGCACATCTAACTTTGGTTTATGGTATCCTAGGTCTAATGATTTTTCTGTAGTTGGTTACTGTGATGTAGATTTTACTGGAGATAGAGTGGATAGAAGAAGTACTTCTGGTATTTGCTATTTTCTGGGCAGGTCTCTAAATGTTTGGTCAGGCAAGAACAGTCTATAATGGCTCTCTCCACTGCTGAAGCCGAATATATTGCTGCTTCATCTTGTTGTTCCCAATTGTTATGATTAAAAACTCAACTAGCTGATTACAAATTGAATGCTGATAATATTCCCTTACTTTATGATAACATGGGTGCCATTAATATTTTCAAAAATTCTATTTTGCACTCAAGAACAAAACATATTGAAGTGAGATTTCACTCAATAAGGGAATATGTTAAAAATATATATAAACATTCAATTTGTTAAATTAGAGGAACAACTGGCTGATATATTTACTAAACCCTTGTCTGAAGATAGTTTTATAAATTAAGAACAAGATTAGGCATAATTAGTTTTGAATTCTTGTTTTAACTTTGCTGATGTGTTGTTTGAGGTTTTTGTCTCTTAGGTTGGGATGAGATTTTTTTGGGCAGGTGAAGAGCTTGCATCAAAAGATCATTGAATAAGGTCTTCAGTTTTGAATGGATTTCATGTGGGCCAACCATTTTTTTTAGTTATCAAATGATCCTTTGTGTTTCCTTAAACACAACCCTTTAGGCCAAATAAAAGTTTATTTGTGTGTAAGTGAGTTACATTGATTTGTCATACATTAAAAATTATTTTTGTTTTATCCTTTCTGCACTTCATATTTTATTTTAAATAAAAATCTTTTCAACCAAAGGTCAAATCCTTTTCAAATTAAATAGTCATAGGGTTTTGAACTTCCTTTTTTCATGAAACCCAGTTGCATAACATAAACTCTTCATATATCTTGTATGCCTCTTCATTTTTTTATACTCATCATTTCAATTTTTTAAAAAACTGCAACACCCTTGTGTCATTAAAATGAGAAAGAAAATTGCAACCTGTAGAGGCACGTTCTCTCATCAACTTTCAAAAATCTCTGAAAAATCTCGAGCACCATCTCACTCTCACGATCCAACACATTCTCATACACCATCTCCATCTCTCTTACCTCCTCAAGTGCTCTTTCACATCAAACTTCTTCAAAGAGAAAATGTCCAGACACTGAAGAAGAGCAACGTGAACCTCCGAGACCCGGCCCAAACCTAAGTTTGTTCCTCAACTCCCTCAAAGAGGTAACTCTCGGATCCCTATTCGTTCAGTTAAAGAACCTCCAAATGTTGACCCATTTACTTTCAAATCTTATTTTGCTACCTCTCATTCTCACTTCAACCCTCACTGTTTCACTTCTACTATGAACTATGAGTTTTATAGATAAGTTGTTGTTCACCAACCCCTCTACCCTACTTATCTTGTTGATTTTCTTGTCTTGGAAAAGAAAGGTCTCACCTTTGTAAAAAAGTATAACCTTTTTAGATTGGAATTATCTTTTTAAAATAAAAAAGTCTGTTTATCCTGATCTTGTCCATGAGTTTTATGCAAATATGACCTATCATGATGAAAATGTTCATTCTTATGTCAAAGAGCGTGAGTTAAATCTAAACAGTGAAACCATTAATGATGTCCTAGGGTATTCGGATGTGGGTGTTAATGCTCATACCTCTTAAAAATGGGATGAAGGATTAGGTATTTCATACCAATATGCCCTAGCTTTTGTTTGTGAAAATATATCTCTAATTCATTGTCTCACTCCTAACCATAAGGCTCTAGGTCCTGTTTGTACTCAATTTCATCGTATAACGAATCACATATAGGGTTTCATTTTGTGACATTGGTATTGTATGCTATCATTATGAAAACAAAAATTTCTTTTGTTTATTTAATAATGAGGCATATGTATGATTGTATAAGGAGTGATAAAAATGTGTCACTTCCTTATGGCATGTTTCTAACTTACATTTTTGAATTCTTTGGTGTTGACCTGACCAATGAGAGATTTGAAAATAGAAATTCTTACCTAAAAGGGTGTGATGCAGTGAAATAATAAAAGAAAAGACCCACATGATCTAAAAGAGATGGTCCTTAATAATGATAAGGAAGAGCTTGATGACATTCCTCCTCCTTCTACCACTGGAACATCTCACTCTACTGGACATAAATCACTTTTGTATGGAGTTGTTAAGGATGTTCTACGGGAGTTTTTGAATCTGTCCAATCACCTTATCTCCATAAACAAACAAGAAAAAAAGTTGGCTATTCGGAATGAAAATGCATTGCGCAAGTCAAAAGATAGAGTGACGGTTTTTCTGAAATATGTGGACAACAATTATGAAGATGACACCATGGCCACTGATCAAGAAGAGCCATTGAACACTGAGGACGGAGGCTCAGATGCCTAGAGATGTCTCATGATGAAGACTTTTGATACTATTGCGGTTTGTTTCATGAAACAATTTAGTTTTAGATATTACTTTAGTGTTCTCTGGATGACTGTATAACTTTACACTTATTTTAATTCTATTTATGTGGACTTTAGGGACTAACATCTTTTATGCAGGTCTAAACTGAAAACTATTTCCTCTCTTGATGACAAAAGGGAAAATAGTATAAGTATAAGATATAGGATAGATGATGTGGTCTAGACTTGTGTTTGTCTTACACTTGTGTTGTTTTTAGTTGTTGATGGTATGACTATGTTGTTGTTAATGTTTTGTGCTGATAAATCTGTTTTGATATCTTGATGGCAAATATGCTGACTCACATTTGCTTGTTCTGCTGAATTATTGTTCACAATGTTGCCATACAAAAAAATTCGTTACAACATTTTCTTGTCATGTATAGATTTGTTTTCTGTCTTTATGCAAATAGGAAATTATATATGAGCATACATTAAGGAGGAGCACATCAAGATAATATGGTATCATCAAAAGGAAGTCTTTAATATGAACTTTGCATTTCATCTTCCTTAATTTTATTATTAAATTATGTTTGTCATCAAATGAGAGATTGTTGAGTTTAGTAAATAATAACAAAGATTGATGATGACAAATATGTTGAAGGTTGGGTTAAAAACCCAATTGGAGTTTGATCCATTGTTTAGTGTTGTAGGCCCATGTTCATCGTGCAACCCAAACATAGAAGACGTGCAGCCCAAATACAAAAGCAAAGTGTTTTCAAGGCTGCTGGATGAAATTGAATCCAAACTATGAGTCTAGCCCATTATCTTCATGAAAGGAATAGCAACCCTTAGCTGAGATGCTATGTTACTTCGGGTATTGTACAAAGAAGAAAGATGAGTTCACTTTATCACCAAACATCTAAAGAACCTCTCATTAGGCACCAAATCTGAAGAAGGGAAAGCCAATGTCTAATCAAAATACAATTAGAAAAAAAGGTAATTTGTTTCTATTTACATGCAAGGAAATCGCTTGATGATATCTTCTTCCCTCTACACTACCATTTCAGAAAATATGGATAAAAATGGAGGCAACTTTTCTCTACTGTAAATTAATGGGTATTATTATTTCTTAAAGGCAAAGTATAAGATTAAGGGCTTGAATTTATCAAATCCATTGAGGATCTTGTCTCTGAATAAAAATCCTTGATTTTTAGGGCTGATGGAAGAAAAAAGAGAAAAGACCTCAGCTAGCTCAACGTACAAGAAGCTAACTTTGGGAAGTAAGTCCTAGGTGTTGAAACAAAACTCATACAAAAGAAAAGAACTATTTAGAGTGAAGCCAAGTAGAGAGAACCCAAAAAGAAAAAAGAGTAAAACCTTACAAATAGAGTTTGAAGTTTTGAAAGTATTGCACCTACACTAAAAGGAGCACTCCGCCAAGATAAAGAACAATATTTGAGAGTTTAGAAGTTAGGTTCAGCATATAGAATTTGAGCTTGAATCATCATCTCCTTCATGGTTTATATTTGAGTATTCTGTTTGTATGTAATGTCTTTCTTTGTTTCTATTCAATAAAAAAGGCATAAAAGAGAGGCATTAAGAAAAAGATAATGAGAAAAAAGGCATAGAGAGAATCTTTGAGAGAAAAGCCAAATTTATTTCAGATCTCTTTTGATTGTATTTCTATTTTATTTCTGATATCTGAGTTGTATCCCTTACTAAATTGGATAAGCACTTATTGTGTTGAGAGTTTAGGAAGTTGCCTAACCAAGTCAAGTTTAGGTTAAAACTTTATTTGTTCCAGATAGGATTCAGTTGAATCTTATGAAATTGGTATATGTAATATTTGATATGATAGTGAAAATTCCATCGCTGTTCTGGTGGAGACTGAATGTAGGTTGCATTGCACGAGGCAACTGAACCAGGATACATGGCTGTGTCATCTTTTTCCCTGCACTGATTCTATTTTTCACGATTTATGAGATAAAATGAAATTGTCTTCTGCATAATCCATCTCGCAGACAGAACAGAAGCTAAGTTACATTTTTTTGTTTAAGGAAAGTTTAATCAAACTTAAAAGAAAGGCATAGATTCAACCCCCTTTCTCTAGGCCAACAAGAACCTTCACCTTTATCTTGGGAGTTTATTGAGATCTCCCTTCTAGATAAAGTAGTGATATTAGGAGATATTTCAAAAGGTGGTTACTTATCCAGATAAGTAGGGTTCAACTATCGTTGTCGTGCCCGACCTCTATAACGTCAGGTAAGTGGATGAGTCCACCTTTTTTTGGGTGGACCTTTATCTTTATTGGGCCTGACTTCATGTTTTTGGGATAGGGTATGAATAGATTATATGAATAGATTATATATTAAAAAAACTCAATTATAATATAAGTGTGAATCAATTTTTATCATACTATTTATAAAGATTAACTATATTTTTTATCGTCAAGCATTTATAGCGATAATTAATGAATACTAAATAAGATAAATTTAAATTTTTTTATCTCTCAAATATGATTATTAATTAAGATTCGAAAGTAATTTTGATATAAATCGAAAATATTAAAAAAATGAATGAAATTAAACGTTAAAGATATTTAAAAAAATAAACATTATGAACAAAAATATATTTTACTCTTCAAATTTTAGGAATAAAAGTGACTCATATATACCTTTATTAATTAATTTGATTCTACATAAATTTATAACATGAGTAAAAAATTAAACCCTTAACTTAAAAATAATTAAATAAATGTATAAATTATAATATAATATTATTATTGAAAAATAAAAATAATATTTCATGTTATTTATATTCTAACTCTGCTTAATATCAATCCCGCATTAAATCCAAATTATGTTAGATATGAGTTGTTGCTACTGTATTTATTGTGGTCGCTTGAAAATCATCAAGGTTGCTGCTTCGTTCTTTTGTTGCAGTAAGTTAAACCTATTCCAAAACTATCACTATTAGCATTCTGGTTTTTTGTTATTGGAAATTTTGGGATTTTGATGTCTCAGGATCAAATTGCTATAACCACAAATAGTGAATGTTATTGTTGTTATCGCGAATTGATAGGAAAGGGGTTTATCGCATTTTAATTGCTACGAGTTTGATCAGCCGAGGTAAGAGATTATTTTAAAATTAAAATATTTTGGGTTTTGAATACCTGACAAGTGTAGTGAATTAATGCAAATGTGTAATTGCCTGTTATATAACTGATTATTGGTTGTGGTTGAGTGTATGACGGATTTGTATTGTTGATGGAGTTATTTGTGAATTGTGAATAATGTGTGACTGATTATGCTGTTGATGGAGTTATTTGTGGATTGAAAAATTTTTAAAAAAATAAATTTGGTATTTGTGATTGAGAAAAGGGTTATGTTTCTCTTTTGGTGGGTTTTGGTAAGTGAAAGGTTTGAACCATTTTCAAGGCTTTTATGAAAAATGTTTATATTAAAACATGAATTTGAGGTTTGAAAGAATGGCCAATTATGGCGTTGGATTGATTTATTATTGAATGGCCGATTATGGCTTTGGATTGATTTATTATTGAATGACCGATGATGGCTTGGAATAGGTTTAAATGTTATTGTTGACTATGGAAGCCAGTTGAGGTTGAATTGAGGGAACCCGTAAAAAGTGATAATAAATTCTGATTTTTAGGAGAGGCTTTGTCGGAATTTTTGTAAGTATGTGAAGAATTTTAAAGAGTCTTGGTTATAGTTTCTAAAATGAGTTTGGCTTGATTAATTTTATCAAAAGAGATATGTCTTGATTACTTTTAAAGATTTTAGATACTTAAAGTAATAGATTTAAGGATAAATACTTTTGGGGTTTTCAAATAAGATTTTCAACTTTTTACTGGTTTGGCTTTGGACTTTGTTGAAAAAGTTTTAAAACTCGAAATGAATTGGTTTAAATGAAAAAGAAAATGAGTTTTATGAAGGAGAACTGGTTCTAAGTGAAGTTATCTTAAGGTTGTGGAAAGCTTTAAAATTTAGAAAGTTTTGGTTAAAGTCAACGGGTTGTGACTTGGTCCTCGGCACATGGAAAAGTGTAAAACTTACTTTGGATTTAAATTTAAAATATATGGTTTGTCACTTTCAAATAACGAATTTAAAATGGGAATTTGGATAAGTTGAGGTATGCGCAAGAGGTTTATAATTGGGGATATGATGGTGATTTCTTACATGGCAAGGACAATAATATGATCTCACTTGTTGCAGTGGGTAAACCATTATGCTTGGTTTCTTGCCTGGCAAGGACGGTAGTGTAATCTCGCTTGTTGCAGTGCATAAACCATTATGCGGGGATGGTGGTTTTATCCCACCCGCAGCGAGAACGGAGGTTTTATCTTGCTCACATGTTAATGGCAAGGATGGCGGTATTATCCCACTTGCATATTGAATTGTAATTGGCAAGGATGGTAGTATTATCTCGCTTGCGTATTAAATTGTGCTTGACAAAGACGGTGGTTAAATCCCGCTTGCATGTTAAAAAGTGATTCGTGATTGGTAAGGACGATGGTTAAATCCTGCTTGCGCGTTGATTGTGGTTGTAAACCGAGCAAGGATAGTGGTGAAATTCTGCTTGTTTGTGGTTCTCTCTCTGTTTGTATAGAATGTGGCAGGCACTATATCCTATGAATGTGTCGGATACTATATCCCAAGAGTGTGGCGGACACTATATTCCAAGAGTGTAAAAATGAAATAGAGAGACAATATCCAGGTCAGCTACCGGATGTGTTGGATTCGTGCAGTTTAACTAACATGTGCGTTCATGGCCAGTAGAATAGACATGTATCATATGCATTTGTTTGATCTGTTTGAATGTGCATTGATTGTCTTGTTTTGCCTACATGCTAATCTAATTTAGCAGCTACTTGTATTATTTGCTATAACTATTCTTGAATTGTGATTGATTTGTTTGAATTGTTTGTGTTTAAATCAACTGAGAGACTTTAGTCTAAAGATGGTGCTGATGATGAGATTGAGTTGTCTGAGAATAAACTAACTGAGAGTTCTGTGTGACTAAAGGCTGAAGGCTGAATGTGTATAGGTGATGGTAGATTTAACGAATTGTGAGAATTTATCCTTTTCAATTTACTTTACGAGCTTATAAATTAAACGAGTTTTTTACGACCTTTTTGAGGTAAGATTTCTTATAAAACTTTTCCAATGTGTATTTTAAAAAGAAATTATTTTTATAATAGAATTTTTTTATTTGCAAGTATTTCTTTTTTATGGTATTCTCTTTCCTACTAAGAACCTGCGAGAACGATGTTCTCACCCCCTTACAGATTTTCTTTTTTAGTGATAGGTTCAAGAAGTTTTGGCGGAAAGTCGCGACCGAATTACAGAGCTATATGTATTTGTATTCTATTTTTGGTTTAGATAAGATTTTTTCCCTCGTCACTTGCCATTTTGGTTTATAGATGGTAGGATTTGTAATTGAAAATTTTTGAATAAGTTCATGCATATAATACTATGTGAATATACTTATGTGATTAAGTGGTTTAAAGTAAAGGCTTTTCGCTTTTATAATTAAAAATCTGATTGTATTTCGCAGATGATCAATATTAAATAAACATAGTACTAAATAAAAAAGATTAGAGGTAGGTAACACCTGAACTTTTAGTACGATCATGAGTTGTTAAAAGTTAGGATGTTACAAGTACTATGAAAAAACAACTGAAACTATTGTCAAAGCAGAAAATGATAGAATGACTATAAACTACAAGATTTCTAAAGCAAAGATTTGTAAAGGCAAAGTATACTTTTCAACTACCTTTATTCTAACAAAAAGAATATCCCAACAAGTTATATTAGGTAACTCCTTCACTCTTTTACTATATCCTTTTATGGTAGATGTAGATGGAGTAATCACTTATTACATACCAAACCAGCTGATCCTATTTGAATTCATACAGAAATCCAAGAAAACAGAACTAAATTTACTACAAAAAGTATCTATCCCCCAGCTTAATATAATAGAAAGAAAAAAGAAACAAATTAATTTCCTAAATCAAGAGATTATATATAAAATGGTAGAATATCAACTAGAAACTCAAAATCCAAACCATAATAAAAGGGTTAGAAGATAGGATTAAAAAAAGACTTGTGTAGCCTAAATCCAAAAGCTTTTTAATATAGGAAATTACATGAAGTATCCCTACCATATGAAGATAATTTTAATAAAAAAGATATCCGTACTAAGACGAAACCTATCCAAATGAATAAAGAATTTTTAGAATACTATAAGAAAGAAATTCAAGAATACTTAGACAAAGGATTAATCAATCCATCATGTAAGACCCAAAATTTTCGAAAAAATCTTATTATGAGCTAATTTCAGTTTATTCATTCATTAAAAACTTTGTTTTCACAAATTATTTTATTAAAAGTAATTAAATCAAATTTTAATAATTAAACTAAAAATTTTACTTAATTTTATAAATATTGAATAATTTTCTGTATTTAAATGATAAAACTTAGCAATTGTAAAAGAATAAGAATCTTATATATTTTAATTAAATAATTAAGATTTTGGAATTTAATACTTTAATTTCTTTAAACAAAGAAAATTGATTATATTATTTCTAATTTTAAATTAGAATACTTGATTAAAAGCCAATTAGCAAATTAATAATTAAATAATATTTTTTAAAGTAATTTTAAGATATTAAATTAAATTTTAAATTTATACAATATACCCTAATTTGATTAAAATTACCCATGTCACTAAGCTGTCCACAAGGGAGAGGACTTGTATTTTGAGAAAAGAATGAATAACGAAATATATGTATTATATTATGTGATTATCCTGATGTGTTTACATGGTTAAAAGAAAAAGGACTTTTCGTTTTCTTAATTAAAAGTTCGGTTTATATTCGCGAAAGTTCAATATTAAATAAATATAGTATGGAATTAAAGAAGTAGAGGTAGGTAATGCCAGGACCTTTAGTTCGATCATGATGTGTTAAAAGTTAGAGTGTTATACATCAAAGTCTCTTTGGAGTTGTACAAGATTTTATATAATGAAAGCCTCAAAAATCAAAATAGGAGCTTCCATGTTAGTAATTAATTACAAGCATCTAAATAAAGCCTTAAAATGGATAAAATATTCCTTACCCAACAAAAATGATTTAATTAAAAGATTAAGTAATGTTATTGTCTTTTCTAAATTTGACTTAAAATCTGGATATTATCAAATATCAGTAAAAGAGGAAGATAGATATAAAACAGCTTTTATCATTCTCTTTGAACATTATGAAGGGAATGTAATGTCCCAAGGATTAAAAAATACACCAAGTGAGTATCAAGAAATTATGAATAATATTTTTTACTCACATATTGATTTTACCATAGTTTACTTAGATGACGTACTTGTATACTCTGAAGGAATTAACCAACATATTCAGCATTTAGAAAAATTTATCAATGTTATAAAAGAAAACGGTCTTGTCTTATCTAAAAAGAAAATAAAAATATTTATAACAAGAGTAGGATTTTTAGGATATGAAATTTTTCAAGAAATAATTACTCCAATTAAAAGATCTGTTAAATTTGCAGGAAAGTTCCCAGATAAAATTATTGACCAATTAACAACTTCATTACAAGTTAAACAATTAGCCATTAAACTTTTGACAATGTCACGAGTTGTTAAGAGTGAAAAATCATCTGCATCAACTAAAAGTTTATATAAAGTTTCTATAGTTAACAGATATACATTATTACAACCATCTGATCTAATCAAACTAAACCATTATCGAAAAAACATCCTTACCATGAAAAATGTGTACCTATGAAAATAATAGACTTAAAGAAAGAATGATTCAAAATGGATAGAAGAACCCTTTGCCAAATAGTTTTCCCAAATACTTTTCATTATCCACCAGTAAGTATTCAAAAAATCTCAACCTTCTATGAATTTATTTTAGTTGATACAAGATCTATTGAATTAACCCACAATAAAGACCCAACCACAAAAAATATAATATACTCCAAAATTAAGATCATCAAGGTAATAACCCTGTCAGAATGGGAAAGAACTCCCTTTCACTATAAAAATTTTACTAGAAAATTCAAACCTCAAAATTACTCCTATTATGATTATATAGACGCCTGGTGGTACACCTTGTATCTTTCTCCAAATTCGCACTCTTGGTTCATATGGTTCCGCAAGAAAATTTTTCTATAGTTTTCCAAATGGTTTTAGGTATGGTTCCAAGAGTTCGGACCGATAGAAACTATTTTTCCAAAGGAGGCTAGCATGGCTTATGAATATTTTAAAAATAAAACTTTATTTTTAGATGGATATAAGCTTATTTCTTTTATTTTCGCTACGGGAATATATTGGATAATGACCTGAAAATATGACTCCACAAGATATAAAGACACTCCAAGTATACAATATTTAATCCGAAATATAAAAATAAAATGGTGAAATAAGTTCGACCTTAACTTAATCAGTAAAAATGATCATTGATAATTGGATGACTATATCGCAAAAAAGATCAGAACCCCCGAGCCACAGTGTTCAAGGTTTAAAAAGATATCATATGAAAAAGAGACTCATTTCTTAGTCAATAAAAAATAAATGATGGTTGCTCTTGTAGCGGCCACCTCAGAAGAAGAAATTCATAACTCTCTAAAAGCAATAAAATCAGTCCTAGTAAATAAAGACGAAAAAGTTTAGTCCAGTCAGGATTGTACATACTCGACACCCATGATCCATTTGGAGAATAAAAAAGAGTCTCAGAATCAGAAAATCAGATACCTATCTGACAATAGAAGAAGAGGTGTCAAAATAGCTCAGAAATCAACAAAGGCATCACATGCAAAAAACAACAAAAGCTACCAATGGGATACCAACAGAATACCAGCAAAATTATAAAACCAACAACCAAATTTCTATAAACTATGACAGAATACATTAAATCTAAGATGGATTTCCTGAATCACCCACAAAAAGAGCAAAATTTGTAAAAGCAGGAATAAAATTGTAAAAGAATAAAGGGGATAGTCCAATATAAAAAGGGGGAGGAGGAAGTTGTAAGGTAGCATTTACACACAATCCCTCATACTCTAAAATACATTTAAACTTTCATTGCAAGCTTTGTATTTTGATAATCATCTTCAAGCTTCTGAATTACAATACAAGTTCATATTATTCGATCATATTGTGAGTTACAAAGGTAAACTATAATTTTTGGGTTAGAAGAGAATCGTCAAAAGATGAAACTATTATTATTCACGCTAATTTACGAAGATCTTTTGTTCAAACGCCTAAAAAACTCCAACAAAAATAACTAAGGAAGAATATCCCTGAAGAATGGATTTTAGAGGATGAAGTAGAAGAAAAAAAATAGAAAACACAGAAATTAGAGAAACGATTAGAGATGATCCAAACATTATATTACGAATGAATAGATCACAATCAGTCGGAATACCAGATTATCGGAATAAAAAAGAGATTACTCCTTGACACTATAGATAATTCTGTTATAAACAAAGAAGTTATAGGAATAAACAACATTATTAGACAAAATATAGCAACTCCTCTATATGGGACAAAAACTAATTATTCACCTAATGTCTTTCAAATCTTGGGAGTTAGAATAAAAGAAGAACCTTTTGAAATTGATAAAAATTGGATTAGTAAAAATTTTAATGCAAAATATAATATGGAATTAAGAAAATGGTATTTTAGTAGATATTCTGAAAAGAAATCATAGAAATAAGAAAGGAATTTTATAATTACTTAATAAATAAAATCAATTTATACTTCTTTGACTAGTTCAAAAACTATTTTCAAGATTTTAAAAACGAGTTTTGTCCTTTAAGTAAGACAATACTATTTGAAAAACCAGCACAGGACAAATAGTAGAATCTCAATATCTATTGAAAAAGCCTATAAAACTATAAGCATCCCAAAATTTAGTACTAGAAGCCACCCCCTGTAAAGACAGTAGAATAGAAGAAAGTATAGACAAAAGAGATATTAAAAAGGTATATCAACAGCTTAACTATACTAATACGGTCCTAGATATTATGAAAAATTAGTTAGAAAAAATTGAACATAAACATGAACAAATTTAAATCCATAGAAAAACCTATATATAAATTTTATAAATCCTGATGTAATTAAACTAGAAAAAATGTGGAAGCTGACATGATAAGCTAAAAGAAAAACTTAAATCTATAAATCAAGAAAAAATAGTTATTAATACAATAGAAATTAATAAGATGACACATAAGAATTAATATTATCCGAAACTAAAAAATTATTATCCAACTATTGTTAATACCATTTTCTTCTAATTTAGTTCTCTTTTCTTGGGTTTATGTATGGATTCAAATAGAATCGGCTAGTTTGGTATGCAATAAGTGGTTACTCCATCTACATCTATCATAAAAAGATATAGTAAAAGAGTGAAAGAGTTACCTAATATAACTTGTTAGGATATTCTTTTTGTCAATAAAAAGGTAGTTAAAAAGTAACAACCAGATTTCTAAAAACTATGATAGCACATATTAAATTCAATATGGTGTCCCTGAATCATCCACAAAAAGAGCAAATAAATTTGTAAAACTAAAGATAAAATTGTAAAAGAATATAGGGATAGTCCAATATAAAAAAGGGAGAGGAAGTTGTAAAGCATCCACATTTACACACAATCTCTTATACTTTGAAATATATTTAAACTTTTGTTGTAAGTTTTGTATTTTGAATAATCATCCTTGTATTTTGTTCAAACTTCTGAATTACAATACAAGTTCATATTATTCGATCATATTTTGAGTATTAACATTTAATTCAAAATTAGTTTATTAGATGTTATTTTGTTATTGATATTACTCTTGTTTAATTTATATCTTGTTGAATTAAATATTTACATTATTAATAAGATTTTAACAATATTTGTAAGGTATCCGGATTTTATACACTACTTCTCATACTCTAAAATACATTTAAACTTTCATTGCAAGCTTTGTATTTTGAATAATCATTCTTGTATTTCGTTCAAACTTCTGAATTACAATACAAGTTCATATTATTCGATTATATTGTGAGTATTAATATTTAATTCAACATTAGTTTATTAGATGTTATTTTGTTATTGATATTACTCTTGTTTAATTTATATCTTGTTGAATTAAATATTTACATTATTAAAATATTTTTTATTTTAATAATCAATAATATATTATTTTTTAAACACATTTTAAAAATATATGTTAAGAATAAGACTGAACATGCTGACAAGTGATGATATCTATGTGTATTTAAGCATGTCCAGGAAATAAATTTTTATTTTTAATTAAGATACGGTTGGATGCAAAAGACACATGAGTTGGACGAGTGTTAATGAGTGTCATGTTTGAAATGTATCCGACACACAGACACAATAACTCAGAAAAGTGTTCGTACTTCATCGTTAATGACAAAGTGAGACACAACTATCTAAAGGTCGAGCCACACTTGGAGTATTTTTGTGAATTATTTTACAAGACAATCTTCTACTGTGATCGCTCATTGGTGTGCCATGAAGGTACACAGATCATACGTTTGACCTGCATTAATTTGTATCGAAGTAATTTAGTTTTTTAGTAAATTTGATCGCCGTGGACTAATTTACTTGTTTGTCCACTACTAATTTTTTGGTTAGATCTACCCACCTGATTAATTTTGACAAAAGTGAAAGAATTTTTCTTATGATATAAACTATTTTGTCTATTATTCTTTTACACACACGCTTCTTTCTTTGTGGAATGTGGATATCTTACTAAGGATAGGCAAAATAGTTTGAGATACCATTAATCTATAATACATGAACACTGACATAAATATAAAACACGATACAATATGAGACACGTCGACACATAAATTTTAAAATCTTGTAAGACAAGAGAATATGCATATATATAAAATATAAGATATTTTTAGTGCTTGTTTGGACGCCATTATTTTGATAAAAAAATAATCTTTTTTAATAAAAAAAGATATTTTTTATTTTTTAGCATGTTTGGCAAATTTCTAGAAGTAAAAGTAAAAGTACTAGAAAAAAATATCTTTTTTGAGAAGCTGTAATTTACAGCTTTATTTAAAAGATCTTTTTTCCTTAAAAAAAGATATTTTTCATGTAACAAATAAACAAAAAGGTACTTTTATATTGTTATACCCAAACATAATTGATAGATAAAAAGATCTTTTTGCATGAGATACCGAAACATAAATTACTTTTACTTTCCATAAGATCTTTTAAGAAAAGATAACTCGAAAAAAAGATCTTTTCTTAAAATCTCACCCAAACAAGCCCTTAGATAAATTATAATGATATTTTGATATTTTATTGATATTAAAACATTAATTAATTTTTTAATTTTTTAATTTCTTATTTTAATTATGTAAAGTTTTTAAAATATTTTTAATTTTAATAAATAATAATATATATTACTTCTAAATTTATTTCTCAAGAATATATGTTAAAAATAAAGTTAGGCACGCTGACACGTGATCTATTTAGATGTGTCTAAATGTGTCTAAATTTTTTTTAATAAGACATAGTTAGACACAACAAATACGCGTATCAGGCGAATATCGATGAATATGATGTCTGAAATGTATCCAACATATGGACATGGCAACTTAGCAAAATATTCGTACTTCATAGCTATTAATTTATTTTTATGATATAATAGTTTCTGATCCGTCACCTTATAACTCAATCTTTATTTTGCATTATGAGTTATAACTTGTCCTTAATTATCATTCATTCTGTAACCGACACTTTCATTACCGACTTAATGACCATTATTCTGACTTAATGATCAATGGTCATACCCTCAACTCTATTCATCAACTCTATGCCTATAAAAGGCACAAATTTCTATATACACCATACATTCTAAAGATTCTAGCTATATTCTATATACATTCTATATTTATAGAATTATTATAATATACAACACATGATAACTTCTATTTCATGTCTTACATTCTATATTCATAGAATTATTCTTTTACCTCTTAAACACTTACTGACTTGAACGTCGGAGTGTCTTTTGCAGGTACCCACCCCCTTGTCACAACTATAAAATGGATTAATACAGACAGATTTACAGACAGATTTAATCTTTATTACAGACAGATTTTTGGTTACCGACGAAATTACCGACGGATTTTGTCCCTCTGTAAAAGCCCCGTCGGAAATTATTTACCGACGGATTTTTACCAGTTACCGACGGATTTTTCTCTATAAATTCTCCATCCATTTCCCGAAGACGACGAACTTTTCGACGACTTTTTCGTCGGTAATTATAGACGAATTTTCTGACGGATTTTTTGTCTGTAATTACAGACGAATTTTCCAACGGATTTTCCGTTTGTAATTATAGACAAATTTTTTGACAGATTTTCTGTCTGTAATTACAGACGAACGGATTTTCTGACAGATTTTCCGTCTGTAATTTGAACCTTGGAAAATCATCTCACACTCTAATTACAGACAGAAAATCCGTCTATAAATCCATCAGTAAGGTAAAATAGAATTTTTTTTATTTTATCAATTACAAAATAAACTTGTTTTCATACAAAATAAATATAAATTTAATACAAATTTTTATCTAATTTGTATTCGAATATTTATATTTCAAAAAATAAACAAATTCATCGTATTATCAAACTAAAAGAAAAGTACTATAAACAAGCAAGCCAATATAATTCAAAACATAAACAAAGTGTATTAATCATCAACTATAATTCCTAGTATATTGTTCAACCATATTAAAACTATCAGCTATAGTCTTTAGTGTCATTTTCATCCTCATCATTATCATAGTCCTTTAGTGCATTCCTGATGTGTCGTGCCAGTGCCAGCATTATCCATTCCTGAGGGCTTATATGCACAACTCGACATTCATGATCTTCTAGTTGTCCATCTCTTTGGAGGATCAAATATGGTATAGTACTCTGATCAAAACTCCTGACTCTTTCATCAATCACATTGATTATGGATTTAACACTTGATTCCCATCATTCAGTAAATTCATAATATGCTCCTTATACTGAGAGTGATGATGCTTTAGGTTTGCTATGCCATTATCAACCACTTTGTCCATCAAATTCTGCAAATTACTCGTCGGAATGCAAAATAACCAAACATGTAAGGAAAGAAAAAAAAGAAGCCAAAATAGAATAGATTAAATGATTAATTCCCTTTGAATTTTAAAAGTACTCACTTGTTTCTTTTCCAGTATAGTTACTCTCTTCTTCAAAATATTACCTTCTTGAAATTTACACTCAGCTCAATTTGCTTTGATAGATCAATCTGTAGAGCATCATTAAACTCTTTCACTTTAACACAATCGGAGGTGAGCTCCTCTGTCCTATATAGAAGAAGATTGCATGAAGTTATGAAAAAAGTATATATATTTGGGTGTAAACCAAGTCCTACATATATAAAAAACATAACCGATTCAAACTGAAAAAGAATAAAACAACTTTTTTTCAGGGACTATTTTCAAGTTACTACTCACACCAAAAGACCATTCTTCAGTAAGAGATCTGATCTAATTAAATAACCTCCCATTATATAAATTAAAAAAATTGTATAGAGATTTATATATGCAGCTATGCAGGCTATTAAGAGATCTGATAATGTATTATTATTGTATCAAGAAATTAAAAGTGATGAATAAGATATCTATATACCCTAATTTGTATTATTCAATTTTAATTACATCAACCTAGTTTGTATTTTAATGAAGAATTATCACCTAGAGTCTATAAATGTGTATTTTGCACTCAGAGCAAAGTTAGACCTAAGATTTTGAGATTAATTGGACAGAGAAGTCAATCTTTGTTGAAGTTCAACAATCTTGATTGATCTAGCATACTAACTTATTTGGATAAGCTTTGGTTCAA
This sequence comes from Arachis duranensis, assembly GCF_000817695.3. NCBI lineage: Eukaryota > Viridiplantae > Streptophyta > Magnoliopsida > Fabales > Fabaceae > Arachis > Arachis duranensis. The sequence continues at coordinate 15,054,674 of NC_029780.3, read as the reverse complement.
TATCTATGTTCTAGGGTTGTACATTTAAAATCCAAAATGTAGTTAACCGGTTAAAAATCCTTATCAGCATCCTGAAGCACAGGAGTAATCAGTCCGCCTTTAGTAGCAACAGCAACTGCAATGTTGATGCTGCTATTATAGGTAAAGCTACTACTATCTCTACAACTAGAGTTAACAATAGGTTGTTTAACCAGAGCAAGTGCTGTAGCCTTGGCAAGCAATGCTGTCATAGTAACTCCCTTTGACTTGATCTGAATTTTATAAAACTGAATCCAAATTGATATTCAGATGTCAACAGTATACAATGCAATGTGTTCCATACCATAAGTCTAGACACTCAGACTAATAGTTAAATTGACAAAGTGACATTATATTATGTATTTTACCAGAATAAAATTCCAAAAGAATCAATGTGATATTCATCTAGCATCAAGCATTATTACAATATGGACTTCAGTAAAATAGATACATAAATCATGTATCTACTCAAACAGATTAATAATGCATTAGCAAACTAAGCCAAAAAAAGAAAAGATAGATATATTAAACAATGTAAAGTGAAGAGAATCTAGTTTCTTCATCAATATCAAAGTTTTCATGAAAGTGAAGTCCTCTTTCTTGTTGACAAAATCTGTCTGGTTTGAGGATTTAAATAGCCTAACAGGTTTTTTTGGAATACATATATTAAATAGTATATTAAAACTCAAATAGGACAAAAAACCTAACAGTTGAAACAACACCAACCTCCGCAAGATGCAGATCTTGGGTTTCCTCACCCTCAATTTCTCTTGCTATTCATAAGGCTTTTTTTTCTAGCTCTCTTGTCCGAGGCCCTTTTTCAAGCTTTGTTATATATAGTTTCTCACTGAATGTGCTTTTTACACCAAACAATGCCTCATTTGTTTCAAACTGATCCCATCCCCTTGAAAAATATAGAAAAAGAAAATAGCCAATTTAAAACCAAAATGGACAGCCTATGAAAAAATCAGAATAAACAAGAAAAATGGGAAAGAAAACCTGTAGCTAAAATAACAAGATTATAGCAACAGCTACATATGAATATACCATAAAAATCCTTTTCAAAACAATTAAAGATCTTAGAAGGAGCCTTACTGACAGGTTCTGCACTAGACTTCTGCTCTCTTAAAGAACCATCCTTAATTAAGAGAGTCATTATCAAAACAATTCCTAGATGAACAGTAATGATGATGTAAGCAGGAAAGAAAGTTAAATTATCTATGTTCTACCTCACTAATAATGAAAAACACAAAGCAAGTATATATAAGAATTTTTTTTATTATGGGGTGCAGGTGAAGTTATTATTATTAGATAAATATCCGAAAGATTAAAAAGTAATAACTAACAAATTAGACAAATAGCATAACTATCCAAACTAACAGGCTCAAAAACTGCGCCAGATATACATTCAATTCCACAAAAAATAAAATGAGGAATATTACCAATTCTGTTAAGAATATAATAGAACCTACCAAAATCATTGTCAGCGTTTGTTGCATGAAATATTCCAGAGTACATTGACCCATTTTTCACCTGAACTTCCACCTGGTGCCCAATAAGACATGTTGTTACATATACTAGACGATCATGTGAAGGACTCTCATAGCCACCACCTTTACAGCCAGTCACTGCACCTGTAACAGACACCAAATATCAGGAAGGGCAAAACTGCAACAAAGAAAAATAATATTTTTTTGGGCTCAGTGATCTTCTATAAAGCACCTAGTAGAAACAAGATTCAGCTCAAAAGTTCACCTGTACTTGCTAATCTGGCGGAATTTAATTATCCAGATGGGATTTTATTCTCTGACTTTGTTGCTCCTTCTCTTTCAGATTTTCGACGCCCATATCCATTAGAAGATTTAGGCTGCCCAGCTTGTTGCAAATTCATCCTCACTTACAGCCTCTCCCCTCTAATTACTTAGAAAATCAGTTTACTGTACAAACAAAA